>NC_089580.1:19751943-20095187 GCF_019320115.1 Miscanthus floridulus
ATCTTTCAGATCTTACTACGATGCTAAACCATAGACAAGCCGTACTGGATCACCCGGCGATTCGTGAATCAATGTCCCTAGTTGGGTACCTCGAAAACACATGCCCCGCTTGTACCCCAGGCACAAGCAGGACTAATCCATCACCCTCCTGTCCTAGGTGTCCAGGTCGCCGTCCAAACTTGCACTCTAAGGCCCCACTCCTGAGTCCCGGACTCAGTGCGATGCAAGGACCTCCACCATCCCCGCCTCTAATCAGTCGGTCTAAAAAGAGCTAGATCCACGATAAGAGAGCAACGAGTCTTCCCTGCACCCATAGCACCCATACCCAAGTATGTGCTCAGGATAATAAGTCTGTGACTTGCCTAGAGCCATATGCAATGACCGGTCCTTAATTGACATAGACAGGGAAAAAGTGTTACCAAGCTATGCCCTGTTGGCCGCAGGACACAGCCTCTTACACCCACCAGTACCCAAACCATATCCCTGCCCGGTCACCACTTTTCTTTCCACCATTTTATCATGAGTAATCATAATTATCACCTATTGTGAGTAACGGTAGGTTACTCACGCTATCGATATCTTTAACATAGCAGCTACTCGACCTGTACTAGTAGGACTCATAGGTAGATATATTTATGCATGTAGTTTCCATAAAATACCTGTAACGTAAATGCACATCATATGTATATATACAATGATCATTAAAAATAGGGGTTATGCACCGGGGCTTGCCTTGGGCAGGCGACGGGTCAGCAAAGTTAGCACCAAAAGGCTCCGGGGCTCCCTCCTACACGAGGATCTCCTTCTCATACTCCTCAATGACCTCTTCATAATCTGGCTCGTCCACGGGCATGAACTCTACCAACTCATGATCTACATGCATGAAATGATGATGCAACACTTAATAATATGGCAATAGTAGCTCTTAAAATAAACTATATCTTATCAAGTTACTAAGCTAGTCCTACCGGCGAAGGTACTAAGCTACCTACTGTTACCACTATCAAGTATGAAGCATGGCATACATTATCATAGCAACTAAAGGTATTCTTACTCCTAATACCGATTTACTCTGTATATGATAAAACAAGGATAATAGCTACTCTATTTATCAACCTACTCTAGGGCTACAAAATTTATAGCAAGTACATAATAATCTAGTGAGCCTACTATAAAATTTTTATAGCTATAACTATCACTAATTTACCACAAAAATTCCTACAAATATTAATCTATATAATACTAAGTTCTCTAGTTTACATTTATGAACCCATCACTATCACAGTTAACTGCAATCTAACTATATTAACAGATAGATGTCATTTTTGTGAACCTAACAAACTTGGTTTCAATATTTTTTGGATATCTACAGAATTTACTATAATTTCTCAAAGTTCAGCTAAAAACTATATTGAATAAACATTTGTAATTCGCTGGAAAATTGGAAAACGATTTCACAGCGTGGCCCACGAGTGATGGCTCGGCCCACCCTGGTGTCCCGCCCGCGTGCATGTGCAGCACCCGGCTGGCTCTTTTGCGAAAGAGCACCCGTTCTCTACCCTATTCGTGAAACTCACTCGAGCACTATTTTACCGAGTCACAGAGTTTGCATCTACCACCCTTCCCTTTCCCTTCTTTACCGCGGCTAAGTCCCCCGACACCTGCGCGTGCACCGGTGCTGCGGCGCTGGCACCGGGTGGCTACGCTGGCCACACCAGACCCTCACAACCCTATCTAAGGAGCCGATGCTCACCTCGACATCAACTAGAAGCGGTGGGAGGCGAGACGGTGAATGGAGATGCTGTCCCGAGCTCCCTCCATGGCGGCAAACTCCTCCCTGCGCTGGCGGGTGCGTTCCTGTGAGCCAAGGCATAGACAACATGAACAAGCTCGCAGATGGGCAACAGCGAGTCACCCCGAACCTATCGGTCGTGGTGGCTTGACCGGAGACTGACCGAGCGAGCCTGGCCATGCATGCACGGCGAGCCTTGAGATGGCGGCGATGGCGCAACTACGGCGGCAGTGATGAGCAGGCAGTAGCGGGGCGAATTGGGGTGCGGATGGGATAGAGTGGAGCAAGGCGAAGGTTTAGTGCCAACAAATTGGACGGAGGTGGATGGGGCTAGGGGAATTAGGCGGGCTCTGCCACGGAGTCTTAAAGTGACCGACGGTGAGGGAATTTCAAATTGTGGCTCGACACTGGCTGGCAACAGCAGTGGAAGTGTTCGGCGCGTAGCTAGGTCTCTACTCCATCCGTGGGCGCACGCAATTTCATGGATTTGGTCGATGCTGCGTGCTTGCCTCGACATGGCTCGACGATAGAGGAACAGGGAAGGTAGGCAAGTTAGGCTCGGCGCTGTCGCGGCGGAATGTGGCCGTCAACTCAAAGTGCAAGCGTGCATGGGCGATGGGGAATAGCAAAACGTGCACAATACGCTTGGCCGCACTGTCACAACCCACAAGCCGACGGTAGCACGGCACTACGCCGTAGTGGACGGCGCTGGCCAGGGAAAGCAACAGCGTAGTGTTGACGAGCCAAAGTGATGGCAAGAGCAGGCGACACTCCCACGCGCGGCAAGATGACGTGCGGACAGAGCCAAGCGTGGCCACATGCACACTGCACCATCGGGCGAGCGCGAGGCGACAGAGCGACCAGTGCGTGGCACGGCGGTATGGGTCCGTGTGGCTGTGCATGAGCGTGTGCATGCGTGGCGTGCTAGGGCGTAGCAATGATGGCACAGCCTATAGTATGGGGCCAGTGGTAGGGCCAGCCACTACGGTGTGGGCGACGGTGGCCAGAGGCAGGCCCAGTAGTGGTGCGTGCGGCGCATGCGTGTGTGTGCGTGGCGCCCTAAGCGCAGCAACGACGGCGCAGCCTGCAGCGTGGGGCCAGTGGTAGGGCCGGCCAGTGTGGCGGCGCGCGCGTGGCGCGTGTGTTGGGCAGCAGACGCGGTGACGATGAGTGCCGGCGCGGTGATCACGCCTAGACACTGCAATCGGCCGGGACAGTGACTTGAACGCTTTTTAAAGCTGCCTAAAAACCCAACTTGACGATCTAGTAGCTACGCCACCTATTTTTTGCTCTAGCCGGTATATCAGGCTACTAAAAGAAACCCCCAAACCATGCCACTACCTAACCCGATCGTTCTACAAAAATTGCCAAACTTAGCTTCGTCAACGCGTTGCCCGACTTAGGAAATTTTGGCTAAGTCCTAAACAGTTTTGCGTCGAATGCGACTTCCAAGCTTCCAACTATGCTCGCTAGTGACTCTCATTCTCGACCGCACGTATTTCATCATCACCTACGAAGTTCATGCTACAACTTTACCAAAGTTTCGCATATGCGTCCCAAAGTATTTCCGTTCAATAAAAATTCCTTTAGAACCCTAAGTAACACAACGCGACATGAAATGTAACATACGTTTCATGTTTCAGATGACGGTTTCAAGTTCCGTATATTGCTTTATACCCTGTATTACACACATTCACACACAAATATGATGCTCATGCAGTGTTTTAGCAAAAAGCTATACAGTGTAACACCGATGGTGTTATAGATAGGTTGGTCCAAGTCCAAGTGGTGGAGCTAAATGGTACTCATGGTGATAGTGGTGGCCAAAAGATGGCGAATCAAGTGCGCCAACTTGGAAAAGAAGAAAGAGAAAAACAAAATGGGCTCAAGGCAAAGGTATAAGCAATAGGGCATTTTGTTTTGCTGGTCAAGACAGTCAAGACACTATAGAGATTGTGACCAAGTTTAGGATAGATAGCCATACTATGAAGAGGAAAAACATGGTAAAGCGGTTATCAAGTGCCACTAGGTGATGTCATTCATGTATATGCATTAGAACCTAGTGTGTGCTAACTTGACCCTTGAAAATGCTTTGAAAAATGCTAACACACATGCACAAATGGTGGAACACATTGGTGTTAGCACATGGAAGCAAGGGTGGAAGAAAAAGTTGAAAAGAAGAAATAGGGTGCCGGACCCTAGTTTGGCAAGGTGCCAAACCATGGCTTGTGGGTCCGGTTGTGTACCCTAGCTGCATAGTTTTTTAGCACAGGCGCCAGACCTAAATCTAGGCAGGGCATCGGCCCATGGTCTTCGAGTCCGATGACTAACCCTAGTGCATAGTAAAGGTGGCACAGGGGAATCAGACCCTAGTGGATGGTCCGGATGCCCTGGCCGTACTGAATCCAGAGCATCCTAGAGCTCTCGATGTAAATCTTGCACAAGCATCGAACCCTGGCGCATGGTCTGGCCAGGGGCACCGGACTAGGTGTAGAGTGAATTTTGCTCTCTGAATGCTTACTGGAAAGCTCCGGACCGAGGTCAGCGATGGTTCGGAGGTGGTGTTGATAGTTCGGTTCGACGAGTTGTCAGCACGTGGCAGAGAGCCGTTGGGTGCGCCAACGATCGAGTGGGCACATAGCGTGTGGAGATTCAAAGCGGGGAGGCATCGCACCCGGGAGGCATGGTATGGAGCCCCTGAGCGTCCGGGTCCGGAGCTTGGTCCGACGGCTGTTCATGAGGGTAACGTCTAGTTGAGCCTTGGGGGCTCTATAAATAGATGTTGGCCGGCTCTAGCTCACTCTCTTGGACATTTTAATCATTGATACATCCTTGTGAGCTAAAGCAAACCTCTCCCACTCACCTCATTGCTTGATTGTGCATCCAAAGTGAGACTGAGTGATTCCGAGTGCATTTTCTTGAGTGATTGCATCAAGTGGCACTTGGGGATCGTTGTTGCTGTTGTTTTCTTATTACTCTTGGTGGTTGCCGCCATCTAGATGGCTTGGAGCAGTGGAGGAGTATTGGCAGGAGTTGGTGATTGTTCGTGGCCACACCCGGCATTGTTGTGATGGGTTCTTGTGCTTATTCCCCAGCGGAGCGCCAAAAGCAACTCTAGTGGAATGCTCGTGACTTGTGTACTCTCATCTTGTGTCGGTTCTTATGGTGCCTTTGTGTATGGCTAGGCTTGTGTATGCCTATTAGCGCATGAACCAACGAGTGCGTCGTCACAATGAGGATGTAATTTGCCGGCAAGCAACCAAACCTCAGGATAAATATTGTGTCATTTGTCTCATTGGATTTCATATTGGACACTTGCCCGGTTCGGTATACCCCACTACTCTTGTATTTACGTTCTTTGATATACTTGTGTAGTGGTAGCATTTGTTTATCTTGTTAGTTGTGTAGCTAGTTGATTAGTTAGTTGTAGCTAGTTCTTGCTAGCTCACTGGTTAGTTTAGTAGCAACTAAGCCCTCTTGTGTGTGAAATAGAGATCATAGCTATTAGCATTGGGTAGGTGGCTTGCCTTGTGAGTAGAGCTAGATCAAAAGGCATTTACACCATTTAGTTGACTAACATGTTGCTGTAGTGATTTGTAGAAAATTTTATTAGACTATTCACCCCCCTCTAGTCATTTAGGACCTTTCATGATGCCAATGACCTAAAAAAGACTAGCAGAGATATTGTAGATTGTCAGCATGTAGCAATTTAGGAGGCACACTATAGATCCTATCTAGTGGTGGATTCAACTAGGGGATAGGGCGGTTGGTGGGAGTGGGACTCCATCCTGAAAGCCCTATGTTTGATTTTGGATAATTGAGACAACCAAGTGGAGTAACCTCTATCCTAGTGTTGTGCATGAGATAGGTTATGTCCACATCCAAGGTTGAGCAAGGATGGCACACATGGTGATGGTGATGGCCACAAATGGTGATCAAGTGCTCAATTCTTGGAAAAGAATAAAGAGAAAAACAAAACCCTATGGGCTCAAGGCAAAAGTATAAGATAGTCAAGATGCAATAGAGTGCATGGTCAGGTTTATGATAGATAGTCATACTATTAAGAGGGGAACTCTAAGTTCAAAACGGTTATCTAAGTGCCACTAGGTGAATGGACTCCTTGCATGTGCATTAGGACCTAGTGAGTACGCTAAAAACCCATTAAAATGTTTATGAAAATGCTAACTCACGTGCACAAGTGTTTGAGACACTTTGGAGTTGGCACATTTGCAAAAGGGTAAAAGAAATAGAGAAGAGGATGGCCACTAGGGTCATCGGATGTTGGGCAAGGCATCAGACGCATGCAACAGTAGCGTCTGACGACCAAACCTTGGGCTGGCGCACACGAGCGAGCGACTGAGTCACATTGGACGTGGATGTTTTGTCCGACAGTTTCCATCCAACGCTCAACAGACGTAACCGGTGCACTGTTCACTTAGGGGCCCCACCGATCAGGCACAACCAAGGGTCATCCGATGCTGAGAACTTGTCTGATGGCTAGCGTGGGGGCATGTCCAATGATGAAAAACACATTCTAGAACCTCTCTATTGTGCATCGGACACGTGGCTTGATTTGTCCGATGACCATCGGATAGGGTCACGTTGAACTAGTAATCAGAGCAAAGTAAAAGAGTCGTTGGGCGCCAACGACATCTTCAAACTGCTAGTGAACTAGGTGGTGACACATGGCACATAGAACGACACATTATTGTTCGACGACGCTGACCGTCGGACTATCAGATGCCCCCGAAAAAGCTGCCGTGAGTGTAATGATTGGATGGCTCACTTTGGGCTATATATAATAGATGGTGGTCGGCCCTTGGCCGTCCCTCTTGGGACCTTGACGTATTGATACACCTTGTGAGCCTAAGAAAAAAGCTCCCACTCATCTCCTTGTTGATTTCTTCATCCTAAGTGAGATCGGGAATGATCCTAGTGCATTTGCATTGAGTTGAGGCATCTAGTGGCACTGGTGATCATTTGAGCTGCGGGATTCTTGGTACTATTGGTGGTCACCGCCACCTAGACGGCTTGGAGGCAGCAGGGGATCATTGAGCAGCTTTGGTGATTGTTCCTAGCTCCGATCGATTGATTGCAAGAGGCTCTTATGCTCATTCCCCATAGAAGAATCGCAAATAGAAACTCTAGTGGAATCATGTCTAGTTGGAGTGCACTTCTTGGTTGGTTCTTGTTGTGCTTGTGTAGTGGGCTTGGCGTGTGAGGCCAATTAGCGCTCTAACCATCGAGTTGGGACTCACCATAATGAGGACGTGTAGGTTGCCGGCAAGCAACCAAACCTCGGGGATATATCTTGTGCTCACTTGCCCCGTGTGGTTTGCTATCTATCACTCTTGCATTTACATTCATAGCTATCTTGTTAGTGTGGTAGTTGCTTGACTAGCTAGAGTAGTAGTTGTGTAGTTGTAACTAGTTTTAGTTGCTCTTGTTAGTAGCTTCAGCTAGTTCTAGCTTTCTTGCTAGTTGTAGCTAGTTTTGCTAGAACGGCTTTAGTGTTTGTGTGATTCAACCTAGAGACCAAGCTACTAGAATTGTTTAGGGAGCTTGCTTGAGTGAATTAGAGCTAGAGCAAAGTAGAAGCTAGTTAGGATCCTTTGCTCTAGCCAATTGTGATCTTGTAGGAAAATTTTATAGGCTATTCACCCCCTCTAGCCATCTAGATCCTATCACATCCCCCGTCCCCCATCCATCGGAATAAAGGGGTGCAAGCAGAGGAGAAGAACGAGAGACAGGAGGCGGAGAAGAAGAAGAATACTTTAACCCCCTCCCACCCACCCACACAAGGTTCTAGGTCATCCGCCCCTATGCTTGCAACACTTGGGTTTGTAGACGAGTGTCGATGTCGTCAGTACAAGGACTATTGCCACCAATGGTGCAGGAACTTATCGCACAAAAGCACAGGTTCGGGGTCGGAAACGAAGGTGAGCCTAGTGATCAGTGAACTACTAATATGAGAAGGAAAGATCGAGCCAAAGATAGTCCAAAGCCATCTTTAAAACCAAGATAAAGAGAAATAATAACTACTTTGTTCAGTCTACTATTCTCTGGTATTTCCTATTTAATTCACGTTTTCCTACCACAAGCAAACTATTGAAGTGTAGACCAAATAAATATTGTGTTTTTTCATGCAAGTGAAGTTGTTACACGTACAATACATCAACGTTTGTACACCAAGCAAATAAAATGTTCAAATCATTTGTATAGCTAATAGTTCAGCTAATAATTACGAAGCTATTAGCTAGCTTTGTATAGCTTGCAACAAACAATAGCAACATAGATTCAAACATCCCCTTAATCAAATGGTTGGAAACATTCATTCCAAAAGGGACAGACATATGGGATATAACTATAAGGGAAAATGGTGTTCTTGCCCCCTACACATATGTGTAATTATGATTTTGCCCTTGCTTTTCTAACTTTGTGATTTTGCCCTTAACTGTAGCAAAGTCAACGCGTTTTTGCCCCTGGTCAACGCGAATTTGCCCCTGTTTTTACCGTTGACCAGGGGCAAAATCGCGTTGACTTTGCTACAGTTAAGGGCAAAATCACAAAGTTAGAAAAACGAGGGCAAAATCACAATTTCACGTCAAAGTAGGGACAAGAACACAAGAGCCCCTAACTATAAAGGTGAAACCTCATGTCCCTTTTGACCAGAATCAATCCAACTTTGGCTTAATCACTATAGGCCACTATAGCAGAGCAGAGGGTGCCTAAAAACTCGTATCCACCAGCATCATCGGTTCCTCGAGCAAAAGCTTAGGAAACTAGAGCCATTTTGCTAGTTGCTACAATTCATAACAGTGCAACACAGTTGCGGAGGAATTAAAGTCATTGTGGGCAGAGCCACAGAAAAATTAAATCTTGAACATGAAATTAATTAATTTTGATTGCTTATCTATAATTTAAAATTGCTAGCCTGTGTACGAATTGATGTACTATTTTTTTAACTAAAATTGACATATTAGTACTACGTACTAATAAATATGGGCAATTCTCCACTCTCAGTTGCAAATATGCATGTTCAATTATATTTATTTTCCATAGGGTGCGGCTTTGACATATTACACCTCTAGGTCAACATGGCACATGTCATAGACACACCGACAGAAAAATAAGGGGCCGAGAGAAATTTTACCATCGAATATAATAGGACAAACCCCCGCTCTTATTCATCATAAGTGATATTTTGGACATCAAACTCTCTGATTAGTACAAAAACTTTGGCATTTGCGTCCTATGTTCAAGACCTACCAAAATTGTAGCATTTTATCAAAGTATTTAATTTTGAAGTCAAATCTATACCATTTTATTTTATCAATTTATTTATTCGGCTATAAATTGTATGCTAATAAATATAAAGACACTTCAGTGACCGGAACCATCACACATTTCGTATCGGAGGACATTTTTTACTCGGGCCTCGTTTAGATTGAGGTTAGGAATCAGTATTTGACACTGTAGCACTTTCGTTTGTATTTGACAATTATTGTCTAATCATGGCCTAACTAGGCTCAAAAGATTCGTCTCGTAATTTACAATCAAACTGTGTAATTAGTTATTTTTTTATCTACATTTAATACTCTATGCATGTGTTCAAATATTTGATGTGATAAAAAGAAAGCGAAAAAACTTGCAATCTAAACAAGGCCTCGTTGATGGATCACGTTGTATGATGAGTCAACATAATTAATAATGCACTGGATCTATCTATCACAACTCATACAGCAGGTCCCATATGCCTAATAATGTTGGGAAAACCAACCCATATGACCACATCGGTCCCCTACCATGTTTGCACACTACTACGTACGTACATCACGTACTGGTCCTTTGTTTTGATAGCTCCTCCCACAATGTTCAATCTATATACTAATAATACACCTCAAATAATTGCTATGGATGTAACAAAAATACACGGTCTTCGGTTTCCTGAAGAAGGATTTCAAGGAGGCACGTCCATCGTACTGCAGTCTATGCAGCTATGGCCGCCCCCATCTGGCCAATAAATGTACTAGGTCACTTGTAGCCAATAGCGTCTCAGCATGCACGCAGCTTTTCCCCCCATAGTGCAGGTCCTTGTATTCTCCCTCACCTCACCTCATCCGGACCTGGATCACATGCAGTTATAACTGCTACTGCAACTTTAGCAGTAGCACCTGATCCAACCATCCAGCACAGATTCAACGTCCATGATCAACCGGACATGACCTCTCTAACTGGTAGCTGCTAAACTATTGCTCTTAGCAACCGGATGACTAAGTGAAGCTACTGCTCTTAGCAATCTGATGGGATAGCATGGATATTAAAAAATCGTAGGTAATAAACAAAATGAAAGAACACGTCTCATTTCAACAATAATCTGTATTTTTGCTCTAAATCGAGAGGTTAATGTTGTGTAAAGTAGAATTGGTTTGTATTCATTATAACGCAAAGTGCATAATTAGTATATTGGACCCGTTCGCTTCGCTGAAAAAACAAAACAAAACACTGTTCCGGCTGATTTGTTGTGAGAGAAAAACACTGTTTCGGCCGAAAAAAGAAGTTGAAAAGTACGGATTATAAGAGAAGCGAACATGGCCATTATTAGAATAGTGGGTACTAATATATTAATATAACAAAATTAAAAGAAGCTCCCACGTTCACTGAAAGGGCCTATAAATTACAAGGTTAATAGAGAAAAAGAGAAAAGTGTCCACAAAAAACAATAATAATAATAGTCAAATAAACAAACTAAAATATTTTAAAAATGATATTGAAATTAACAAAAATCCAAATAGTGCAATAAGCAAACTAGTTCCACGCGCTATTTGCGTGGTCCAACGTGCTAGTTAGTAAGTATCATACAAGAGCTATATATCACGGGCGTGTTTGAGACTGCTCCACGAAATCTGTTTCACAAAAAAAAACTGGAGTTCGTGGAGCACCCATTTAGGTGCTCTTATAACTCCACATTTTTTACTCGAACAGAGTGCATCGAGCTGAACTTGTTTGACTAAAAAATATGGAGCAGAGTTAAAAACGTGGAGCGGAGCAGTCCCCAACACCCCCTAAATTGATAGCCATTCGCACAAGGACTACACTTTGGCTCCGGCATTCAACAAGGCTCTATTCATCGGTTGCATCGAGGAAAGCCACTGGAGAAAAAAAAAAGATGATGGAAGAATCTGGATAGAATATTATGTAATTTTTATTTCAATTTTTTCATGTATAACTGGGAATGTACTGTGCTGAGTCTTAATATAATCCGGAAAAAGTCAAGAAGGGAAACATTAGGAAAAAATTATGGTAAAAATATAATATACAAATAATACCTGCCTAGATTTTCCTCCACGGTAAAAAAGAATTTCTGTTATTTTTCGGTTGGTTAGGAAAACATAGCGCTAATCATAAGCTGTTGTTTGCATTTTGCTGCACTTTTCTCCAAAAGAGGCTGCGGGCTGCAAAAATAAATAGAAAACAAAGGGAAAGGATAGGCTCTCACCCAAGGCATTGGTTGCCCCTTGAATGGCTCAGAAGATGTACTACTGCTTAAAGTTGCAGTTGAAGTTACAACTGCACGGGATCTTGGTCCACCTCATCGACACGAACAGGCAGTATTCCTCCCCGGCCCTCCTCTCTCTATAAGATGGCACAGCCCTCTCAGGTAGGGGCGAGTGTCTCTCTCTCACATAGTAAAAGAAAATATGCCCCAAGGTTTCTCTAGCTAGCTTGGTCTCCTACATAGCCTATGCACATGAGCCCATGTCTCCTCTCCTTGCACCTGCATAGAGAGATGGTATGATCAACTGGACAGTTCGTTTTTAACTCTCTCTCTCTCAAACAAGCCTAGACCTTATGCATGGCCGTTTTTAACTCTCTCTCTCTCTCTCTCTCTCTCTCTCAAACAAGCCTAGACCTTATGCATGGCCGGACACATTTGATCATTGGACATAGGCCACAATCCTGCCTCTCATAGTCTCATAGAGATCAACACACACTGCTCTAGTGCCAGAACCTAGAGAGGGAGAGGGAGAGGGAGAGGGGAGAGGGGAGAGGGGGAGAGGGCATCAGGGGCCTTGGAGTCCCATCAGCAAAGCACATGTTTCCTTCATGTGATTCCTCAAGCCCCATGGACTTACCGCTTTACCAACAGCTGCAGTTCAGCCCGCCTTCCCCAAAGCCGGACCAATCCAGCAGCTTCTACTGCTACCCATGCTCCCCTCCCTTCGCCGCCGACGCCAGCTTTCACCTGAGCTACCAGATCGGTAGTGCCGCCGCCGGCACCCCTCCACAAGCCGTGATCAACTCACCGGACCTGCCGGTGCAGCCGCTGATGGAGCAGGCGCCGGCGCCGGCTACAGAGCTGGGCACCTGCGCCAGTGGTGGTGCACAAGGCGCCGGCGTCAGCGCCAGCCTGGACAGGGCGGCGGCCGCGGCCGCGGCGAGGAAAGACCGGCACAGCAAGATATGCACCGCCGGCGGGATGAGGGACCGCCGGATGCGGCTCTCCCTTGACGTCGCCCGCAAGTTCTTCGCGCTCCAGGACATGCTTGGCTTCGACAAGGCCAGCAAGACGGTACAATGGCTCCTCAACACGTCCAAGGCCGCCATCCAGGAGATCATGGCCGACGACGTCGACGCGTCGTCGGAGTGCGTGGAGGACGGCTCCAGCAGCCTCTCCGTCGACGGCAAGCACAACCCGGCGGAGCAGCTGGGAGGAGGAGATCAGAAGCCCAAGGGTAATTGCCGCAGCGAGGGGAAGAAGCCGGCCAAGTCAAGGAAGGCGGCGACCACCCCGAAGCCGCCAAGAAAATTGGGGAATAATGCGCACCCGATCCCCGACAAGGAAACGAGAGCGAAGGCGAGGGAGAGGGCGAGGGAGCGAACCAAGGAGAAGCACCGGATGCGTTGGGTAAAGCTTGCATCAGCAATTGACGTGGAGGCGGCGGCTGCCTCGGTGGCGAGCGACAGGCCGAGCTCGAACCATTTGAACCACCACCACCACTCATCGTCGTCCATGAACATGACGCGTGCTGCGGAGGCTGAATTGGAGGAGAGGGAGAGGTGTTCATCAACTCTCAACAATAGAGAAAGGATGCAAGAAATCACAGGGCCGAGCGACGTGGTCCTAGGCTTTGGCAACGGAGGAGGAGGAGGATACGGCGGCGGCGGCGGCAACTACTACTGCCAAGAACAATGGGAACTTGGTGGAGTCGTCTTTCAGCAGAACTCACGCTTCTACTGAAGAACACGGTCGCACTAGGTACTACTAGAACTACTCTTTCAACTTACTCTATCCTTTTCCCTCCCATGAGCTTCTCAATAATTTGTTGTGTTAATCTATGCGTGTTTCTCTTTCTAGACTTCGTAATTGGCTGTGTGACGATGAACTTCGTTTGGTCATCGCATGATGATGTATTATAGCTAGCATGCACTGTGTTGATTCATTAATGGAACTAATCTGTGTCGATTCTGTAATTTCCAAACGGAATCTCTGTGATGAACGAGACCAAATAGTATCTAGCTGGTGATGGACACAAAGCAAGTGCTTTGTAGTTCAGTTGTTCGATGAAAGAATGAAAAGAAAAAAACTGCTGAAGGCTGAAACTATAACATGCTGAAATTAAAGAGAGGCTTTTGCTAGGTAAAAGTCCCTCAAGGTCAATTTCTTCTCTTCCTTGTTGCCGTTTGTATGCATGTTAAAATCTTCACCTAATGGCGTGGCTTTATATTCATGGGATGCTCGTAAAATAATTACACCATTCATGGATCAAACAAGCCGATCATTTAGTCGAGTTAGAACTTCCTCCTATTATTAATCATTTATCTAATTGCTTCTATTGGCTCCGATCGCTGGTCTGAAACTTGGCTGAAAAACACGGTTCCGACTGAATTGTTGTGAGAGAAAAACACGGTTCTGGCTGAAAAAAAAGCCGAACAGGGCCAATTTACACTAATTTCTTGATGAGCTGCAAATCTGATTCGTACTTTTCAGACTACTTCTGTATATCTCGAATTCTCTATCCCTAGGTTGACATCATTTCTCGTCTGCTGGAGTTCCTTGACGCCCCCCATATAGATATATTTTTCTATGTAGTAATAATAATCTTGGCTAAAAAACTATATTCTGGTTGTTTTCTGATTACATTTTCATAAGTACAGTAGATATTTTTAAATTCTATTGGCACCTCCACACATTCCAAAGATCATGCAAGATTATTTTAGTTCGTATACAAACTATCAATTGGTACTTGCTATTTGATTGGACATCATGATTCATGCATACTTACTATCCGACTCTCCTTAGTTAATTAAATCTTTAGTATCATAGAGTATATGTTGAAAGCTATGGTTATTTATTACCCCCTCCATCTCTCAAATTAAATCAATTTATAGTTGTCCAAAGTCAAGCTATTTTAAGTTTGGCCAAATTTATAAAAAGGACACAATTATTTATGACACTAAACTAGTATCATTGTATAGAAGTTGACCATATTCGTAGTGTACTTAGTGTGATCATTGATGATTTTCATTATAAAATCGGTAAAACTTAAGATAGTTTAACTGAAGACAACTTTAGAATGAAGCTGATTTATTTTTGGGATGGAGGGAGTGCTAGGGTTTCAGAGGCACATCAAATGTCGTCCATTAGTTCAAATCTGGCCAACTGAATAATTCATGCTCTTCAAGTAATAATAGCCATTGATTGCACGCCGACAAAAAGCCATAGGTCCATATAGAGACATCATAATCAGTTTAAAGTGAGATGGTGCATTGGCATCTTAATTTTGTCAACAAATGTAGCTACCTTGATGTTAACATAAGGGGGGGCTGCTGATTTAAACACTCAGGTGAGTGTATCAACATTAAAGTATGTTTTGTGCTTCTCAAAAAGGTTTTTAAAAATCATACGTGAACATCATGTTGAAGTATACATACCTGCCATAAACATATTTCCTAGTGCATTCCGTAATGAAAGGATATATGCTTAATATCCCTTGTGTTTTTTTATTAGGCACATATGAACTTTTGTTGCACAAATGTAAATTAAATATCTTAACATATGATGTTTATGTGTATTTAACAAATTTACTGGAAAAAATATGTGTGTTTTTAAAGAAATGTAGAACTGCATCGGGGCGTACACGTGGTAACTTGTGTGCACGCCATGCAGCTTGCAGATATGAACCCATTTTTCCATTTACAATAATATGATGGTATGCAACTTATCTGTAATTTGTCTATTAAAAGCATTTTTTTCAGAATATATTAACTTTATCTACTAAGCATATTTTAAATTTATGTAGTTTCATTATTGCTACATTTGAGTTTGATCGATTTTGCTGACAGCACAGGGATGCTAGATTGGTCTTATTGTCCGGATAGATGCATGGTCAATGAAACCTCCAAGGTTTAGTAGAAGGACGAGCAGCATATATAATACTAGAGGGCGCACAACGACAGATGCATATAATTAGAAGACTCTATGTTAAGGTAGATAAATGATAAGGGCCTGTTTAGATCTTTAGCACTAAATTACCACTGTGTTTAGACACTAATTAGAAGTATCAAACATGAACTAATTGCATAAGTGGTGACTAATTAGCGAGATAAATCTATTGATCCTAATTAGGTCATGATTAGCTTATATATATATGGTGCTACAGTAAACATAGATTAATCAAGGCCTAGTTAGGAATAATAGATTCGTCTCGCCATTTAGTCACCGCTTATGCAATTAGTTTTAAAAATAGTTCACGTTTAGTCCTTCTAATTAACATCCAAACATAGCGCTAATTTTTAGCAGCGGGGATCGAAACAAGCCCTAAATCACATACAGAACTAGACCTAGTCTAATGGTGGCGTAGTATCGTTTGAGAAAGCTGACGACTAAAATTGTTAAGCACAACACCACAAGAGTACAATGGTTTGTTTATCTTTCACATGCCCCTTAATGATCTTTGAAGACCCATGCTTTTGTTTACTATACTAAATGACAAAAATATTTAGTGCAATCATGAAAACCCCTTGAACACATACATAGACTTTTTAAATTTTTTTTTTGAAATGATGCACATCCATAGTGAATATGTAGATGTATACATTTTTGCAAAAGCTAACATGCAAAATCAATTTCTGAAAATTCATATGAAAAATGATAAATTTCAGATGCATATGTAATCACATAACTTTTGCCTTCCAATGCATATACACCCGAATTTTGTTATTTTCATATAATTTTTTGTACATTGAGTTTGCACCTCAACTTTTGCAACAATATAGTTATGTATTTAGATGGGCAATCGACATGCATCATTTCGGAAAAAAAAAAGAGTTAGAACTTATAGTAATGTATTTCAAGGGGGTTGTCACGGTTGCACGAAATGGGTGGTTTGCACCGAATATTTTGCGATACTAAATCTAATGTAAAGAATATAGGATGATACTAAATCTAATGTAAATAATATAGGGTGATTGTAACTATTGACAATGAGATCACAGTGTTCATTTATATACTTTATTTCCTATTTAACACTTTCTATCCGGGTGTCTAGAACATATCACAACTTCGGTGATGTTTAAATCGAGGAGTAAAGTTTAGGGACGTCACATCAGATGTTACATTAGGATGTCACATGGGAGTGTTCGAATAGTAATAATAAAACAAATTACAGAAATCCTCAGTAATCTACGAGACGAATTTAGTAAGCCTAATTAATCCGTCATTAGCACATATTTACTGTAACAACATATTCTCAAATCATGGACTAATTATGCTTAAAAAATTGTCTCGCAAATTAGTCGCAATCTATGCGATTAGTTGTTTTTTAGTCTATATTTAATACTCCATACATGTGTCCAAACATCCGAATCCGATGTAATAGGAAGTAAATTTTAGGGGAGAAACTAAGGCCTTCATCTATATTTCTCAAAACCATAAGAATGTGACGACGATATATATATGAGATCGACTACCAACACACATGAATGTGCTGCAGTTTCACAAATAAAAAAAAATGGACGCGTGTGCCTAATGGGAAAGCCCACCTATTGTCTCTATGTCGTAGTCCTTCATTGGCCACCTCTCCGCTACCATAACAAGGAACTGCAGTTGATGTGTCACCGCGACGGGCCCTAGCAGTAATAGTAAATGTGTGCACGTAAATTGTACATCTCAAAGGTCACATGTTGTACTGCAAGGCTTAGGATAAACAGTGCGTGCACATGTATCTAGTCTTGTCATTCTGAAGTAGTAGTACTTTGTGTCTTTTTTTTTTTTTTGAAAACGACCAAAGCAATTGTATATCTATGCAACAGGCATACGTACGTACCACACATCAGGATCAATACGTACATTGAGCAGCACACAGTACCGAAGAACTGTTCGTTCTGCAGACGGCCTATACAAGAGCGTGAAACCAGCTGCGCCTGCACGCCCCACATGCAGGATAGATAGCTCGGACCACCGAAGCAAACAACTCAATCTGCACAAGAACGGAGAAATAGTTTTGTGTTCCCAAACGACAACAATGCCATATTATTACCTATATACTTGAATACAGACACAAGATATATATACGTGCATGTATATTTCTTCATTTTGTTGAGAAGCGCAAATGATTTATTAGTACTCCTTTTCAAATGTTAGTAGAAAGATCTAAAAGGAGAAAACGATATGAAATAAACCAAAACAAGTAACTACTAATGCTTACTATACTCCTTCACTAAGCGAAAATCATCAGGGCCATATGTTATATGTATAGTTTTAGCAGTACTGCAAAAAAAAAATGACGTAGGACTGAGATGGAATGGAACACAGAAGATCAAGGTGGTTTACTGTTGTTTTATAAATATTGATCAAATGAGATCATTAGCACACCAGCATGTACTAAGAAAAACAATGAGTCCGAAGGTCTACTATATATGATACAAGCAGCGCCTAGCAATTTAATTAACATAGACTAAGCTTTGTGTTGCTGTCATCTACACATGGAAGTGTAATTTCTTCATTTGGTTCACTTTACAAAACCACTGCAGACTCCCATCTTGAGTTGGAGTCAGTTAGTCTTCAGGACATGTTATAAGCCGAAAGTTGTTGACTGGCTTGGCATTGGTCATGAACATTATATAAATACTCACTCAGTTTTGCAAAAGTCAGCTGACAGCTCAGATCAGCTTGAAGTTCCAAGCTGCCGTTCAAGGTACGTGAATGGGATCCGGCTTGAAAGGCATCCAACTATCCAAGAGGGTGTGTTCCGGAAAATTTTAAATAGCAGTACCATACATATCTGACCTGGTGAATGTAGCACCAGAGTTTTTAAAAAAAATAAATAGCAGTACCATACATATCTGACCTGATGAATGTAGCACCAGAGTTGAAGCTCTGGAGTATAGCTGACGTAGTTTATTATCTGTATGCCACTGCAAGTCTGCCATCCCTCTTTTCTCTCTATTCTTCTGTCTACCCACAGCATGTCTGTCTGTTAAAAGAAAGGTTATGTTCTTTTGGAACAAGAAAATCTCTTTTTTTCTGATATGCAGAACTACGTATCATTGGATTAAGACCTTGACCTATTACAACCTTAACCCTTAGCTTTGTTATATTGCATATTACTCACTCCCCCGGCCCGCTTTAGTGGATAATAATGGTTTATGATAGCTTTCCCCTCATGTATATGATAACCTTAACCCTATGTTTTTTTTTATCGAACATGCAGGAGAGATCTGCATATCATTGCATTAATGAGAGAACATATTTACAAGACAAACAAACTCAAACCACACCTTACTTATTCAAGGAACACTCATGCCTAGAACTCAACAAACGTCCACGCGGATCAACTAAAACAACCTTTAGGAGGCAGCAGTCAAAAGCTGGACCAAACCTTTTGCACTAGCCACACACCACATGTTCCCTCTTTAAAAATTCTTCTAAGAACAACCTAGACACTTGGTGCAGCACCATTAAACAAACACACTCATTTCTGTGAATCCAAATCATTCATTGTGTATAAAATCTGTGACTACAACAATAGTAAAGCTGGATATGTACAGCTTGTGTCTATTTAATTATATATAATTATCCATGTAGCTCCTAAATATAAAATGTATCTTCTTTTGCCATCGAGTTTATGCATGAGAGAGAATTTACTTTGGAAAGTATACGAACACTTTGTGTTCTTTTTCTCATTTGAAACTTTATTTCATATCATATTTAAAAAAATGTGGCATCCATTTCAGGGGTGATTTTACATACCCCAGTAAATATTTTGGAGAAATTCAGCATTAATTCATATTTATTCAACTTATAATGCACTATTTAAGTTTACATATATAATTGGTAGTGACAATGTTTCAAAATTCTAGCATCAGTATGTTTCAAACTATCGACATTGGACATATGCCACTAGTCTACTAAATACTTTTAGAATAACATAAACTCCATTTCAAAAAGAATGCAATTCTCACTTCCTGAGGAGTCAAACAATTTTAAATTTGGCCAAATTTATATAAAAAGTTACTAACATTTATGATACCAAATAAGTATCATTGCATTGGTTATGGAATATATTTCCACAGTAAACCTAGAGACATAAATGTTGATATTTTTCCTATGAACTCGATCTAACTTAGAAAAGTTTGACATATCGTTAAATCTAGAATTGCATTCTTTTTTGGACGGACGGGGTACCAATTACCTTACAGTAATGTTGGAGATCAATTGTATATAAAATTTGAGTATAACACCAAATAAAAGAACAGAATGATGAGCAAGCTATTAAAATTTAGAACACCACATGCTTGTGATCAAGTTAACCCTTTAATACAACACTATACATACTATGGTAAAGAGATGTGCCTTGAGCTGACCTTATTAAGGCTTCAGAGCTAATCTTAAACTGTTAGTGTGGCAGTCAATTCCAAACTGCAAATGAATTAAAAATCATCCCATAACTCATGAGTCCGAGGCGATCACCTGCAAAAGATAGGGAAGGCAATTAATCAAAGTATTCATTGATCCAATCTTAGATCATACAAAGAACTGCACAAGTTACCTACATGCATGATGTGGACGTTGTAGGCTAAGTCGGATATATATTTAATGGTTAGGACCTCTCACATGATAAATCTTATGCATGGCTGTATATAGTGGTTAACAGTAATTAAGTCATAACTCAGCACTAAACTGCTCCATAAAAAGATGTAGCATAAAAAATTGGTATTATATAAATAGAAGTTACATATAATGAACATCTAGGGTTGATTTGGCTGGGTATTACAATTTGACAAAGATCACTTTGCATTCTGTGATGTATAGCAGGCATAGTGTTGCAGAGAACCAAACATTTTAATCTTTTAATAGATCTGTCATGTCTGCTAGCCTGTCCATACAAACACATTTATAAAATTTTGAGAATTATTGGTATTCTTATCATTTCAAATTGTCAATAGTAGGTTAACTGATCGAAGAATCAGCTCATATACATAGTAAATTGATTCGTTGTGCTCCTTCCAATTTTAATACTTCCTTTGGGAAACAAGTGCTGGGTCTGCTATCCATTATTAAGAGAACAGTTAACACCATAGACAACTAAAGGCCGGGAAGAGATACCAAATGGCATGTCCAAAATTTAAAATGCTTTTCTATTATAATACTTTCTGGCAAGATGTGGCCATGTCATTTTTATCTCATCATTTCTATAAAATAACGCAATATAAAAGAAACCGTCCAACAATTAATCGAGTTCAACTCTCTGAGCGAACCTGATGAAAGCTAGAATATATATACTAGTTTCATCTGCTGGCTGGGATCTTCATATCATATATTATACAGGAATAGCAAAATGAGACGTACGAAATTATACTACTAGATACTAAATCCCAACTAATATGGTCCTTTTGAAGCATGGGTACACAGAGCTTACAACATGCATACTGTTTATTCAGGATTTTATACGGAATGAGAAAAACGAGAAGAGAAGTACTAATGCTGTAGGCAGTACTTCCTAGTCTACTAGCTAGAGCAGAAGTATAATAATCCATCACTCTGCTTTATAAAGGAAAAAAACATGGAAGCAATTGATCTCTTCCAGTTCTTATATACTAGTACAAAACTCTGGAATGGCTGGGCCGGGGGGGCTAGCTAGAACTCAAATCGAAGCATGATGCGAGTATGCGACATGGCGAGGAGGGAATTTGATGTAATCTCACCAGCGACAGTGGCGTCCTTGAGCTTGAGAGGAGCGTTGCGTGATTGGCCTCGCTGGGTTGGCGGGGGAGCTAATCGCGTTTCAAGCGAGCTGCCCCCGCGCATAAGCCATTGATGGCGAGCAGGCGCACCAAGCGCAGTCGCCGCCGGTGGAGAGCTCCGCCTCCGCCTCCCCGTGGTCCGTACCGCAGCGCGGTCACCGTCGGCGCACCCGCCCGGTACATTAAGCATCGTCCAGATCGTCCGGCCAAGAACTCGACGCCGCTAGCGGTAGCACGCAGAGACTCCAACTGCCCGGAGGCTTGGAGAAGTTTCACATTGATCTCCTTCCCACCAATGGCAGGCAGCATCTCAGCTCCTTCCCATCAGTGCACTCTCTTTCTGGAGTGGATATATCTTGCCTCCGCGTGATGGATGGACCGGTGGTTCCTCCTGCCTTCTCGAGGAAAACTTATGAGCCGCCTTATCAGCTCAGTATTTCTCTCGCAGCAAAAAAAGCTTCACCCGACTTAAGTACGAACAGGCTCGATGCCGAGTTGCTTTAGCAAAAGGCTGCTGCAAAGTATTCCTTTCTTTTCCAGAGAAGAAAACAAAGGAAGATGAAACTAAATGCATTCCCCCTTCAACGTGCCTCGCTTGGCTTTGGATAAAAGTAGGAGGATGAGGACAACTTTTACTGTTAGCCCTAAAGCAGCGCAGATAGCTAGGAAATGTCGCTTCCATGGCGTACTGACCGTCAAATCGATCAACACAAATCACTGAGGGCGTGTTTGGTCCAGCTGTCCTTGTTTGACGCTGCGTGCATAGAGATTATTTACGAAACTAAATGGTCGGGACTAGTTTACGAGTCAAATCTTTTAAATCTAATTAGCCTATGATTCGATAATGCGGTGCTACAGTAAATATGGGTTAATGACGGATTCTGTACTTTATTTTATTTTTTTATTAGTATCCGAACACCACACCTCTATATAACATCTCCTAAACTTTAGTCACTGAATCAAACACCCCCTAATACTGACATGACAGAGGTAGGGAAGGATTCAGATAATGCTATTTACCAAAAACTTATTTTGAATTTAGATACATATATGGATACGAATATTATCGGGTGCAAATGCAAAATGCAAAACTGATATCTACTTGATTCCGAAGATAATAAGTGTCTAATTGTTTTATCGAATGTTTTAATAGAACAAAATCATTATGCATTATGTGTGGATGTAAAATATGAGTATAGTATAACACATATTGATAAAGACAATCTATCAAAACAACATATTTATTAATAATTATCGCACTAATTGTATGTAGAAAAATAATCTCACCAATATATAAATAAACCAAAGCATTTAAAATTAATATATGATTAGCCAAATTAAAATTAATCACAAGTAACCTTGTATATCATTAGTAATATTAATATCAATATAAATTCATTAGTTATAGAGATAACTTTCAAATAGTTTATCACTTTGAACTGTAATATTAAAATTTATGTGGTTCGCAATTACCGGTGGGAAGGAGATATACTACATCTAAACTGTCCGATATATACCACTTTGAACTTGATTTGGGTTCCTTACTCATTAACAGTCTCAACATTACCACTAACCACATTCAAGCCACTACGGAATCAGTGGCTTTGCCGAGTGCTAGGGGCACTCGGCAAATTCCAATTTACACTCGGCAAAGGCTTTGTCAAGTGCTGCACTCGGCAAATAACCCGTCGGCAAAGGCGTCTTTGCCGAGTGTCTTTTGTCGGGCACTCGGCAAAGCCTTTGCCGAGTGCCGATACTCGGCAAAGTTGAAACCGAAAAAACCCGAAAAATGGGAATTTTTACCCCAAAAAAATGGAATTTTTTTTTATCGATGGAGGCCCCCACCGGCCAGCGTCCACCCCATCTCCGACATTTTTCGCGTGAATTTCATGGCTACGCGGCCGACGCGATTCGAACCCGAGACCTCCCGCTGTGCACGTACCTCCTCTACCACTACACCACAGTCTCACTTGTGTTTGGATTCCGTTTTAGTTCCCAATATATTATACTAAACCGAGTGTAAATTGCATGTTTGAGGCCCTAAACGAATTCAAATAAAAAAGTTGTAAACTACAGAGTTTCATAACTTTTCGAGATCTACACTTTTAGTTTAGGAAGTTTTTCCATCCGATGTCGTTTACAAAATTTGAATTTTAAAATTTTAAAATTCAAACGCAGTTTTGCATGCAAGATGTTTTCAAATCAAAAAGTTGTCAACTACAATGTTTCATAACTTTTCGAGATCTACAGAGTTTATTTTGGTTGTTTTTTCATTCGAGGTCGTTTGAAAAGTTCGAATTTTAAAATTTTGAAATTCAAATGCAGTTTTGCATGACAAGATGTTTTCAAATCAAAAAGTTGCCAACTACAATGTTTCATAACTTTTCGATATCTATAGAGTTTATTTTTGGTTGTTTTTTCATCCGATGTCGTTTGAAAAGTTCGAATTTTAAATTTTTGAAATTCAAACATAATTTTGCATGACAAGATGATTTCAAATCAAAAAGTTGCCAATTATAAAGTTTCATAACTTTTCGAGATCTACAAAGTTTATTTTGGTTGTTTGGTCATCTGTTCATCTGACATGGTCGTTCTAATATTGTTCACAAATCTTATATATCTCTCTTGTAGTTTCATAAACTACAAGAGAGATATGTTAGATTTGTGAACAAATTTATTTTCACTTTGTCGTATGAAGAAAAGACCAAAACAAACATTGTACATCTTGATGAGTTATACAACTTTGTAGTTGAAAACTGTTTTATTTGAATTAATTTACTGCTTCAAAATATGCTTTGAAATTTTCTTTGTCGAGTGTCAAAAAAAAACACTCGGCAAAGAAGCTCTTTGCCGAGTGTCAAAAAAAATACTCGGCAAAGAAGCTTCTTTGCCGAGTGTCAAAAAAAAACACTCGGCAAAGAAGTTTTTTTTGCCAAGTGTAAATTTCATGTTTGAGGCCCTAAACGAATTCAAATAAAAAAGTTGTAAACTACAAAGTTTCATAACTTTTCGAGATCTACACTTTTAGTTTAGGAAGTTTTCCCATCCGAGGTCGTTTACAAAATTTGAATTTTAAAATTTTGAAATTCAAACACAGTTTTGCATGACAAGATGATTTCAAATCAAAAAGTTGTCAATTACAAAGTTTCATAACTTTTCGAGATCTACAAAGTTTATTTTGGTTGTTTGGTCATCTATTCATCCGACATGGTCGTTCTAACATTGTTCACAAATCTTATATATCTCTCTTGTAGTTTCATAAACTACAAGAGAGATATGTTAGATTTGTAAACAAATTTACTTTCACTTTGTCATATGAAAAAAAGACCAAAACAAACATTGTACATCTTGATGAGTTATACAACTTTGTAATTGAAAACTTTTTCATTTGAATTTATTTACTGCTTCAAAATATGCTTTGAAATTTTCTTTGCCGAGTGTCAAAAAAAATAACACTCGGCAAAGAGCCTCTTTGCCGAGTGTTAAAAAAAACACTCGGCAAAGAGCCTCTTTGCCGAGTGTAAAAAAAACACTCGGCAAAGGCGGCTTTGCCGAGTGCCCGAAAAACAACACTCGGCAAACCACCTGGCACTCGACAAAGAGCCTGTCTCCGGTAGTGAGCAAAAAAAATATAGTTTTTTTGAAGGGTCAGTAGGGGAGGCCCCTACCGATATTTTTGTATATATAAAAAAGAATATATGTACATACAACACAAATTACAAGGCTCAAAGAGCCAAAAGAAAAAGAGGAAGACCAAAACTAAGAAAAAAAATCTCTCTCCACAGGGTTAGTGCTCCTTTCAGCTTCTGCTCGGTCTTGATACAAACCATGCCAAGTTCCTCTTTAAGTTTGCCTTCCATGAATGCAAAGTTGGGGGTCTTGTTATAAAAAATAACACCATTTCTGACGGTCCAAATCACCCAACAAGGCATCATCACTATTTTCCTAAAGCAACTTCCAAAAGTTGTTCTTGCTTCTATATCATCAGATCCAGTGATTAGAGAGTGAGGTCCCAATGAATTGAAATAGAACTACAACAATTCAAAACACGGATGAAGACAGGTTTCCTCAACCCCACTATTACAAAGCACACAATTGTAGTCATCCAGATAGTGTTTTTTGTGTAGGATGTTCCTTGTGTTCAAACAATCACTGAGTAGGAGCTAGAAAAAAGAATTTATGCTTACCAAGATTCCCTAAGGACCAGAGCCATCTAAAAAGGGGAGAGACTTCAAGAGATTCTTGAAGTTGGGAGTATGCTTTCCTGGTGTTATAGGTATTTGAGCCCCAAATGTAAGACCACTAATCCTCAATTTCCAACTCCAAGTGTCTCTTGTATCAATCCTAGAGTTCAGCTATCTAGGCTGAAGCTTGGGAGGATATATAGAGGGAGGGCAAAGATGTTACTGATGTCTCTGTCCAAGAACCTTATAGAGCATTTGGATTTCTTGTGAGAAGAGTTGGAGGAATTTGTGTTATAGGAGATTATCTAACCAATTGTCTTGCTAGAGCATAACTGAGTTTCCTCTACTAGGATTACACTTTGTCAATAACCTAAAATTTCAACATAGTTTGAGCACATATTTCCACCAAAAGGAACCAATAGGGCTTCTAGCATGAGGGGTGTTGTTGTTGGAGTAAAGCTTTGACCAGGTCATGCTAGAATCCCACAAACTATATATGTGGAAAGATGTGCCCTGTTGATTTTCACATAGTTTGAGCACCCTGCAAAGGCAACGTAGGGTTAATTATACTTTCAAGTATATGGTGGACTAAAGTATGCTGGTGCTTTACCACAGATGAAGTTACGGTTGCCGATCTTAGTAATCAAAAGGTCTTTCCATCAAAAGGAACCAATAGCCCTCAAACTAAATTTGTGTTGTAGGTTAGCTTTGTCGAAGAAGAACCTTACATGCATGATTTAGAACTTATCCAAAAATTTGAGCAATAAGGTTGAATTCCATGTCTTTAAATTGATGATACCTAACCCTCCTTCACTTTTGGCGCTGTGTTGGTATATTTTAAATGCACATAGATAAATTCGCAAGCGCATGGATACCGTTGTAGCTTTCACCCGAGAGTATTCCAGAGTATCGTATTTATCCACAGGGAAACAATGGTTAAAGAAGTTGATAATTCACCATCATGTATCTACTAACTAGTATACTAACTAAACTAAAGTCGTGGTAAGTGTTGTTTATGATAAGAGTTATGAATAATGACTCACACTTAAGAGAATTACATAATAAATAAGTAGTCTAGCTAAGTTGAGAGGACAACGGGTGAGTTCAAGGTTCCTAAATACTTCTCTATTACTTTGGTTCTATAGGGTATAACTAATCATGGGTAAATATAGCGATCATACACAGTAACACTTTGAAGCAACAGTACCTTTCCAACTCTCGAGGGGGATGAGAAAGCGTAGTTGGGGGAAGGGTGCCTAAAGCTCTACTAACATCAATCCTAACGTGGTGGATTACAACGGCCTGACAGAGCTGTAGCCCCTGGGGCTACCACAACTAACCATAGGATTGAGTGCAATCTCAGGTAACCTATAGTCTAGACACCATGTCTATACTACGAATTACTACTCTAGTCACATATGATAACTAAAGCACTCGATGCGAGCGGAGATCTCATGCTAAGGTATGATAACTATACTAACCATACACATGAAAGGCATAAAAGTAGATAGAAAAGATAAATAGATTAAAGCATAAGTCTTGCAAAGGTGAGATACAAAGATATATCTGACCTCCGAAGTTTTCTCCAGAACCTGAGCTTGGCTCATCTCTCCCTAACTCTCAACTAGAGCTATTCTACTTCTACATCTTGAGAGCTGGCTCTGATACTGACAAGGTGGATATGAATTAGGGTTTCAGGGATGCCTCCAGGGAGGGGGGTAGGGGTTGCTATATATAAGCCAAGGTGGAGTAGGGGGCATGGAATCAAGGTGGAGTAGGGGGGCAAGGAATCATCACATCATCGATCCACGTCAACTCCCTCGATCACCGTTGGATGAACCAACTTAAAACCGCCTTAAAATCAAGGGTCTAGACCTTAGGAAGGCGTACGAGGAGGCAGAGGGCGAGGGGCCTCCATAATGGGCCGGTCATCCTGCTACTATGGTAGGTGGGCCTCCCCTTCGGATGGTGGGTCCTGGGCTCCGTCTTGAGTCGACTTTCGTAGGTTTCGTGAGTTGAATCACTTGTTGATGTCGGTTTGCCTATTTGGAGTGTATGATAGTGGTCCCGGGAGCTATTTTCTAGATAAATCCTCCTGTATTCACATGTTCACCAAAGCTCATGGAATTCATTAGTTTAAACCCTTAGACCTATGTTTGGTGATGGAATTTATCATATATGCAGGTTATATTGATGGTTTATGATTAACATTAACAATCATCAACAAGTTCCCCCACACTTACCCTTTGCTAGTCCCTAAGCAAAGCTAAACTCAGCAATAGATCAGGAGTTGCTACAATGCTTTCACGTGTCAAAAGTACACAGGCATTCAGTCAAGAACTCTCCTCTAGATTAGAATAAACTGATCTGACTTTTAAACTTACCCATATTACCTTCAACCATGGGGCTCCTTAGCCTTCACTTGGGTCTTAAGCAATTGAAAGATAGAACAATCAAGTCAAGCACTATGTCTCTAGTTCTTTGTTCCACCATTATTCTGGAGTTTTTATAAGTTTTCAAATAAAATTTAGAGATTCCACTGTATGACACTCTCAAGTCTATCAATATATATGGTATTTGTGGATCCTCACCAAGGCAATAAAGATATTATGCCTTTTTCTCTTCATACCACTAAAGCTTATGTAGAGAGAAAACTAGAGCATACTTGCAATGCATATATTGTAAAGTCAAACAACGGATCCAAAGAGAGTTGAGTCATACAATCAAATCAAGATGTGCATGTGTGTGGATATATGGTAGATATATATATATGGTGGCTAACATAATTCTACTTTGCTCCTTGAAAACTTATCTCTCTTTGGAAACTTGGAAACATTTGCTAGAGAGCAGGGGCTATCTTATTCATCTCCTCTTTTTTTAGGCGGGCATCTAAGTACCCATTGTTTTAGATATCTTGAACACTTTTGTGTCCATTTTTTATCTTCTCTTTCTTTTTTTATGAATAACTTTTGCATAGCCCTATGCCTCTTTTCTGCAACAAAACTTTTGAGAGATAGCAACAAGAACTTAGAGCATTTATTTGGTGGATGGGAAACCTAACAAGCATATTTTTATGTTCTCTCCCAGTGTAGGAGTAAAACATTTTTGGGTGGATCTAGATGGCAGACATGTTTTTGCGTACTCCTAGTGTAGGAGCAGTAGGTGTATATGTGGGTGGTGCGTACGTGATCTTGATTTTAAGAGCATGACAAACCTCTCATAAGGGTCAACAAAGCTTGACAAAACTCAATGCAAAAGCAAGCAGCATATATGTGGAAGGTTTCCTAGCCTAAATAACAAGTATGGCTCTGGTGGGAATTCAAGCTTTGCCATACAGGAACTCATTATGTAACATTTTTATGTTTTTCAAAAGATATATCTCCAGAACTTTAGTGTTACTTAGAATAAGATAAACAGCAGCTCCGACCTTCTCAAATCATATTCGTTAATTACCTAGACTTAGATCAAGCATATGCTACCCATGAGTTTCAAGTTTAGAATAAATCCTTATATCAAAACAATCTTATCCAAAACTTAGGAGAATTCAAGGTTGAAAACTAGGTACTTGAAAGGAATTACAACAGAGCAACTATTCATCAATTCCATTTAAGAGATTATTCTGAGTCCTCTTTATTTTATTCAGCTCTTAAAAATAAATTAAAGCAAACTAGACACATCTTTTTATTTTGTTTCCATCTTTGGATCACACATTATTACTATAAATGACGAATGCAAAGATAATTTTTTATTTTATTTTTATTCACCATTTTTTAGCTATTAAAAAAAGACTGAAAACTAAAATAAAGGTAAAGAATACTTACCTAGATACACAGGAGTACTTCTCGCCCAAACTAGCTCTTTTGGTGAGGGTTCGGTGTCTTAAGTCCTTCGAATCAGACTTCTCCTTGTGAAGTTCATTGATCAAGTACCTCGGTTTGCTCTTAAGTTGAGGATTCTTGTGATGTCACCTCTAATGGTGATGTCACTTTTTTCCGCCAAACCCATCTTGCTTTCTGTAACACCTCTGGTGTTACGAACTTGCTTAGCGCCTAGGTTAAGGCCTTAGAGAAATCAAGCCGAACGAGTTTTCGATCTTTGACAAGTTAAAACACACATGAAACAATTTCTGCAAACAAGAACAAGATAAAACTTGTGTATAGTGTTTATGTAAAAATGGTGAGCAAATAGTGTAGATAAGAATACAACTTTAATTTTTGGGAAGTGAGTATTGTTAACTAGGGTTTTTAGGAGCTCAAAATCGAATCCAAAATTCAAACTAGAACATTTCATTGAATCGATGAGAAATTGAACTTATGTTTCAAATACCATCTTTGGTGATTTATATTGAGCAAAATAGTAAAAGGGTGCTTAAATGTTTTGATCCTATGGTTTAGTATAAAGTATGGACAATTACATGAAATGTTTATTTGATGAAATTAATAAGGTTTATACATATTAAAAATTGTGACAAAAGCGCAAATGGTTGTTAGTTGTAACCGGGCCTTGCCCTTTTCTAAATCTGAAAATGATAGTACACAATGCCGTTTTGACATTCAAATTCTAACAAAATTGTTTAAACACCGACTTCATGTTCTTGTACTATTAGTTGCCTCTAGGCGAGTACTTGAGCATGGCTTAAGTGGTAGGGGTGTTGGGTGTCATGATACCTTTGTAAAATTTCCCAAACTTCATTAAAACGAGTCAAAGTCGTGTCATTGGCGCACTATTCATGAACTGACGTTCAGCGTGATAAGCTCATGTTGGCATTCCTCTCACTCCCTCTCTAGATGCTCCCTGGTCATGACGATTGCTTCGCTAGCTAGCTGGTAGTATTGACCTTAGGTTCATGGAATTGGTTGAGCCTTCGTCGAATCAGTGAGCAGTTTTTGGCCCGCTTTAAAAAGCGTGTGTGGCATTATTCCTAGTTTCTTGACCTAAGGCCGTGATCACCACGTGCGCGAGTGTGCTACCGGTGACGACCTCGGGGTCATGGATGGGTGGCTACCGCTGGTCAGTCCACGTGCCGTTGTTGCGTGTCGCTTGGTGCTGCGCAACACCTTAGCCTCACCATGGCTGAGTCCTATGGGCCAACCCTAGTGGTCAGCCGGCGCATGCTAGGCCAGGCTTGGCTGCCACTGCCCCATGTCGTGCGCACGTACTGCCAAGTTGTGCATAGGGCTACACTCTACCTTCCCTATCACCTTGCCTGCCCTGTGTCGCATGTTCACAGTAGCTCACCTCACCTACCTCGCTCCTGCTCGCACCGCCTCCTGCCGCATCGTGACGCCAGGCTGCTGCGCGCGCATGGCCACAAGCGGGCATGCCTTCAATGGCTACGTCCAAGTGCTAACCGATGTGCTGCTCACTCGTGTGGTCATATCCCCACTGTCGTGCCTCGTCGGGTCGTGGCTGGACCATTTCTACCGGGGTCGTTCCCCGCAGCATGGCGATGGCGGGGCACCGCTATCCTTTCCCCTTCATAACCTATAGCTCAAAGCTTCCCAGTCCAATTCCTCATGTCAGCAGGTAGTAGAGGGAGTTAGCTAGGTGCCCTATTCCCACCAAGTCCAGTCGTTGCCTGCCTGTGGCCAATTTTGCATTTTTGGCCACCGCTGGCCTTGTGCGCCGCCGAACCGGTGGGTTAGGAGGTAAGGAAAGTAGGAATGGTAGCAATTCAATTACGCATAACCCTAAGCTCGCCTTGACTTTCTCCATCTAGTGCTCATGTTACTTTGGCTAGGATGCTCAACGACGGAGTGTGGACGCATCGGTGCCGCGCTCGGAGCGCCACCATGTGGTGCGAGCGCACGTGGCTACACTGCCACATTGATCCCCTACTTCAACCATCAGTGGGGTGTGCACCATGGTGAGCCATTGATGCTTGTCCGCCACCTACACTCTGCTGAGCGTAAGTAGGTTCATCGAAACAGGCGTGCCACCACCGCAGTGAGCCGCTCACCACTGCCGCTCGCCACAGTGCGCTGCTGAGTCCCTAACTGCCACCCATGCGTGTGGGTTTAGCCGTAGATGGTGGTCGGCCTGTTATTACTGTCATAGTAGGTCTAGCTTGCCTAGCGTAACCTCTGTTGTTGCCGGTGTGCCGCGCCACCGCGGGCGGGTACACCGAGGACCGCCTTGTTGCAAAGACAACACATTCCAGGGTCTTTAATGCAAAGCGTGAGTCTATAGTAATAGTGCTTCGTTGCTCCATGTGATTATCCAAAAACTCAAGTTCTCTTTTGCTAAACGTGAGCGCGCGCGGGTGTCCCGGCCTTGGGCCGTGCTGGGCCGTCGCGACGCACACTCGGCCACGACCCACGCTAGGCTGCTGGGCTAGAATGGGTTGCTGCCAGCCCTTTTCTTTTTCTAAACCATTTTCTAATTAGTTTCTAAGGTTGTGGCTGGCTGATGCCGCACGGCCTTGCCCCAGGCGATAGTTGGTCCTAGCTGGCTGCGGCTGGTCCCGCTACTGCACGCGCGCCATGCTCGCATAGCTGGCCACTAGGCCACACCGTGGCTGCGGCTGCATCACACGATCGATGTGGTGCTCGCCCCGCCCCTCATCCCACCTACCCCACCTAGTCCTTAAGCTGGAACCTTGCTGTCGCGATGAGTCGAGGGCAAGACGCAGCCTCGATGGGACGTACCCTGCCCTATTTTGCTCGCTAGCCGACACAGGCGATCTCGCTTGGGTCCTGCCGCTTGTTGCTATGAATCACGCCAAGCTGTCTGGTCTCGTCACCTGTGTGCATGAGCTCGCTCAGCCACCATCGACCGGAGCCCCGCTTTAAAACGCCCTACCACTCTAGCTCATCCACATGCTTTTCCCCATGACGTGGCCTCAGCCTGGGCACCGCGCCCCGCCTCTCAAATTCGCATTGCCCATGGTTTCTCAGCCCATCTCCTCACGTTAGTAAGTAGCAGGGAGAGTTAGCTAGCCGCCTCAACTGTAACTGGCCACGGTAGAGTCCTACACCGTGACAATCCAATGATTAGCTCATCATGGACCATGTTTGCCATCGTGACCTTGGACTGGGGAGACAGGTAGGATTGGAGTGGTAATAGTTTAATTGCTTGTGGCTCTGAACTTGCCTTGACTCACGCCCTCTGGTGCTTGCGTGGTTTGGCCACGAAGCTCACCATCGTTGCAGTGACGCTACTGGTGCTTATTCGCTAATCCCATCCCTCTGATGGCGCCATAGGTCATTGGGATGGACGCATCGCCATCACGATTAGCCGCTCACCACTACGGCTCTCGGTAGTGCACCACCGAGCCTCTATCCACCGCCTACCCCTGAGGTTTTAGCCATTGGTAGTGGTCGGTTCATGGTTGCTGTCGCAGTAAGTCTAGCATGATCGATGCAGCCGCCGGTGCGCCGCGTCGTCGCATGCGGGCTCGCTGGGAACCACCCCATTGTGAAGACAGCTCTCTCCGAGGTGTTTTGTGCCAAGACCTAGTTTAGAGAAATAGTAACTCACTACGTCATTTGATTTCCAAATAGCACAGGCCCTCCTTTGCAAAAACGGTCACGCGCGTGGGCTCCCCCGCCTTGGGCTGTTGCTAAGCCAGCTGTTGCGCACGGCCACGTCTCGCGTTGGGCTACTGGGCCAAGTAAGTGGCCGCCGGCCCATTTCTTTTCTAAAATGTTTCCTAATGTAATTGCAAAAAAGCAAACTTGTAAATTCAATAGAAAATTTTATAGTTAACAAAAAATTGTGAAACCAATTTTGTTAAGTTCATAAAATTATGATCCATCTGCTAGTATATTTTGTTCACCTAGTTTCATAATACTTTCAAGAGTAACCTAATTAATTTGAATACTTAATATTGCGAAAACACAAACTTGTAGGAATTGCTATGGCAAATTGGTAGTAGTGTTGGCTCTTGAATTTTTACACCAAAATCCTAACATTTTTAAGCGCCTATGGTAATTTTTGTGGCTCCAGAATAATTGTTTGTTAGGATAGCTAATGAGCCCTAGTTCGAATATATATAGATATTAAACAAAATAAAGAAATACTTTGAAATGGTATAACTAAAATACTATGGTAAAATAGCGCGTTGTTGACAACATGAGTACGTAGCTTAGTACGTTAGTCATTAAAGCCAGCTCGTTGGCTTAGCAATGTAATCATATTTTAGAGTGGCGATTGTCGTGATTATTTATGTTTCCACGCTGCATCCACGAATGTCATAATAGGAACCACGATGGATCGTGGAGTCGACCGGAGTAGCAGAAATAATGGCATCTAGATGATCATGTCGCCATAATGGAATGCTAACTGTTGGTTATATCCTACCTAGGCAAGCCCGATGCATAACCCCTATTTTCTACACTTTAATTTATGCTTGTGCATTAAGTTTTAAGGAGTTGAATGAAAACCACTTGCATATATATATATATATATATATCCTTATCCTATGAGTCCTACTAGTATGTCAGAATCATGTAGATGGCTATGCTATAGGATTCGGTAGAAGTCGAGTGATTACATGTCACTCACGAGAGATAGGAAAGATATTATTATTGTTATTATATACTATCACATGGAATATATAAGGATGATAATTGGAGACCGACGGAAAGGTACTTTGGATCTGGACTTGGTGAGGCATTCGAGCGAGGCTCGGGTTGCATTTGTTCTGCCTGTCTCAATGAGGATCGTCCGTCGTTGTGGATGGTAGTTAGGTCACAGACTTATTATCCTAAACACATACTTGCTTATGGGATCGGGAAGGCTCGTTACGCTCTTGTCATGGGTTCTAGCTCTTTTCGGACCGACTGATTGGAGGAGGGGAAAGGTGGAAGTCTAAGCACCACATTGAGATTGGGTCTCAAGTGTGGGGGCTTGGAGTCCAAGTTTGGACAGGAACCTGGACCCCATAACAGGAGTGGAATGGGTTAGTCTTGTTTGTACCTAGGGTACAAACGGGGCGTGTGTTTTGGGGTACCCAGCTGGGATACATTGATTCATGATTCATCGTTTCTATGAGACGGTACCGACTTGGCTATGGTCTAGCACCGTAGTAAGAACTGGAATATGAAAGATGGTAAAATGGTTCTGATTGCTCACCACCTGCTTGAAAGTAGCATTGGTGCTTACATAGAATGGATAGTTAATGGACTAATGATGACTGCTAATAAAATTTAATGTAAGGATGCACGTTTAGTAATGCATCCACAGATGTAATAACCCACAAGCCAAATAAGCCTTGCATATCCTTGGAGTCTTTTATTTTTCTCCTATCGAGTAAGTCTTGCTGAATACAATCGAGTACTCAGGGTTTTATTCCCCCTGTTGCAGGTGACCGATGGATGGTAGATGACTTTTGTGTGTGGAAACCTCCTGGTGGGCTCAGAGAGGATTTCTTTCACGCTATGACCGTAGTGTTTATTTATAACCCTCACTAAAAGTTTTAGAAGAAAAGTTTTATGATTCACCATTAATCTTTATTTCTGCTATAATTATGATCATATGTTGGTCTCCGCTACAAGATAAAAATGTAAACCTAAAATACATAAACTCTTGTACATGTAAAACTGTCTTAAATTACGCTATTGCATTCAACTTGTTTAGGTACTCTAATGTTGTAATAAAGTGATGTAAGAAATGATTAAGAATGTTGTAAGCTTTATTCTCTCATTTATGATCCTAATGGAAAAATATGGATTTTCGAGTTCTCCCTTGGGTTATGCTCGAATGGAACAGCACGATTTAGTGACACTCTCTTAGGGTACTTAGTGTCTAATGGAAGACAAGTACTCTTGGGAGGGCATTAGATCAGACGGTTCTGCCATATCTCCATCCCATGATGAGGACATTCTAATATATAGTCTTGAAAGCGTCCCCATACCTCAGGGATAGATTCATCATGTTGTTGCTGAAAACTTGAAATTCTCCCACACTAGAGCATTGGTCTTATCTGTGGGAAAGAACTTTGCTAGGAAGACAGTGGAGCAGTTATCCCATGTAGTGTTTCTATCTTTATTGGCATAGAACCACTGCTTCGCCTTCCCCTAAAGTGAAAATGGGAAGAGGCGAAGTAGTATAGTGTCCTAGGTTAACTCCTTTGATGGTGAAGGATGTTGCAGATCTCTAGGAAGTGTTGGAGATGTGCACTTGCATCTTCATGTGCCTTTCCATAAAACTGGTTTGCTTGCACCATTTTGATGAGAGCTGGCTTGAGCTTGAATCCATTGTCTCCGACATTGACTGTCGGTCGAGTACGGATGTTGGCCGTAGTTGGAGCAGAGAATTCACGGAGAGTCTTGTTAGCCATGGCTTCAAATTCTAGTGTTAAGCTTCTGTGGTAGAACCGCCTGATCTAATGCCCTCTACAGAGTACTTATCTTCTATTAGACCCTAAGTACCCAAGAGAGTCCATGAAACCATGTTGTTCTGTCGAGCACACCCAAAGGGAGAACTCAAAAATCCATATTTTTCGTCAGGATCATAAATGAGAGAATAAAGCTTACAACATTCTTAGCCATTTCTTTACATCACTTTATTACAACATCAGAATGATAAACAAGATAATTACAACAGTGGGATAAAACACATGATCAGAGTTTCAGCAGAAATTAAGTTTACTTGTAAGCTATTGAACGTTAAGCATGAGACATAATTATATACATGTGAGGATAGCAAATCATAAGCTTTTCTCTCCAAAACTTTATTCATGAAGGTTGTAATTAAAACTCTATGTCCGCAACGTAAGGGAACCCTCACTGAGCCCACCAGGAGGTTTCCACACACAAGGTTAGCTCTACCAGCATCCACCTGTCACCTACAACAGGGGGAATAAAACCCTGAGTACTCGATTGTACTCAGTAAGACTTACTTGACAGGAGGAAAATAAAAGACTCTAAGGATATGGAGGCTTATTTTGGCTTGCTGGTTAATTGTATTTGCAGGAAGCATTACTAATAGTGCATCCTTATGTTCAGAGTTTTTAGCAGTTATTTTTAGTTAATTAGCTAATCATTCTAGGAAAGCACCTATGCTACTTTCAAGCATGTGGTAAACAATCAGAACCATTTTATCACCTTCCATGTTCCAGTTCTTACTATGGTGCTAGACCATAGCCAAGTCATACCATCTCAAAAGAAACGGTAATTCGTGAAGAATGTATCCTAGATGGGTACCCTGAAACACATGCCACGCTTGTACCCTAGGCACAAACAAGACCGACCCATTCCACTCCTGTCAAGGGGTCCAGGTCCCCGTCCAAACTTGGACTCTAAGCCCCCAACACCTGAGACCCGGTCTCAGTATGGTGCTTAGACCTCCACCTAATTCCCACCCCTAAAAGTCGGTCCAAAAAGAGTCAAAACCCATGACAAGAGAGCAACAAGTCTTCTCGCTCCCATAAGCAAGTATGTGCTCAGGATAATAAGTCTGTGACCTGACTACCATCCACAGCAATGGACGGTCCTCAATCGACACAGGGGGGACAAATGCAACCGAAACCTCGCTCGGTTGCCTAACCAAGTCCAAATCAAAATCCAAAGCATAGTCCCGCCCGGTCTCCAATTATCATTCATATATATTCCATGTGATAGTTATATGATAATAAGAACAATAATGTCTTTCCTATCTCTCGCGAGTGACAGGAAATCACTTGACTTCTACCGGAATCCTTTAGCATAGCAATCTATACGATCCTGACATACTAGTAGGACTCATAGGATAAGGATATATATATATATATATATATATATATATATATATATATATATATATATATGTAAGTGGATTTCATTTAACTCCTTAAAACTTAATGCACAAGCATAAAATAATGTGCAGAATAATAGGGGTTATGCACCAGGGCTTGCCTGGGTAAGATATAACTAAAAGTTAGTATTCCATCGTGGTGACCCGATCATCAAGGCACCATCCTTTCTGCTACTCCAGATGACTCTGAAAGCCATTGTTGTTCCTGTTATACACGTGGATGCAACGCAGAAATGTAATTAACCAATGGCAACCGCGACTCTTAAAATATGTTGACGCCTCTCAAGCTAACGAGCTAGCTCTACAACTAACGTACTAGGCTATGTATCCACGTTGTCGAGTAAGACATCGTTTCCTAGAAAAATGTTTTAGTTCTACAATCCCAAGGTGTTTCTTTTACTTCATTTCATTGATTTAATATATATTCGAACTATGACTCATTAGCTATCTTAGCAAACAAGTTATTATGGAGATACAAAATTATAGTTAGCACCTCATAATATTAGGAAGTTACTGTGAAATTTCTAGAATTAACACTAGCATTGAATAATCATAAAAATTACTACAAGTTTATATCTTAACAATATTAAGAATCTTAATTTAATTAGATAACTCCTGAAAATATAATAAAACTATGTGAACAAGATATACTAGCAGATAGATCATGATTTTAGGAACCTAACAAAATTAGTTTCACTATTTTTGGTCCACTACACAAATTTATATTGAATTTACATGTTTGCCTTAGAAACTAAATTAGAAAATGCTTTAGGAAAATGGGAAAGACGGGCCACCAATTTGGCCCAGCCGCCCGCTGCGGCCCGTGTGTGGCATGGCCGCGCGCTAGCAGGCCAGCCCAACTGGCCCGATACGCGAGCGTACTCACGCATTTAGCAAGAAGGTCCCTGGCTTATCAGATTACTACGCGGTGACTCTACACACTATTGCACTAGAGACAAGTTTTGCATCGAGCACCCTCAATAACCTTACCCTCTCACTGAGTTGGTCCCCGATGCCCTACACACAATGGCGTGGCTCTGGCCAACACTACACACCTACGCCGGATAATGGAGTGAGGCACCGGTCAGACAAGCAAGCCAGCGAGCATCGCGAAGCCCAGACATAACCCTGAGCGGTGATTAGAAGTTAGATGGTGACTGCGAAAGCACTGCTTGCGTCGGTGAACCAACTACCATGGTGGCGCAAGCGTTCTGGTGAGCCTACGCCCCCATGGACGGGTAGAGATAGTGAAGAAGCAACAGCGAGCTCGAGCAGGTTAAGACGGGGCGGTTTTGATCGATGGCTGTAGCACCAGCACATGTGCCCAGGTGATGAGACATGGAGGCTTGGCGTGAATCGCTTAGAATGTAGTGGCAGGACCCAAGCGGGGCTCACCGGCGTCGGCTAGCGGAGGCAAAGCGAGGTAGAGAGGCATCACCATCGCCACTATGATCAGGGTTAGTCGACCTAGATGCGGCGGTAGTGGCACATGCCCGGAGGCTCAACATGATAGTTAAATCGGGGGGCAGGGTGAGCGCCACATTAGTCGAGCGACAATAGTGACACCTTGGCTCAACCCTACACATGGCATGGCGGCCAACCACTCGAGAGTGGCACGCTCATGAAGCAACAGCGGAAGCCAGACCACATCCAGCTGACACCGACCAACGCAGGGCAGGGACACCGCATGGCACCGATCGAGCGCATGAGCTGGCCAGCGGCAACAGCCCAGCCACGACTTGAGCTCGGCGCCAACAGCACTCGCGTGCGCAAGGTGACCATGGACTCAGGCCAAGCGATAGCAACCGATGATGTGCACGTGTTTTAAAGCAAAGTAAAGGCTGCTGATCAACACGACCGGAGTTCAACCAATTCCACTAACCTAAAGCTGATACTAACACCCAACCGCCGAAGCAAACCTCACGTCCCAAGAGCGACCAGAGAGGGAGATAGGGAGGTGCCAGCATGAGTTCGTCATGCTGAATGCCTGTTCACGAACCGAGCACCAAATCATGGTTCACAGCGCGTTCTAGTGTTTACTTAGAAGCAACCAACAGTACAGCAAATTTAGAGCGGATAACGTGACATCCAACACAACTTCGACCTACACCATGCTCAAGTGCTTACTTAGAAGCAACCAACAGTACAAAAACATGGTTCTAGTGTTTAAACATTTTAGTTAGAATTGAAATGCCAAAATGGCATTGTCTACTACCCTTCCATACTTAGAAAAGTTCAGGGTTTCAGTTGGGGCTAAGTAGCCTTTAACTCTTTTGTCGCAATTTCTAATAGGTCTAAACCTTGTTAACTTCAACCAACAAATACTTCATGGAATAGTCCATACTTTATACTAAACAATAGGAACAAAATATTTAAGCACTATTTAATTATTTGGCTCAATATAATTTGCCAAAAATGGAACTTTAATCACAAGTTCAACTTTTTGCCGATTCAATGAAAAGGTCTGATTTTAATTTCAGATTTAATTTTGTTGAGCTCCCAAGAACACTAGTTAACAACATTTATTTTCCAAAAGTTAAAGTTGCATTTCCATCTACTAAACTTGTACTTCAATTTTTATTTAAGTACTAAATACAAGTTATATTTTATTTTTGTTTATAGAAATTATTTTTTGTGCCAAACAATTAAAACTACTTATCCTATTTCTCCTGTTAGGATTTTCATTAGCATTTTTATGCGCTAAGTAAATTAACTTAGATATTTATTTGATTTCTCTCAACCACTAAAGGTAGGTCGCACAGGGTTTGTTTATCATTTCATGCATGATTTTAAATTTTTTAACTCGAGAAATTATTTTGCTAATTTTCCTAAGACATTAACCTAGGTGCTAAGTAAGCTCGTAACACCAGAGGTGTTACAGCTTTGCCTTATATGGTTGTCTTCTGATTTTAAAGCTGAGACTTTCTTGAGTTTAGCTCTGGTTCTCTTGATTAAAGCTACTAGATCTTCAACGTAGTTTGTTAGAAGGTCAAAACCGGTCATACAATACCCTACATAAGATAAACAAGTAGACAAAACAAGAGTAAGCCTGTTTAAGCAGAGGTTAATGGTTTTCCTCGATCACATCAATAAGTATAAGTTTATCAATACTTTCTTTGCTAGTTACCGTCCCCGGCAACAACGCCAAAAATAGTTGTTGACATTCCTTAGTGTTGCTACTAAGAACGAAGTTTAAATCCTAACCCCTAGCAACAGCCTAGAAATGTTTATTGGTATTTATTAACGTGTCACTTGGTTGAAGCACTTAGCCACCTATTATAAATATATATCTCCTAACTTTACTAGGTTGTCATTCCTAGTGATGATGCCAGAGATATGTGTTGGTACTACATAGTATTACTACTAGAATAACACTAAGCAGATCTTTATTAATGTATGTGAGCACACAGATAATATACCCTTGTAGTATTTTACTCGAGAGTATTTCAGGTATCGTTATTTATATTTTTACCACTGGGAAGGTCTAGCATGGACATGTATTGATAATTTATATTATTGAAAGAGAAGTAAACCATAACAAATACTCTACTCACAACAGGGATAAGTCATAAGATAAGATATGTATATATGATAAGTAATAATAATGATAAGTCACTCAGAGCACTCCTTTCTATGGCATTAGCATGGTCAGGTAGAATATTAGAGGAATAATTCCTAAGTCATTCTTAATTACAAGTCAAAGCATACATTTGATTAGTGCAATTACATCTAGTAATCATGGCTAGGATCATCATCATATCTACATAGAAGGGATATTAATAAGGAAGATTGAGGGCAGAGCTCGTTCTACCTTTGTAATCGGACCCTACATGCGCCAATATTCGGGGAGTGGACTACAAAGGACTCAATGGGAGTGTTACATCCGTGATCTACCATATGACCTAGAATATATGGTGTATCCATAGGTAGACAACGTATAAGCACCACGCTTACACAATGTCGACCACCCACCCATGGTACCTTAGAGTGAGCGCTATACAAACTTGAATAATGAAGAACATGAATAAGATGAATATTGAGATTGTCATAACAATTGTAACTAGCATATAAAAATAATGGAGAAACAAAAGAGAGAGGGGTACAAAGTTTATACCAAACCACATTCTTGACAAGATCGGGAATCCAAGCGAAGTCTTGCTTGCCTCCCTCTAGATCCATCCTAACTAGCTATGCTATGGAGGAGGAGGAGCTCTGAGGAGATTATGGTTTCTGTCTTCTCAAAGGACTTGATGACTTATGATTCCTGGGGGAGGCAGGGGCTAGATTATATAGCCCTGAGAGTCCAACGTGAGCCCTTGGATCAAACTGACTTAAGCAACAGCCTAGATGCATCCTCAAAGGAGGTGGGAGACTGTAACACCCCTAGTGTTATGAGCTTGCTTAGCACCACAATTTAGGCCTAAGTCAAATTTTTGAAACGACCTTCTCAGAATTTTTTATTTAAAATGTACTTGATGCGATAAACGAATCCCGTGTGACTTAGTTTTGTGGACTCGAATCAAAGCTCAAGTTAAATTACATAGTGCGTAGAAATATTAGGAATGTTGAACAACGGTTCTAGCGAATGGATTGTTCTATTAGATTAAGCATGAAAAGCAACTTATATACTCACGGGTTTATTTTGATAAGCATGAACTGATGAGAGAGAGAGAGAGCGCAGTAGCTTCATTTATTTTTTTCTTGGCAATCAGCGTACTCGCATTGCTTTTCGATTATGCACCGTCTTGTCTCCCGCCGTGGCTCTGCATCCCAACACGTCAGTTTGCCTGTGCTCCTATCTTCTCTCCCTCGCTTGCATCGTATCTGAATTTTATGAGAGCACGTGGTTCTGCCCCAGCCCACGCCATGTCCTCTCACCTTCCTGCGATCGCCTCTACTAGCCGCATTGTGCCGTCCCATCCTGTTTCCTTTGGCGTGCTTGAAATTGGTGGCGTACCCGAATGAGTCTCCTTGCTCGCCTCTGTCTGCTGTTTGCCTTTGCTGTCCTTTCGCATTGATGCCATGCCATTGTTTCCTCTACCGCTGCCATGTTGCATCTTGGACATGCCATCCCATATTGGTACTCCACGGCATGTTCCTATCGAATCGAGGCCGCCCATCCGCTAGGCGATGAGTTCACGGTGCTTATCCCCACAGCAGCCATAGCATTTCCATCATCGGCCTTACCTCCTGCACTCATGTACGCGCGCTCTGTGCACCGGTGTAGCCGCGCCTCAGTCCCGCGCTGGCCGTACCACACCGCTCGCTACCCCATAGCTCCAAATCCACCGGTGCTGGCCCTCCCCGCATGAGAGCACATGCCGCCCTTTCCCTCCCCATGCTGGACCACTGCCATACCTCTCCCAAGCACCAACGCTGATCCTGCCATGGCCGGTCAGTTTTCCTAGCCATGTCCGGCACGCCACCTCCCCTGTCGTCCTTCGCGAGCACCCGCACATCCCGCATCGGCGTCCCCTCTCCTTCCCCCTCTACCTCGGTCCACCGCCATGGCTAGGTGCGCCCATGCCCTATGGCCTCTCTCGTGCGTGAGCTCCTCGACCATGCTAGTCCTTCAGCACCCGCCTTGGCGAGCTCCCACAGCGCCCTCGGCCCCGCGCCAGCTTGCAGCGCCAGGTTTCCTGAAGCTGCTCCCCGGCCACCTTGCCCTAGAACGTTGTGGCTCCTCCCATGCCCGCATGCTGGTGTCCCCAGCGTTGCCCATGGCGCACCTCGAACATGCGTGAGCGTGCCGCACCACCCTATGGCCATCCCCACCGTGCCCCATGGCCGCGTCGGACCTCCAACTCCACGTCGCGGCCCCCTTCCGTGCGTCTCCTCCATGGTCCGCGCATCGTGCGCCTCCTCCATGGCCCACAGCCACCACCGCCTAGTCTTGTTGTGGCCATCCATGGGTGCGACCGGATCTGCTGATGCTTCCACGTGCCGACCCGCGATAGCACCACCACCGGTGAGCCACTCCTGTGGTCAGCGGATGAACTTCTCTGCTCCGTGCTCTACTTTGAGGATGATGGAAAGGTAGAAAAGGACTTAAGCATAAATAGCACCTTTTACAGTGTTCTTTTTGCAAAAGCGCTAGACTCATAGGTTTACAATTAGGGTCTTAGTGGATTTAGAGTAAGTATAGGGGCCTATTCGCAATTTAGTGCCACCGTCGCTGGATTCTCCCCTGTTGGTCGCCTTGTTGGGCCGGCCCCTGGCTACCGCGCCTTGCTAGGCCGCCCATGCTATTGTCGCGATTTGCTGGGCCACTGACTGCTCTGCTGGTCGTTCACCCTCCGTTGGGCCAGCCTGTGGCTGCCATGGCTGGGCCGCTCGTGCCCCGTTTCTACGTTGGGCCATGCCCACCGCACTTAGGCCGCTCACGCCGTGCTTGCGCCCCGCCTGCTGGGCCACCGCCGTGTCCGCGTGGGCCGCCGAGCTCCACTGGGTTGATTGGTGGCTGTTGGTTCCTTAGTTTCTAAAACCTCTAGCTAATTAGGTTTCTAGTTTAACTTGTAAAATTAATATAAAAATTTGTAGCTATCCAAAAATCATGAAACTAGTTTTGTTGAGTTCCTAAGATCATGATCTACCTGTTAGTATATTTTGTTCACATAGTTTGATAATATTCTTGGAAGCTATATAATTAATTTAAGATACTTAATATTATAAAAATATAAACTTGTAGGAATTGTTGTGATAAATTGGTAATATTATTGAATCTGAAATTTGTATAGTAGGCTCCTAGCAATATTAGGTACTCACTGTAATTTTTGTAGCTCCAGAATAATTAGTTTGCTAGATAGATAATGATGCTATATTTCGAATAAAGATTAAATCGATAGAATGAAATAAAGAAACACCTTGGAATGGTATAACTAAAACATTTGTTGGGAAATAACGCCTTATTCGACAACGTGGATACGTAGCCTAAGTACGGTTGTCGTTAGAACTAGCTCATTAACCTGAAAGGTGTAAATCGTATTTTACGAGTTACGATTGCAGTTGATTAATTACGTCTTTGCATTGCAGCGCATTATATATCATATAGGTACGATGATAGATCAACGGATCAATTAAAGGATGATTAGGAATCCAAAGATGGTGTAATGGTATTCTCTCCAGGAGATGATGCAAAGGGGTTTTCTATTCAGTTGACGGTGGATGCTCTGAAGATGAGTGATGGCTGTCACTCACGAGAGATAGGAAATATATTATTGGATTATTATCACTTGGAATATATAAAAATGATGGAAAGGAAAATGGTGACCGGGCAGGGATATGGTTTGGGTATTGGTGGGTGTAAGAGGTTGTGTCATCATGGACGCTGGGCATAGCTTGGTTACACTGCTTTCCCTATCTGTGTCGATTAAGGACCGGTAATTGCATAAGCCATCAAGGCAAGTCACAGACTTATTATCCCAAGCACATACTTGGGTATGGCACTTGGAAGACTTGTCGCTCTCTAGTCGTGGGTTCTGGCTCTTTCCGGATCGACTGTTAGGGTTTTTTTGGTGGAGGAGGTCCTTGCACCGCACTAAGTTTAGGACTAAGGGGCGGGGGCTTGGAGTCTCAGTTTGGACGGGGACCTAGGACCCCAAGATAGGAGGGTGATGCGTTGGTCCTGCTTGTGCCTTGGGTACAAGCGGGGCGTTTGTTTTTAGGGTACCCAGCTTGGAGCATTGATTCGCGAATCACTGGGCGATCTAGTATAGCTTGTTTCGTGCCTGGCACCATAGTAAGAACTGAAGATGAAAGATGGAAGATGGAAAAAGGAAATCTGATTGCTTACCACCTGCTTGAAATTAGCACAAGTGCTTACATAGAATGGTTAGTTAATGAACCAATGCGGCTATTAATAAAAATCGAATATAAGGACGCACGCTTAGTAATGCTTCTTGCAAATGCAATAAACCCACAAGCCAGATAGCCTTGTATATCCATGGAGTCTTTTCTTTCCTCCTATCGGGTAAGTCTTGCTGAGTACAATTGAGTACTCAGGGTTTTATTCCCCCTGTTGCAGGTGACAGGTGGATGCTAGGCTGACCCTTGTGTGTGGATACCTCCTGGTGGGCTCAGCGAGGATTCCTTTACGTTGTGATCATAGTTATTATTTATAACTCTCACCAAATGCTTTTATAAATAAAAGTTTCATAATCTGTTGTCATAGTTTATATATCAATACTTCATCATGTCATGATTAGATATTTCTTTCCGTTGATATTCTGATCACATGTTTATATTCCGCTGTTCAATTAAATTGCTTATAACTCTGATAATCTAATTACATTTCGTTGTTGTAATAATAAATATTATACTCTGATGTTGTATTAAAAGTGATGTAAGAAATGGTTAAGAATGATGTAAGCTTTATTCTCTCATTTGTGATCCTAATGGCAAAAATGTGGATTTTTGGGTTCTCCCCTGGGGTGTGCCCAACGGAACTGAGTAATTTAGTGTTCTCCCCTGAGTGCTTAGTGTGTAATGGAAGACAAGCACTCCTGGGAGGCATTAGATTAGGCGGTTCTGCCACAGGTGGTATCAGAGAATAAATGAGGAAATAAAGCTTCAAAAACCTTTCTAAAATAAAATTTGACAACAAATTCTTTTCAAAAAGTTAGGACGTTTTATGCGAAGTTATATAAGTAGCCCTATTACTATGGTTATGTATCTAAGATAGATGGCACTCTGCTGACTTCGGTAGACTTAATAAATTTTTCTGCTGGTACACTGACTCGAGCATAGTCCGATAGTATCGACTAGCTACAGGGAGAGAACGATGTGCCAAAAATCTGAGAACGGTTTCCTTATATGTTGGCAACAGTGAAAGGACATATAGGACGTGCATTCATGCATATCCTATTTGTGCATTATAGTGCCATATTGCTGGTAGATACGTAATCCATAGGTGTCACATGCGTCGTATTGTGCATGACTGGCTCGCTCCTGTTCCATAGTTAGGTTTGCACTATGGCTTCGTGCTCCGCGTTCGCCTGTGGTTCACGCCTATCATGACCCGCGTTTTCCCCATACCCTTTTCTATGCTCTTGTCGGACCCTTGCCCTGCAGTCGTACTAGTCAGTAATGGCCTCGGACGTCGCTCGCCTTGAATGCGTGGAGTTTGGTCAATTCAGTCATAGTGATCCCATGTAGGAACCCTGGTGGACCATGCCAGGACCACTGAATGCTCTGCCTTTATAAGCAGAGCCTGACTTAGCCCTTGGTACCACCACTTGGCGCACTTTAGCTCGCTTAGCTTTTTCCTTTAAGCAAGCTTTCGCTCAGCCTTCCTCACCATCACCGCGAGAAATGGTAGGAGCTTGGGTTAGTAGTTACTGCCTGAACGTTGAGGGTTTTCCTAGAATCCTACATGCCACCCTGCAAAAGCTCAGAGTCAAAGAATGTCCTGAGTATGAAGGCCGTGAGTATGAGGAGCATGGCACCGAGCGGTGTGAGGTTACCGTTTACATCGGGAAGAGTGAAGAGTTCCCCGACCTCACTGAAGCCTGAAGTGTGACCGCAACTAGGTTTAGCTTCATCAACACCTACCAAGTTGTGGCCCACAAAGCCTTATGGCACCTCTACCAGATCTATGAGGAGCCCATTGCCCATACCCCCATGAGGTTCTTTCCACCTTTGGACAAGAATCGACGGGCATGGAGGGCTCGCATGGAGGCTTTGCAAGGGTGGGATGTGCAAGAGGACAGTCCAACCATGGTGCACTTAACCACGTACCTACTTGCTCTAGATGAGTAGTACAACTGGCAAGCCTTGGAACTGAGAATCTACCTTCGTCGAGCCGAGGAAGCCGAGGTCTTCAATCAGATGCTCCAGGTGTAGCTCGTCGAAGCGCATGCCAGTGCTGCAGCTGCTGAGAGCTGAGAGACTACCATGTCGGAAGCTCTGAAGGAGGCTGAAGATCAGCATGTCCATCAGCTAAGTGAGGCCTATCTTGTCACTAGGGCCAAGCAGAGGACGCTGGCTGCTAAAAGGCAGGATGCCCCGATCTTGGAAGGGATCCCTATTCACCTGCCAGAAAGAAGGAGAATTGATGTTGCAGTACCGCCAGCACCTCCACCCTTAGAAGTGTTAGAAGTAGAGCCCTTGGTTCCTCCCACTTAGCCATTGCCACAAGAAGATGCAGATCCATAGCCTGGGCAGTAGAAGAATCCACCGAGCCCAGGAATGAAGATGTGCGGAGTCAGGTAGATTAGTCGCCTTGGGGTGATGTACCCGTAGTAGTAGTGTTGTTCATCGCTGTCTCCGGTATTGTACTCTTGCCGTTGTTTGTCGTCTGTAGTCATTGAGATTGTCCACCGTAGGGAAGGTGAATGCCATGTCGTGAATGGGAGCCTGAATGCCTGTATGATGTACCCGTATAAGACCATTGGAACATGCATTTTATTTATTTCGCTGTGTTTATTGCGTTCATCTACCCTAAGTTTCTTTAGATGTGCTTAAAGTTTTCAAGGGTGATATTAAGTGGGTTACAAGAGAAGTTGACATTTAGATGCCAGCAGATAAGCCGTGATTGGATAACATAGGACACTGTATCGACTGATTGTGGATGTCTTAGTAGAACACTTGAATCTCTTTAAATCAAACCTGTCGTTGGATTTGAATTCCTTGTCTCTTGTTGTGACGGGAACCCTTGTTGTTTGAATTTTCCCTTGCAATACTACCCTTATTCTGTGGTCTATGACCCCACCGCCTTCATGGCGGTAAGTTGGTAATAGTTGCCTGGTTAATAGCTTATGGTGCCATGATGAAACCGAGGGCCCCCCTATGGAACAACTGCCACATGGTGACACTACTCGACACGCGCTGGTATCGAGGTTGTTGACAAAGTACATTTACCAAGTTACACCACCATACCACTTTTGCTACAAATAATTTCTTTGAAAATATTCAGGTGTTCAAACAGGAAATCCACAATGGGTTGATGAAATAGTGTTCTCTCAAAGTAAACAAGAGGAGGTGGTTTTAGAGGAAGAAGGTATGCCATGGTTGTAGTCTACGCGAAAGATGGATAAGGCCAAGGAAGGGAAAGCAAAAGAAGAGTAGTAAGGAAAGTTAGTCGTGGGTAGTCGAGAGTGAGTGTAGAAGCCTGAGTGGATGTCATGTCTCAAGCCTATGTTTAGTCGACCGCGCTATGCATGCTGGGTCGCTTGGCTGCGTGCCCTGCGAACGCTGTCTGTAAAGATACCATTGGTCCTTGCTCTTCTTCTTCATCTCCATTCCCCTCGCATTCAGAGTAGAGTTATGAAATCCAGTTGCCATTGTAAAGCTTGGTTCGTCAGTCTGAGGTGATGGTGTAATCTAAGAAGAAAGGATCTAGTTTCCAAAGAAGTTCAAGCTCCCTTTAGTTAGTTTGGTCTTAGGGTTAACGATGTTTGAGTTCTTAGAGTCCTATTTCTGGATCTATTGGTGCTACACCATGTTTTGGATAATCATTATCTTGTGGTTTCTCCATTGTCCTCGTCTATCTTGACTTCTGGATTAAGTCATGGTTGTACCAGGTTGCTCTTGACCATGTATCCATAGATCCCCATGTGGTTAAGTATTCGAAGTCGTGTAATCTTTGTGTAATCCCTGATCTACAAAATGTAATCGCATTTCCCTTCTTTTGGTTCTTGCTTCGAATCTCAAGATGAGATTCTTTTTAAGGGGGGTTGGTTGTAACCCCCTGGTGTTACGAGCTTGCTTAGCACCGCGATTTACGCCTAAGTCAAATTTTTGAAACGAGTTTCTCAGAATTTTTGATTTAAAATGTACTTGATGCGATAAGTGAATCCCGTATGACTTAGTTTTGTGGACTCAAATCAACGCTCAAGTTAAATTACACAGTGCGTAGAAATATTAGGAATGTCGAACAATAGTTCTAGCAAACAATTTGTTCTATTAGACTAAGCATGAAAAGCAACTTTTATAAATAAAATAAAATCCATTAATAAATAGAACGATATATATATATACTCACGGGTTTATTTTGATAAGCACAAACTGACGAGAGAGAGAGAGCATAGTAGCTTTGTTTCTTTTTTCTTGGCGATCAGCGTACTCACCTTGCTTTGCAATTATGCACCATCTTGTCTCCTGCCGTGGCTCTGCATCCCAACACATCGGTTTGCCTGCGCTCCTATCTTCTCTCCCTCGCTTGCGTCATATCTAAATTTTATGAGAGCACGTGGTTCTGCCCCAGCCCACGCCATGTCCTCTCACCTTCCTACGCTCGCCGCTACTGGCCACATTGTGTTGTCCCATACTGTTTCCTTTGGCATGCTTGAAATTGGTGGCGTACCCACACGAGTCTCCTTGCTTGCCTCTGTCTGCTGTCTACCTTTGCTATCCTTTCGCATTGATGCCATCCCGCTGTTTCCTCTACCGCTGCCGTGTTGCATCATGGATGTGTCGTCCCATCTTGGTACTCCACGGCACGTTCCTATCAAATCGAGGCCACCCATCCGCTAGGCGACGAGTTCGCAGTGCTTATCCCCGCAGCAGCCGTAGCATTTCTGTCATCGGCCTTGCCTCCTGCACTCACGTATGCGCGCTCTGCGCACCGGCATAGCTGCGCCTCACTCCCACGCCGGCCGTACCGCACTGCTCGCTACCCCGTAGCGCCAAGTCCACCGGTGCCGACCCTCCCCGCGTGAGAGCAAGCGCCACCCTTTCCCTCCCCACGTTGGACCATAGCCATACCTATCCTAAGCGCCAACGCCGATCCCGCCATGGCTGGTCAGTTTTCCCGACCATGTTCAGCATGCCACCTCCCCTGCTGTCCTTCGTGAGCACACACGCGTCCTGCACCAGCGTCCCCTCTCCTTCCCCCTCTACCTCGGTCCACCATCATGGCCAGGTGTGCCCGTGCCTGGCATCCTCTCTCGTGAGTGAGCTCCTCGACCGTGCTGGTCCCTCAGCACCGGCCTTGGCGAGCTCCCACAGCGCCCTTGGCCCAACGCTAGCTTATAGCGCCATGTTTCCTACAGCCGCTCCCCGGCCACCTCGCCTTGGAACACCATGGCTCCTAGCATGCCCACGCGCCGGTGTCCCCGTCGCCGCTCATGGCGCACCTCGAATGCGCGCGAGCATGATGCACCACCCTGTGGCCATCCCCGTCGTGCCCCACGGCCGTGCCAGACCTCTGACTCCGCGTCGCTGCCCCCTTCTGTGCGCCTCCTCTGTGGTCCGTGTGCCACTGCTGTGCCGATGCTCCACGGATGCACCGCGGCCGCCACCGCCCGGCCGTGCTGTGGCCGTCCATAGGTGTGGCCGGATCTGCTGATGCTTCCGCGCGCCGACCCACAATAGCACCGTCATTGGTGAGCCACTCCCATGGCCGATGAATGGTCTTCTCTACTCCGTGCTCTGCTTTGAGGATGATGGAAAGGTAGAAAAGGACTTAAGTGTAAATAGCACCTTTTACAGTGTTCTTTTTGCAAAAGCGCTACACTCATAGGTTTACAATTAGGGTCTTAGTGGATTTAGAGTAAGTACAGGGGCATGTTCGCAACTTAGTGCCGCTGTCGCTGGATTCTCCCCCGTGGGCCACCTTGTTGGGCCGACCTACCGCTGGCTACGATGCCATGCTGGGCTGCCCGCGCTGTTGCCACAATTTACCGGGCCACCGACTGCTCCGCTGGCCATTCGCCCTGCGTTGGGCCGGCTTGTTGTCTGTGCGCGCTGTGCCGGCCTGTGGCCGCCGTGGCTGGGCCGCTCGCGCCCTGTTTCTGCTTTGGGCCATGCCAACCGCAATTGGGCCACTTGTGCCGTGCTTGCGCCTCGCCTGTTGGGCCACCGCCGCGTCCGCGTGGGCTGTCGATATCCACTGGGCTGATTGGTGGCTGCTGGTTCCTTAGTTTCTAAAACCTCTAGCTAATTAGGTTTCTAGTTTAACTTGTAAAATCAATATAAAAATTTGTAGCTATCCAAAAATCATGAAACCAGTTTTGTTGAGTTCCTAAAACTATGATCTACCTGTTAGTATATTTTGTTCACATAGTTTGATAATATTCTTGAAAGCTATATAATTAATTTAAGATACTTAATATTATAAAAATATAAACTTGTAGGAATAGTTGTGATAAATTGGTAATATTGCTGAATCTGAAATTTGTACAGTAGGCTCCTAGCAATATTAGGTACTCACTGTAATTTTTGTAGCTCCAGAATAATTAGTTTGCTAGATAGATAATGATGCCATATTTCAAATAAAGACTAAATCGATAGAATGAAATAAAGAAACACCTTGGAATGGTATAACTAAAACATTTGTTAAGAAATAATGCCTTATTCGACAACGTGGATACATAGCCTAAGTACGGTCGTCGTTAGAACTAGCTTGTTAACCTGAAAGGCGTAAATCATATTTTATGAGTTACGATTGGAGTTTTTTAATTACGTCTTTGCATTGCATCGCATTGCATATCATATAGGTATGATGATGGATCAATGGATTAATTGACGGATGATTGGGAATTCAAAGATGGTGTAATGGTATTCTTTCCAGGAGATGATGCAAAGGGGTTTTCTATTTAGTTGATGGTGGATGCTCTGAAGATGTAGATACTAAGTTTTTAACATATATCTTACCTAGGCAAGCCCCGGTGCATAACCCATACTTTTCTGCAGTTTAAATTATAATTGTGCATTAAGTTTTAAGGAGTTGATTGAAACCCACTTGCATATATATAACTTTATCCTATGAGTCTTACTAATATTACAGGATCATGTAGATTGCTATGCTACAGGACTCTAGTAGAAGTTGAGTGATGGCTGTCACTCGCAAGAGATAGGAAATATATTATTGGATTATTATCACTTGGAATATATAAAAATGGTGGAAAGGAAAATGGTGACCGGACAGGGATATGGTTTGGGTATTGGTGGGTGTAAGAGGTTGTGTCGCCATGGACGCGGGGCATAGCTTGGTTACACTGCTTTCCCTGTCTATGCCGATTAAGGACCGGTCGTTGCATAAGCCATCGAGGCAAGTCATAGACTTATTGTCCCGAGCACATACTTGGGTATGGGTGCTTGGAAGACTTGTCGCTCTCTTGTCATGGGTTCCAGCTCTTTCTGGACCGACTGTTAGGGTTTTTTTGGTGGAGGAGGTCCTTGCACCGCACTGAGTCTGGGACTCAGAGGAGGAGGCTTGGAGTCCTAGTTTGGATAGGTACCTAGGACCCTAGGATAGGAGGGTGATGGGTTGGTCCTGCTTGTGCCTTGGGTACAAGTGGGGTGTGTATTTTTGGGGTACCCAGCTAGGGCATTGATTCACGAATCACTGGGCGATCCGGTACAGCTTGTTTCGTGCCTAGCACCATAGTAAGAACTTGTTTACACCAAAATTTGGAAGGAGTCTCGCAGGGATTTAAAAGCTCCCAAGATCATGTCATCAAAGAAGCAATTGCATGCAGATCAAAATTAGCTTATTCGAATGTAGCACTAGAATCGGCTTTCTTCAGGTAACGCCAGCAGATGACGGCAAGGGCTACGATCAGCGCCAGGAGAAAACATGTTGGACTCTACAAAAAGGAAAAGATTAGAGTCCAAGTTATCTTAAATTAGGAATGTTTTCTCATAGGGCCAAAGATTGTGATGAGTCATGCTTAGATAAGAGTCATGCATAGGTTCCGGGTATAAATACCAAACCCCAGCTATTGTAAAAGACACACAATCAATCAAATACAAGTCATTTACTTTTTTTGGCTCCGACCACCCCTTAGGAGTAGGAGTAGAGTAGATCTCGGTGAGTTCTTCAGCAAGTATGGCTGCATCAATCCGGTCGACCTCCACTGCTTGTCTGTAAGTACCATCATGCCTCATACCTCTGTTCATATGGCTGCATCGATCTGGTCGACCTCCACTATGACTCTGGTATGAGTTAGTTATCGACTCTTGTCTAGTTCAAGTATGGCTGCATCAATTCGGTCGACCTCCACTACTCAAACTAGATTAAGGTCAAGTTATCGGCTCTATATAAGGGTGGCGTTCCTTCGGATAGATTCATTAAGTTACCGATATTACTTATTGCTTCCATTATTTATTTAATTACAGCAATATCACTTCGCCCGATTGGGATTGATCTAGATCGGCCTTATATCCTTTTTAACCCATCGTTTGTTAATCTAAAACTGATCTAATCTATACTTTAAACGATGAGTTATGTTTTATCGACTGTTTTACATCAATCTTGATCGTGCATAGCATGCGGTCGAGGCGTGTTTGATCTTGAGTAGATCTATTGGTTAGCAAAAACTATTCCATGGCCCGTTATCATGGCCTATGTGATTCTGCCTCACACCCCACTGTTAGCACCGTGGAGTAGGGATTATTATTTGGTAGATATGTTCTTGAGAGGGCATGACCTTAATTGTGTGCTATGCCTGAATCGGCTGTTTTAGCCGACATTGAGCGCTTTCACGAACAGTTCGCATCACAAGATCGTTGAAGTAGCGATAGGTTGAAAGATGTGTTAGCCCTATGATCTTATTATTGTATTACGGCCTGCATGATTCTGCCTCATGCCCCACTGATATTAGTAATAAGTTAGGGTTGTCGAGTCTATTGTTGTTTCTACGGCCTACATGATTCTGCCTCATGCCCCACTGGTCATAGCGATAGATGAGATCTAATATGTTCATTAGATTTATTTCTATTAAATGGTAGAATGATGATGAATTGTTTCTTTTATAAAGGAGTTTGGTTACTTGCAGTCATTGGCTTAGCATAAACCAATCATTGTTGACATCTTATTGATATTGATTAATATTTGCTCAAATAATGACATTTATCCTGAATGATAACTGATTCTTCTTGTACAACCCAATGAGCTTTAACCGATTTATTCTTATGAATATGCTAGAATCGACTATTTAGTCAATCTCCTTTCATATCGGCTCTCAGAGCCACACATTCAGGACTATCTGGCAACACCGGTAAGTTCTACCCTTAACTACTAATAAGCTTTCTCTTTTTGTCAATTGCAGTGTCAAATTGACTAGCACATCTCGGGAGGAGTGCACAGGATCGACCACCCTTGCGCTAAAGCTAGACGGATCTCTAGCTCCATCGAGCGGACCCTTCTGGCTTGCTACGTGTGTCCTCGGCACAAGACAAAATTCTGTGTCGACAGAACTGAAGATGAAAGATGGAAGATGGAAAAAGAAAATCTGACTGCTTACCACCTGCTTGAAAGTAGCACAGGTGCTTACATAGAATGGTTAGTTAATGAACCAATGCGGCTATTAATAAAAATCGAATATAAGAACGCACGCTTAGCAATGCTTCCTACAAATACAATAAATCCACAAGCCAGATAGCCTTGCATATCCTTGGAGTCTTTTCTTTCCTCCTGTCGGGTAAGTCTTGCTAAGTACAATTGAGTACTCAGGGTTTTATTTCCCCTGTTACAGGTGACAGGTGGATGCTAGAGCTGACCCTTATGTGTGGATACCTCCTGGTGGACTCAACGAGGATTCCTTTATGCTGCGATCGTAGTTGTTATTTATAACTCTCATCAAATGCTTTTAGAAATGAAAGTTTCATAATCTGTTGTCGTAGCTTATATATCAATACTTCATCATGTCATGATTAGATGTTTCTTTCCGCTGAAATTCTGATCACATGTTTATATTCCGCTGTTCAATTAAATTGTTTATAACTCTGATAATATGATTGCATTCCGTTGTTGTAATAATAAATATTATACTCTGATGTTCTATTAAAAGTGATGTAAGAAATGGTTAAGAATAATGTAAGCTTTATTCTCTCATTTGTGATCCTGATGGTAAAAATGTGGATTTTTTTGTTCTCTCCAGGGGTGTGCCCGACGGAACCAAGTAATTTAGTGTTCTCCCCTAAGTGCTTAGTGTCTAATGAAAGACAAGCACTCCTAGGAGGCATTAGATCAGGCGGTTTTGCCACAGAGACCTCCATACGAAGCTGGCTGATAGGTGGGACCAGGGGGGTGGGTGGCCCCACCTGTCAGGGGGTGGCCCTCCGCTTTGGTGACATGGCTTCTAGAACCTTCTAGAGTCTTCCCACGTAGGTACCATTGTGGAACTCTGTATTTTCCTTTGATGATTAGGTCCTCCTTGGCAGTTTTTTTATTAAACCCTGCTAGAAACATAGATTTACCAAAACTTACGAAATTTATTAGTTTAAACCCCTAAACCTTCATTGTTGATTATATTTATGCCCTTATGCATGTTTAATTGATGGTTTAAGTTGGTTGTTAACTACCGTCAACACACTTGTTCCGCCTGTTGTAACGCCCCAGAGTCCAAACGGCTCAGATCCACTCTGCACGTTGAGCGAACCACACCTACCACCATCCCACTTACGCTTTCATCCTCGCTTCATGTAAAAGGATTAACCCGGGGATGGTGGGATGGACTCTAGAAGCCTTATATGTTGGTCTATCCCACCTTTAACAACCAAGGTGAGACTAAACTCTCTATAATATCTCATTAACTTGCATATGTGCCACTATGGGCCAAATTCCAAACTAGGCCGGATGTCACATACACCCCCCCTCAAAGGAACCGACGTCCTCGTCGGCCCAACACACCCACAACCAGGCAAACGATGACCAGAAACGTTGCCTCTTAGCACACACGACCGTACGTCTAGTGCTGGCACATGTGCCATGCCGTGCACCCTGTAGGGCCTACATGCGCAATGAACCCCATGTCCGCACACCTGACCCACACACGCCTGTGGCCGTGAAGGTCGGCTCTGATACCATTTGTAACACCCCAGAGTGCAAATGGCTCAAATCCACTCTGCACATTGAGCGAACCACGCCTACCACCATCCCACTTACGCTTTCGTCCTCGCTTCACGTAAAAGGATTAACCCGGGGATGGTGGGATGGACTCTAGAAGCCTTATATGTTGGTCTATCCCACCTTTAACAACTAAGGTGGGACTAAACTCTCTACAATATCTCATTAACTTGCATATGGGCCACTATGGGCCAAATTCCAAACTAGGTCATTCTAGGGCAAAAGGGTAAATCATGACTCACAGTGAAAGTGTACAAACTCTGCAGAGTATAAAACTGTTATAACGGCCGTGCTCACGGTCACGAGCGGCCTTGGACCCTTATGGAATAGAGATGATCACTAATGGATAATGGTACTAATTATTAATTGTTATTGCTATACATTATTCATGTTTACCTGATCATGTGTTTATGGGAATGATAAATTCTTTGCCACTCAATTGCTTAAAAAGATGACCCATTAAAGCTAATCGCAGTTAAACCAGTGTCAGCCCTTTTGAGCCTCATGAACCCCATGATACAATTGTTAAGTACGACATGTACTTACGCTTGTTTTACTTTTCTATACATTGGATAAAAATCCCGGATGGGTACCAAATAGCTAGTCTAGAAGAGTTGGGCTTGTGGTCAACTAGTCAGTCGTCCCTGCGGATTTAGAGTCTTTGCCTGAAGATCTGAGTCAACTTTCCGCTGTCTTTACTCTGAGGTTATTTATCTTTTACTAATACGTTATGTAATAAGTATTGTCTCTTGATATTACCTTTATTTGTGGCTATATGTGAGATTTGACTTCCTAGGCTCACATATAGTGTGTATCTGGTTTTGTCTTTAAAACCGGGTGCTACACCTATGTCAATCGAGGACCGTCTGTTGTTGTGGATGGTTGTCAGGTCACAGACTTATTATCCTGAGCACATACTTGCTTATGGGAGCACGAAGACTTGTCATTCTCTTGTCTTGGGTTTCGGCTATTTCTGGACCAACTTTTAGGGGTGGGTATTAGGTGGAGGTCTAAGCACCATACTGAGACTGGGTCTAAGGTGTTGGAGGCTTAGAGTCCAAGTTTGGATGGGGACCTAGACCCCTTGATAGGAGGGAGATGAGTTGGTTCCATTTGTGCCTGGGGTGCAAGCGGGGCGTGTGTTTTGGGGGTACCTAGCTGGGATACATTGATTCGTGAATCGCCGTTTCTCTGAGACAGTATCGACTTGACTATGGTCTAGCACCATAGTAAGAACTGGAACTTAGAAGGTGATAAAATGGTTTTGAATGCTTACTCACATGCCCGAAAGTAGCATAGGAGCTTACCTAGAATGATTAGCTAATTAACTAAAAACAACTACTGAAAACTTGGAACATAAGGATGCACTATTAGTAATGCTTCCTGCAAAGGCAATAAACCAGCAAGCCAAAAAGCCTTGCATATCCTTGGAGTCTTTGATTTTCTCATGTCAGGTAAGTCTTGCTGAGTACAATTGAGTACTCAAGGTTTTATTAACCCTGTTGTAGGCGATAGGTACGGTTGAACTACACTTGTGTGTGGAAACCTTCTGGTGGGCTCAGCGAGGATTTCCTAACGCTGCTAACATAGAGTTTATTCAAAATTTTCTTAAAAATGTTTTGCAAAGGAAAAACTTATAATTTGTTACCATTCCTTGTATGTAAATGTTCCTCATGTAGCTCTTAACCTTGTAGTGTATGAATTTTTATTTTTGCTAAAACTCTGATCACATGTTTAATTCTTCTATTGTATTAAACAATGTAAGAAATGGCTAAAGAGGTTGTAAGATTTATACTCTTGTTTATGACCCTGATAGAAAAATGTGGAATTTTGAGCTCTCGACGGAACGGCGTGATTTAGTGCACTCTCTTGAGTACTTAGTGTCTAATGGAAGAAAAGTACTCCTAGGAGGCATTAGATTAGGTAGTTCTGTCACAGTTTTGAGTTTGAATTTTGGTTTGATAGGTTCATCTTTCTTGACTTGTTCCTCCTCCTTGTTTTGTGTTTTGAAGTCAAACAACAGTAGTAGAAACTGGCGACATCTTGTGTGCATCATTATTGCCGGTTCAGAACTTCCACTTGTAGAACTTGGTGGATCAACTCACCCACACTTGCTCGAAGTGTGTTCTACTCATGAAGACAAGGTAGAGATCAAGTGCATGGGCTCTATTGGTGGAAAAACACCAACAAAATTAAAACTTTATTTATTCTTCTCTAGCCTTAGGCACATTAGATCATGATAAGTGTTGGTGTTATGTGCATTGTTCATTCTTACAACATGGGTGATAAAATGAGAATGATTGTGACATTTGAATACATTTGTCAAAAAGAGTGGAGTTGCTTAACCTAAGGAAGAATTATCCATCTTTGCATAATGTATCCAACTTTACACGATTATGACTATCATCTTCTACAGATAAGATATGCAAAATTTTAGCTCATTTGGGTAAGACTATGAGATCAAGGAAGTGGTGCTATGAACAAGCTTAAGGAACAAGACATGTTGAGTTATTCAGGTTGAATCAAGCAAAGTTGTAACTCAGTCATGTTTGTTTCTTCATTTATGTGAATACTAAGATCAAAGGAAAGCTTTTTTCAATAATGACCACTTACCTTAAGATGTTACCTTCATCATTGGAGTGTGATGACACCCTGTGATGAAAGGTAGATGACTTGTGGTAATCTTTTCTTTGTGCTTGAAGCTTTCCTTGCTTGAGCTATTCATGAGCATCTTGTCTCCTATGTCGCACTCCTTCTTTCTCATCCTTTTATTAGGCCATCCTTTTGTCCTTTTCTCATGGATCTCAACACTTTGTTTGCCCCTCTCATTCCTGCAAAAGATTAGTGGACATACCCGAAGGAGTATACAAAAATGATTCGAAGCAAGTTCATCCTCTAACGAAGTTGGTTTTAACATTTTAATTGGCATAGAACAATTATCTCATGTTTTAAATAATGTGCCTCATTTGTTACAAAAACTTCTTCTCGCAAGGATTGATTTTACTTTACATCTTAAGTTTAATTTTCATGTATGAAATTTGTAAACATATTCAAACTTGTAGAAACAAAGCAATATTGAGCAGAGGGATTGCAAACCAGCATGCTAGAGCGACAGGAGCCTGGGAGGAAGAAGAGTAGGGTTGTATCAACTATAGAAAAGTCGGCCTTCCTCCCCACACATGGACTTTTATGTCACTCGACACAATCAGTGAGGACTCATGGTTTTTAGGTCCATTGAGCAGGACCTCTCCCTTACATCTAGCTTTTCTTTGCACCATCTGATCCAGGAGACGAAGATGTGGATAGTAACATGTTCTTCTCCAGTCAATATTTCTTGATTTTTGTTGCTTCTCGGTTGACGAATTAGTGTTCATTGGAGATGTAGACTCGAGTTTCTCCTTGATTGCCTTAGTCCTCTAGCAATATGGCGGAGAGTTGGTCTTCTATCTTTGATAGCGATACGCCAGCTGTCTTGATGGTCAAGGAAGGAACCTCATTGGTACTTAGGTGTCTTTGTGCGACCATGGTTGACATAACACCATCGGCAGACCATAGATCAATGATGTCTATTGGCACAAGAATGTATGCCATGACGTGGTGGCCTTCCATCATCTTGGTCCTTGTTGCCGACGTGCGAGCTAGTCTTTTCGAAGATGATGAAAGCAGGCATATTCTGGCTAGTATGAAATGGGTTGCATCCTGATCCTCCTTAGCATTCTAGCTTGCATCCTAGGAAAGCTCAATGCTAGGTTGTCTTTGATGTTGCTCATAGCCCATCGATTTGGTTATCCACGTCCACAGATGTAGTGGTTGATTGGTTTGGGATTCGCATGTTCGTACGAAACCACAAATAGGCCTAGCTTCTATTTCTTCTTTCCTGCAAAATGTTAGTGGACACATACCCGAGGGAATACAATAAATTTGAAACATGGGTTGTTGTCCATAACTTTTGTGATTTTTCTTCTATGCTAATGAAAGGATGGTTTTAGGATTACTTTAGCATAGATTTTATTTATTAGCAAATTTTATGTGTTTGCTGCATTCTAGCATGGTTCAAGATGAAGATAACTTGCAACAAAAGATAAGTGAATAAACTTTTATACTGGGTCTTCTTTGTGCAAAGTTATTGGGGGTTCATCACGTGCCTTGATTCATCTTTGATGTGAATTCATGTCTTGACTTATCCAGATTGAATTTGAGAGTTTACTGCATGGGTTAGTCTAACAAAATGACCAGTATCTACTATAGCATATTCTTGATTCAAAAATCAAACTAGACACCATGTCTAATTTAATTTAAGAAAGCATTTTAACCTAAGCACCATGCTTAATTTAAAAAGCCTTTGGTAGTAAGATCAGCACTCCTAAACTAAGCACCATGCTTAATTTAAAAGATGTATGAACACACTCCAAACCTTAAGCATACTATAGTAAATAAAGGTAGCATGAAAGCATTATAGAGATCTATTCAAAGAGAGGTGAAAGAGCATGATCATGGGGAGAGATTTTTTATTGAGCGTGAGCCTTCATGTGCCCATATTTTTTTTTCTCTTTTTAAATGCAAATGATATGGATATATGTAGATAACCAAATATGCTGTGGATTTGACATAAGACAATGCAAACTAAATGGAATGGATGCATGGATTATTCAAAGTAAACATGCAGTGGTCAAAGGTCCTAATATGGCTAGAGGGGGGTGAATAGCCTATTTAAAATCTATAAACCAACTAGAGCAATTTGATTAGTATGACAAATAGTGAAATGCAAACTTGCTCTAGCTCTACAAGGGTTGCAAGCCATCTATCTAACAATTCTAGTTACTATAATCACTAGGCACACAAATGGCTAAGTCACTACTCACTAAGAGCTCTCACACTTGCTACACTAAAGAGCTCCACTAGATGAACTTAACTACAAAACAAGCTCTCAATTCTAGCTACACTAAAGAGCTTGCTACAACTAGTTTGTGGGAATGTAAAAGAGTGAGTAGGGTGATTATACCACCGCGTAGAGTAGTGAACCCATCAAAAGATGAATACCAGTTCAATGACCAGGAGAATACCAAAGGGTAAGAGACAACCAATTTTTCTCCCAAGGTTCACATGTTTGCCGGCACGCTAGTCCCCGTTATGTCAACCAACACTTGGTGGCTCGATAGCTAAGAGGTGTTGCACGAACCTTGTCCACACAATTGGTCACCGCAAGAACCTACCCACATGTGAGGTAACTCAATGACATGAGCAATCCACTAGAGTTACCTTTCGGCTCTCCATCGAGGAAGGCACAAGACCCCTCACAAACATTAGAGGCAGCCACAAACAATCACCAACTCATGCTAAAGCTCCTCTGCTGCTCTAAGCCATCTGGGTGGTGACAACCACCAAGAGAAATAAGAAATTCGCTGCACAACGATCCCCGAGTGCCACTAGATGCAATCACTCAAGCAAATGCACTTGGAATAACTCTCAATCTCATTATGATGATGAATCAATGATGAAGATGAGTGAAAGGTGTTTGCTTGGGCTCACAAGCATGTTAGGAATGTCAAAGTGCCAAGAGAGTGAGCCCCAAGCTGGTACCTTTCTATTTATAGAGCCTCAAGACTCAAAGAGTCATTGGGCACTCACAGGCTGACTGAATGCACTGACCGGATGCACCCCAGCGTCCGGTCGGCCAGTGTCCAGTCGCCCTTGGTCGTCCATGTGTCCCCGTTTGAATCCAAGCCGCTCGATCTCAACAGTCACTAGCCGATCAACACCACAGTCAAATAATGACCGGACGCACCACATGAGTGACCAGACTCTAGGATCCTTGGCATCAGATCAGATACAGTAATGGTCCAGTGCCAAAAATTAGTGACCGAACGCGCCCGATTGAACGTGACCTGACACAGTGCAGCGTTCGGTCAACACTATCTCACTTCACCGCGTGCTGACGCCAGCGATTTTCCTTTTCTTCGGAGCATCCGTTCATGTCAACGTCTCAGCGTCTGGTAGCGAAGCTCCACTGCTGTGCATGACCAGATGCTACCCCATGTCAGGTCCAACGTCTGATCACATCCCCTGTTCTCTCGGCTAGACTTCGCGCCATGGTTTAAAAATGACTGGACGTGCTCGGGGAGAGTCCGGTCACCCCGCGTCCAGCGTCTGGTCGTGGACTTCTTCTCCTTTCTCTTTTTCTAAGTCCACAATCACTTCAACCTTGCTTCCCAATTGCTAACCACAAGTGTAGAACTTGTGTGCACGTGTGTTAGCATTTTTTAAAGAATTTTACATGGGTCAAAGTTAACACACTAGGTTCCTAAATGCATATGCAAAAGTCATGTCACCTAGTGGCACTCGATAAACCATTTAGCCAAAAAGTTTCCCTCTTTATAGTATGGCTATCGATCCTAAGTCACTCACACCCTCTATGGTGTCTTGAGTGCAAAACAAAAACCTATCATATACCTTTGTCTTGATTTTCTTGGTTTTTGTTTTTCTCTTTCTTCTTTTCCAAGTTGAGCTTGATCATCATCATCTCATGTCCACCTCCATCACCATAGACCCCATCTTGCTCAATCACTTGGATCTGGGCCACCTTTTCTAATTCACACACCTAGATCAAAGGTTAGTCCTAGGTTTCATCAATTATCCAAAACCAAACTAGGGCTTTCAAGTGGAATGCAAGAATTTAAAAGATAACTACTCATCGAATTTAAAGTCCATGAGCAAGACTATCTCACCTTTCTTGATCATACTTGCCATGACTCATAAGATGGAATTTGTGAGTAGTGCAGCATTTGTTTCCGTCACTTGAGATGTGATTTGAATTCTTGTGACGTTGACCTTTTCTCCAATCTACAAATGGTTAGAATAATATATATGCAATACCTATGAAATGGCAGGGTTCTAGTGTTGATGGATCATGAATGTTCAGACACCCTAGGTTCTTTGATGTTTCTCTTCCTCTCTTCTTTTTCTTGTGGAAACTTGCCGAAAGGTCTCAACGGCATCTATTGTCCTGTCTTTTCTACAAATCGACAGAACAGGGGTAATCCTACTAAAGCTAGTGATAACTAGATTAGTAGACATCAAGATCAATATCAAAATCTTTACGCCAATTGCCCCGGCAACGGCGCCAGAAAGCTTGTTGGTATATTTTAAACACACACAGATAAATCCACAAGCGCACGGATACCGTTGTAGCTTTCACCCGGGAGTATTCTAGAGTATCATATTTATCCACAAGGAAACAATGGTTAAAGAAGTTGATAATTCACCATCATGTATCTACTAACTAGTATACTAACTAAACCATGTCTAGACACCATGTCTATACTACGGATTACTACTCTAGTCACATATGACAACTAAAGCACTCGATGCGAGCGGAGATCCCATGCTAAGGTATGATAACTATACTAACCATGCACATGAAAGGCATAAAAGTAGATAGAGAAGATAAATATATTAAAGCATAAGTCTTGCAAAGGTGAGATACAAAGATATACCCGACCTCCAAATATTTCTCCATAACCTGAGCATGGCTCATCTCTCCCTAACTCTCAACTAGAGCTATTCTACTTCTATATCTAGAGAGTTGGCTCTGATCCTAATGAGGAGGATGTGAATTAGGGTTTTAGGGATGCCTCTAGGGAGGGGATAGGGGCTGCTATATATAGGCCGAGGTGGAGTAGGAGGCAAGGAATTGAGGTGGAGTAGGGGGCAAGGAATCACCACATCATTGATCCGTGTCAATTCCCTTGATCACCGTTGGATGAACTGACTTAAAATCACCTTAAAATCAAGGGTCCATATCTTAGGAAGGCGTACAAGGCAGCGGAGGGTGAGGGGCCTCCAAAATGGGCCGGTCGGCCTCACCACTGGGCCGGCCAGCTTGCTACTATGGTAGGTCGGCCTCCCCTTTGGATGGTGGGTCCTGGGCTCCGTCTTGAGTCGACTTTCATAGGTTTTGCAAGTTGAATCACTTATTGATGTTGGTTTGTCTATTTTGAGTGTATGGCAATGGTCCTAGGAGCTATTTTCTAGATAAATCCTCCTGCATTCACATGTTCACCAAAGCTCATGGAATTCATTAGTTTAAACCCCTAGACCTATGTTTGGTGATAGAATTTAGCATATATGTAGGTTATATTGATGGTTTATGATTAACATTAACAACCATCAACACGATGTAGACTGGCTCCTAGACTAGAAGGAAGTCCCATTTCTATTAATACCACCTCCGCTCTAGAGACAGTGCTTCATGTATCTATCAATTTGTTTGATGACTTGAGGTGGAAGTTGTAGACTAAACATATAGAATGTTGGAAGAGCTGAGAAGATAGAATTAACGAAAATTAACCTTCCTTGATAGGAGAGCATTTTACTTATGCCAGTGAATCTTCTTTCTATTCTTGATAGGAGGGGAGTGAATTCCTATATGGTTGGTCTTGTGGTGCCTAAGGGAATCCCTAGATAGGTGAGGCATAGACCTTACTTTGCAGCAAAGGTGTTTGCCAAGTGAAGAATCTCAACTACATTCACATTTATTAGCATCAATGAGGTTTTGTTGAAATTGACATGTAGACTAGTGGAGTCCGAGAAGGATCTTAAATGACCCTTCAGGTTGAATAGAGTTCTAGCATCTACTGGAAAAATAAGGAGAGTGTCATATGCATATTGAACTATTGGAAAATCTCCTCCAAAGTCCTCACTCAATGGGTGTTTTAGCATATCTAGTTGCCAAGCTAAAAGGACAAACAACAGTGGTTAGAGGGGATTTTCTTGCTTGACACCTCTTTTACATTTGAAAGATTTTCCTAGAATACCATTCAATGAACTAAAGATATACCAGAGCTAAGGATAGAATTCACCTAGCTAAGCCATTATCTGAGAAGCCTTTGTGTTTGAGGACCTAAAGTATCATTGAATGTTCACCCTCTCAAACCATCCCAAGCCACATGATGATTTGAACCAACAATAAACATACATTTAAATTCATCTTCATTTGCATTGTTGTCTTTTCCTTGACATATAGATTGTTTCCACTAACTTCCTTCTCGACAATGCTTATATTGATTTACCATTGAACAACTCGACTGAGCTTCACATTTGAGACTTCATCTGATACATCAACAAGCATGGCTCTTTTGATATATCCATCTTATTCTTGTCAAGTTGCTTAGTTAAATGATATTCCACAATGTAAGAGCAAGCCAACATAATGAGACCACATATATGCATAAGTCCATGTATTTTTTCCTTTATGCACCTTGGCTTGCCATTTCACCACTTAATCATTTTTTTGACTTTGATCAATACCTATCAACAATCAATGTCTTCTTATCCATGTAAGCAAGCCACTAATGAGACCAAACAATATTCATTTTTCTTTGTCTCATTTTGCCTTATCAAATATATGTTTGCTTCTTCTTCATTTGAGCAATACCCTGACTTTGATATGATCATTTCCAATACCTATTCAAAGACTCATCAAACTCATTAGTCCTTTAATTGTTTAATCATTCAACCACCAAACCCCACTAGAAGGCCTAGATGCACTTTCACTTAGCTAGTCTACTAGGAACTCAATTAGGATGTCTCTTAGCACCGTGAAGTGAAGGGCATTCCTAGGAAATGGATTGATGGTGACAATTGCCACATTCTCATGGTGAGATTGAGGTTGGGAGGAGGCCATGACATGCACCATGACGTTGTTTGGAACATCCTCCCAATGCATATTAGGAAGCACAAAGGGAGTAAGATCGGCTCTCTAGTATGTAATAGTTGACAACTAATCTTGGGCACTCCTGTGCACCTCACACTATGTCATAGGGGAGTCGGGTTTTCTTGACGGGGTTGAGCTTCTACCATGTAGACTTCAGTCCTTAGGCGGGATGAAGGGATGACCAGGACTTGCACAAGCAGAATTATATTAAAGACATTAAAGAAAAGACCGCTCAAGTGGGAGGCCCAACAACTAGGAGTTGAGTTGGCATGCTCCAAGGCACATTGAATACAGATCCAACTTCCCACTGGAAGTTAAGAAGGGATTCTGCAGGTTCACCAAATGAGCTGTAGAATGGCGGGCTGCTTGAGCTCAACCCAATGGCCAAGCCAGGTAAGTGTTGGAACTAGTCTAAGCTACCAGGCGGCACCACCTTTCCTTTTCCTAATCTTGTTTGCCGATCAAAGGGTACATTTTTCCTATTGAAACAATACTATAAAGTTGTAAGTATTGAGAGGGGCAGCCATAGTGCTCCCGAGGCTGCAACAAGTCCCCAATTAAGATAGTTGAAACATTTAATCTAATTCCTACATGCTACCCTTAGATGAGTAGGGGATAGACACCAGGAATTAACCTTGGGCAAATTACCCGCTACCCAATACCCGAACCTAAACTACCCGAACCCGTACCCGAACAACCTGAACCCGATCTATCTGGTTGTAATTTTGGATAGTGATTCTAGATACCCGAAATTCGTTCAGGAAATTCGGGTAACACCGCCCGGTACCTGATTTACCCATATTCCAGATATGCAAAAGAGCAGCAAGAACAAAGAGCCCTACCTCCAGTCTTTCATGTTTCCTCTTTTATTTCTAATTTGAAATGGTTCAGTGCTTCAAGTGATACTGTGTGACTGTCTCTCTGTAATATTTATGTGACATTGTGTTGTGACTCTATTTTTAACATTTTTGTACTTGTGAAGTGTGAACTTATGGTCTTATGTTATCTGGTACTGTTAGTACTTTGCTTATACATTTTTCTCTATGAAATGCTGGAAACTTGGAAAAAAACTGATTAACTGAATGCTGCTGAAATTCTGTACAAATGCTGTTTTTGAGGCTGAATTTGGGTAACGTTTTCCATTACCCGAATTTCTTACTACCCGAACTACCCGACCCAAAAAATTCAGGTAACCCGAATGCCCAGGGTTACCAGGAATAGGCTCTTGGTGTCAGCTCATTTATCTTGCTTGAGGCAGGAGTTGAATTCAAATTTGAGGACCCAGCTAGCTGACCAAGTAGAAGATGAAGACTACATTCTAAACTATGAAACCATAGGATCTTGTCATTGAACATCATCTCTCTGTTGAACACCAGGGGCACTCAAAAACTTGTTAAACCCTCCAAGACAATTGAAAACTAAAATTCTTGGAAATTTTAGGCGATCAAAAATAGATTTCTTCAAAAGAGAGAGCTCGGCAACCCTCAGAGGAACTGAATTAGCCCTACTAAGGGGCAAAGATTTGGCAGCATTAGCAAAAGATTCTAGGGGCGCTTGCCAAGTTTAAGACTCATCTTCTTCAAAAAAATATGGACTCCTTAATCTAGGTAGGACCACCATTTCCCTAAAGATGGAAGCTTAACTTATAAAGATCACACTCAAAAGAGCAAAGCTTGCTCACAAAAAATCCCATAGATCTTGAAGAGATAGAGAACTTTAACACTCAATCACTGAGAAGAAGCACTTTGAAATCCTTGGCCACACCACTGATGGTGGTTGGAAGGAGAAGACCAAATAAATCCTTAGAGAAACAGAACTTCCACTAGCCAAAAGCCACCACCAACCTTAAATACCCTCGGCCAAGAGAGCTGCTTGTTACTAGGAGTTCAAAACCTTGCCAAACGATCTCATGGATCCTTGGACTAGGACCAAAATAAATACCAGGAAGATCCATTGTTGGGAGAACTAGGAAAACTAAGCACTCACCAGGGAAGAAGCCAGAAGAATGCCAGTTGGCGTCTTTTCCTTGCCTTGCCTTGGTTGTTTCATTCTCTCCTTTGAAAGCTGAGCACCTTTGCAGCCATGGATGCCCATGAATTTTCTTCAAAATGTTCACAATATTGCTAGCCGGTTGATTTTTCTTCACTCCTCATTGTTGGTGCAAAAGGTGGACACACACCATAGTGCTAGAAAGCACAAATCGCATGTTGTAAAAATTGGAGCACTAGACAGTTTGGTGGTGGGTAATAAAATGCGAGCGTTGGACAATCAGCACAACAGTGTCGAAGTGTGCATGGAAAAATGTGTGCACCGGACCGTTTGTTGGTGACGAAACTATGCCCACCGGATTGTCCGGTGCTTTGATTTTGCTAAGGACAGTGGATAATCAACACTCTTATGTGGTGAAGATTGGCTAGCTAGGTTTACAGGCAAACCCGCAAAGGATAGTTATTGTGCTTACGTGATGAAAAAATGACTAGTTTACAAGCAAACAAACGAAGGAACTAGGGACCCCGTCGAGTCGAGGGCATCAGTGGGTTTCTATCGCACTCGGTTTTAAGAACAAAACCAGATACACATCATATGTGAGCCCAGAAAGTCAAATCTCACATATAGCTACAAATAAGGGTAATATCAAAAGACAATGCTCAAAATATAACATACTTAGTATAAAGGATATAACTTTAGACAGCAAATAGCGGAAAGACAACTTCGATCTTTGGGTGAAGACTCTAATCCACAGGGACAACTGACTGGGTGATAACAAGCCTAACTCCTCCAGACTAGCAATCTAGTACCCATCCAAGATTTTCCAAAGATTTAAAACATAAAGCAAGCATAAGTACATGTTGTACTCAACAAATATAACATGGGGTTCATAAGGCTCAAAAGGCTGACACTGATTTAACTACAATTAGCTTTTAATAAGTCATCTTTTAGCAATTGGGTGGCAACAAGTTTATCACAAGCCCATGTAAACACATGATCAGATAAACATGAATAATGAATAGCAGAAACAATAATCATTAGTGAGCATCTTCATCATCCGTATCATCAGTGTTCATCATCTATTCCGTAAGGGTTCCAAGGCCGCTCGTGACCGTGAGACATTATGGAACATGAGGAACCCAAATAAAGTATTTGGAGCCCATAAAAAGAAAATTTGGAGTATCTAAAAATGAAATTATGCTCACAGACAAGTAGGAACAAGTTTTTAAAAAGCTAGAAAAATTCTCGAGTAGTTTGTAGAGATTGATTGACGGACGATGAACTGAAAGGAGTGATTTGCGTTACAAAGAAAAGATTTTAGGAAGCTCCCAACGAAAACTTGAGCCGAGAAACAAAGAATTTGATTGTAGAAAAAGATAAAGGCGTGCCGAATAAGGAAAATCGACCTACTAACGTATTTTAAAGACTTTGCTCACTCTCAACACACAAAGAAGCAACAAGCAAACATCGCATCATCCAAATGCCCTTCAAAATTAGAAAACTTTGAAAATTCACATTTTTCCTATAACTAAATTTGTGCTAGCTAAAACTAAACTTGGTAAATTTTATCCAAATATTAAAATAATTCATTTTATTTAGTGTTTTCTATGCACAACCCAAAATCAGAAATTTTAGGGTGTGACAAACTACCCCACTTAACAAGAATCTCGTCCCAAGATTTGGAGAGACTAGGGAGAAAGACAAAGAAAATCTTCACGCCTCCACACTTCCTTGATTCGGGATTAATGAGATGAAGGAATGAACTTACATGATAAAGTAGATTTAGAAGTTGCACAGGATAGCAAGGAAGATAAAGGTCAACGATGCTTTGTAGAGGATGCTACCCCACTTAACAAGAGTTTTGCTAAACTCTGAATATTCCATATGAAGATCCTCATGTCGGTGTAGTCTTCAGGGCCTTCCTTTGGATCACAAAGATAGGGATGACAAACAAGCAACACAGCAAACAAGACAAGCATGCATCACAACATCGAAACTACACGTGCTTCTGTAGCAATGGCTGCATCCTAAGGAGTGGATTATGATGAAAGGCCATCACAAATTTGAATAAGGTGAGATCAGAAAACTTTAGTAAACCAAACAAATAAAAATCATGGAGATAAGAAGCAATAGCTCAAAGGAAGCTATCAAGGAGAGAAGAAAATAGGACAAGGATAAGAAATAATCAATTCAACTAGTCAAGGAGATGAAAAAGTAGTTTTGTAGCAAATTCTAAACCTTAGAATGACCAGTTTCTACTAGGCTTGCGTCCTACGGTCAGCATTGCTCTGATACCATATGTGAGTCTAGGAAGTCAAATCTCATATATAGCTATAAATAAGGGTAATATCAAAAGATAATGCTCAAAATATAACATACTTAGTATAAAGGATATAACCTTAGACAGCAAATAGTGAAAAGACAACTTCGATCTTTGGGTGAAGACTCCAATCCACAGAAATAACTGACTGGTTGATCACAAGCCTAACTCCTCCAGACTAGCAATATGGTACCCATCCAAGATTTTTTCAAAGATTTAAAAAGTAAAGCAAGCGTAAGTACATGTCGTACTCAACAAATATAACATGGGGTTCATGAGGCTCAAAAGGCTAACACTGGTTTAACTATGATTAGCTTTTAATGAGTCATCTTTTAGCAATTGGGTGATAACAAGTTTCTCACAAGCCCATGTAAACACATGATCAGGTAAACATGAATAATGAATAGCATAAACAGTAATCAGTAGTGAGCATCTTCATCATCCATATCATCAGTGTTTATCATCTATTCCCTAAGGGTTCCAAGGCCGCTCATGACCGTGAGCATGGCTGATATATCAGTTTTACACTCTGCAGAGGTTGTATACTTTCACTGTGAGTTGTGATTTATCCTTTCGCCCGAGGTGATCAGCCTCTTGACCCACTGTCTAGGAAGGTCGGTAGGGTTCACTATGAAGTCTTTTAAAGGTTCGTCTAACAAGTTAGGGCCATTAGATTCACTCGGCAAACAGATGTAGAGCCCCCCTTTCCGATGGCACAATGACGCGCAGCCTATACACAAGGGGACAGAGGCCGCACTATACCCGATTCGGTAAGCCATTCTTACACCAATAAAGGTAACCACTAACAAGCTAGAAAAGGTCCTCATACTGAGCTAAAGCCAGAGCCATGTAGCCCTCATAGCTGTACTGTAAGTCCTGGATGTTCGCTTACAGATAAGTCCTTAGGGAGAGGAATCTAGAGCACCATAAAATAGCCCAATGCTCTAGCCCCCTTGTTCTATGTTGCTAAAAAGCATATTTTAGTGTTTATTGCATATACCATTAGTCAAGTTACAAGATCATGGTTGTAGTTGAACACTAGCATCATACTACCCAATGCAATACCCCATAGGTATCAAGCCACAAGGTACAAAGTAATAGGAAATACTTAGTGGTAGTCAAGGTAGACACATACAGTATGAATTAAATGATTTAAGGTGTATAGGACAACAAGGAAGATCCCATGCTATACTTGCCTTAGACTCATATCCTTCTTCTAGTCCAAACCATCAATAGAACTCCTTCTTGATCAACATGTAAAGCTCACCGACTGGATATGATCATAAAGCACCACACAAGCATCCGTACAATCATACATGAAGCAAATAATAGAACTAAATTAGAACAGTACACTATACATATGAAATAGCAAGTAAAAAGGTTTTAAAGATGTTCTACACATCGCTACGAACACACAGACAAGAAAAGCACGCTAATCGGAACTACGGTTGTAAAGAAACGACTATAGGGTTTGATATTATAAAAGAAAAGAGAAGACTATAAGCTTGATTTAATTAGGAAAAACTATATGAGTAGCATTAATTTATATTAAACAAAATCATATTTATACTTAAAAACTGAGTTGAAGCTAATCATATTTTATTTATAAATATTTTGATATCATTTATGTCAATTCATCTTTAACTTGCAAATACAAACTGACATGTGAGAACATCTAATCAAATTTGATATGTGTTTAGACTAAACATATTATAATTTAAAAACATATTTATGTTAGTAACTAGTCATGTTAAAACTTATTTGCAAAAGAGCATTGTATATAATTATGTTGCTTTTATTTATAAAAACTAGTTGCATGCATATTAATCAAATTAATATTTAACCATATATATAAAAGTCACTTGACATGAAAAACAATGACACTAGCATGTAGATCACATCGATACGAATCTAACGCAATTGGAACGACTCGAAACAGACTTAAAATGAATATACGACGACGATATTATGAACTGGTGGTAATTTTGTAATTACCTCATCTTCATCCTTTGGCCTCCCGTACAGCTACCACACGGCCATGGCAACAGCAGTTGCGTAGGGGTGGGCTCGACTTGTTGCATGAAGGAGAGGATGGCCAGGTTGGGCAGCGGCGGCGACGGCGACGGTGAGAGGAGGAAAAAAATCTAATTTACTACACGAGGGATTTCCCAAACTAGGGGCTCCCCTTACGGTAGTTTTAGTGTGCTTTGCCCAAGGGGTTGGTACATATTTATAGGGAGAAAAACTCTTCACATCTACATCAACTAGCAATATGGTACTAATTAATGTTACACCCTCCACATTTACTAATCGACCTAAATAATCATTAAAGCCCATTAGCAAATAAATGCATGGGCCTTTAGGATTTATGAGGATTATTGCACATGGCCTTTGAGCGTAGGGAAAAATGAGAGATTTATTATTTTCGGAATTAATGAATTTCATGGATAAAATAATTCTAGAAAAGTCTAGAATTATTATTTAAGTCACAAAAAATACTCCGAAAGCTCTAAAAATTCAGGGTAAATTTCCAGAGACATTATGGAACATGAGGAACCCAAATAAAGTATTTGGGGCCCATAATAAGATAATTTGGAGTATCTAAAAATGAAATTATGCTCACAGATAAGTAGGAACAAGTTTTAAAAAAAGTTAGAAAAATTCCCGAGTAGTTTGTAGAGATTGATTGACGGACGATGAACTGAAAGGAGTGATTTGCGTTACAAAGAAAAGATTTTAGGAAGCTCCTAACGAAAACTTGAGCTGGGAAACAAAGAATTTGATTGTAGAAAAAGATAAAGGCGTGCCGAAGAAGGAAAATCGACCTACTAACGCATTTTAAAGACTTTGCTCACTCTCAACACACAAAGAAGCAACAAGCAAACATCGCATCATCCAAACGCCCTTCAAAATTAGAAAACTTTGAAAATTCATATTTTTCCTATAACTAAATTTGCGCTAGCTCAAACTAAACTTGGTAAATTTTATCCAAATATTAAAATAATTTATTTTATTTAGTGTTTTCTATGCACAACCCAAAATTAGAAATTTTGGGGTGCGACAAACTACCCCACTTAACAAGAATCTCATCCCGAGATTCGGAGAGACTAGGGAGAAAGATAAAGAAAATCTTCACACCTCCATACTTGCTTGATTCGGGATTAATGAGATGAAGGAATGAACTTACATGATAAAGTAGATTTAGGAGTTGCACAGGATACCAAGGAAGATAAAGGTCAATGATGCTTTGTAGAGGATGCTACCCCACTTAACAAGAGTTTTGCTAAACTCTGAATATTCCATACTAAGATCCTCGTGTCGGTGTAGTTTTCAGGGCCTTCCTTTGGATCACAAAGATAGGGATGACAAACAAGCAACACAGCAAACAAGACAAGCATGCATCACAACATCGAAACTACATGTGCTTCTGTAGCAATGGCGGGCATCCTAAGGAGTGGATTATGATGAAAGGCCGCAAATTTAAATAAGGTGAGATCAGAAAACTTTAGTAAACCAAAGAAATAAAAATCATGGAGATAAGAAGCAATAGCTCAAAGGAAGCTATCAAGGAGAGAAGAAAATAGGACAAGGATAAGAAATAATCAATTCAACTAGTCAAGGAGATGAAAAGTAGTTTTGTAGCAAATTCTAAACCTTAGAACGACCAGTTTCTATTAGGTTTGCGTTGTACAGTCAGCATTACTCTGATACCATATGTGAGCCCAGGAAGTCAAATCTCACATATAGCTACAAATAAGGGTAATATCAAAAGACAATGCTCAAAATATAACATACTTAGTATAAAGGATATAACCTTAGACATCAAATAGCGAAAAGACAACTTTGATCTTTGGGTGAAGACTCCAATCCACAGAGATAACTGGCTGGTTGATCACAAGGCTAACTCCTCCAGACTAGCAATCTGGTACCCATCCGAGATTTTTTCAAAGATTTAAAAAATAAAGCAAGCGTAAGTACATGCCGTACTCAACAAATATAACATGGGGTTCATGAGGCTCAAAAGGCTGACACTGGTTTAACTGTGATTAGCTTTTAATGAGTCATCTTTTAGCAATTGGGTGGTAACAAGTTTATCACAAGCCCATGTGAACACATGATCAGGTAAACATGAATAATGAATAGCATAAACAGTAATCATTAGTGGGCATCTTCATCATCCGTAACATCAGTGTTCATCATCTATTCCGTAAGGGTTCCAATGCCGCTCATGACCATGAGCACGGCTGATATACTAGTTTTACACTCTGTAGAGGTTGTACACTTTCACTGTGAGTCATGATTTACCCTTTTGCCCGAGGTGATCAGCCTCTTGACCCACTACCTAGGAAGGTCGGTAGGATTCACTATAAAGTCTTTCAAAGGTTCATCTAACAAGTTAGGGCCATTAGATTCACTCGGCAAACAGATATAGAGCCCCCTTTCCAATGGCACAATGACGCGCAACCTATACACAAGGGGACAGAGGTCACACTATACCTAATTCGGCAAGCCATTCTTACGCCAATAAAGGTAACCACTAACAAGCTAGAAAAAGTCCTCATACTGAGCTAAAGCCAGAGCCATGTAGCCCTCACAGTTATACTGTAAGTCCCGGATGTTCGCTTATAGATAAGTCCTTAGGGAGAGGATCTAGAGCACCATAAAATAGCCCAATGCTCTAGCCCCCTTGTTCTATGTTGCTAAAAAGCATCTTTTATTGTTTATTGCATATACCATTAGGTTACAAGATCATGATTGTAGTTGAGCACTAGCATCATACTACCCAATGCAATACCCCATAGGTATTAAGGCACAAGGTACAAAGTACTAGAAAGTCCTTAGTGGTAGTCACTGGTAGACACATACAGTATGAATTAAATGATTTAAGGTGTATAGGATAATAAGGAAGATCCCATGCTATACTTGCCTGAGACTTAGATCCTTCTTTTAGTCCAAACCTTCAATGAAACTCCTTCTTGATCAACACGTAAAGTTCATCGACTGGACATGATCATAAAGCACCACACAAGCATCCATGCAGTCATACATGAAGCAAACAATAGAACTAAATTAGAATAGTACACCACATATATGAAACAACAAGTAAAAAGGTTTTAAAGATGTTCTACACATCGCTACGAACACACAGACATGAAAAGCACGCTAATCGAAACTACGGTTATAAAGAAATGACTACAGGGTTTTATATTGTAAAAGAGAAGAGAAGACTATAAGCTTGATTTATGTTAATTAGGAAAAACTATGTGAGTAGCATTAATTTATATTAAATAAATCATATTTATACTATCGATGTTTCACCACCGATAGCCTACCACGGGGGTACCCAGGGCAGTTTGTTCGGGCTTCAGCGTATGCAGAACTCGACGGTAAACGCAAGAGACAGTCGATTTATCCTGGTTCGGACCCTCGATCGTGATCGAGTAATAGCCCTACGTCCAGTCGGCATTAGCCTTTTGCGTTGGATTGATTGTAAAGTGTTGTGTTACGTTGTGTTGTTCTTTTTCTCTCTAGGGACTCCGCCCTCCTTTATATAGTCAGGAGGCCAGAGTCCTAGTCGGTTTACACTGAGGTTCCTAGTAGGATTACAGAATAATACTACTACTAAGTTTACAGGGAAAGAAATCCTAGTTAGACTAGATCTTCTCCCTTCTTTATGGGGTATCCGGTGGGTCCCGTATCGATAAGCCCCCGAGCACTTCATGGTTGAGCTCTGGAAGCCTCATCTTGTTCCTTCAGGTCTTGCCGAGCAGGAACAAGTATTGTCCAAGTGCTTTCCTGAGTGAAACCGTGTAGCGCTTCTTGGGATCTTCGAGTTGTGTGTGCTTTTTTGAAGAAAAAATACACCCGTCTGGGTGTAGCCTCCGAGCCTCTTGCTATTTGGAACAAGGAGCTGGAGGGTCTTGTCTTGGAATTGTTCTGATTCCTCGTCGAAGTGCTCCCAAGCATATACCCGGGTTTTTTTTATCAAAAAGAACTCAGATATTGCTCAGTCCGGGTTCTTTTTGTCATGAGTCCTTGAAGTGATTTGTCTTGAAGAAATCTTCTTGGCGACGTGTGCTTTTTTCAAGGAAAAAAAGTGCACTCACTGAGTGTAGCCCCCGAGCCTCTTGCTATTTGGAATAAGGAGCTGGAGGGTCTTGAATCTTATGGTGTTCAAAAGAGCTAAAAAACCTCTTCTGTTGCAACCCTCGAGCGTATATCCGGGTTCTTTTACTTAAAAAGAACTCGGGTGTAGGGTCTTGGCATATTCTCTTGTAGTCTGCTGTTGTCAGATGTGGTTGTATGGTAGTGGTTGAGTGTAAATGCCATTTGCTCACGAGTTGTACAGTGTTGGTATATCCTTTCGAATATGCTTGTCCTTGAGTACTGTTCCTTCATGCCTGAGTCCTCTTTCATTGAATTCTATCTTTTCATTGTGTCCTTTGTTAGGTTTGTTCTATTGGTGCTCCTGGTCCATGTGCACTGTTTCTTTGGTCTATAAATACCCTCCTGGTGTGCTGTTTTGATTCATTGAGCATTTTGTTGCGTGGTCTGAAATCTCCGTAGCCATGAATATGATAGTTTCTGAAGTAGAGCAGCCCCTGGGCGTATCTTGTAGTTCTTGTATATCTTGTCATAGCTGGAGGGAGTCTTGTGATAGAGATTAAAGGTAGACTAATCTCGCAGCGGCATTGTACCAGGAGGTACGTTGCGGTAGTTGGAGGAAGTCTTGTGATGCGGGATACATTTCTTCATCCAGCAGTTCTGGGTAGATCCCCCTTGCCTGCCCTGCAACTATCCGGTGCAGATCAATGCCTGATCTGGTGTTACATCGGACTTGGGTAGACAGATGCCTGCTGGGCTTCCCTGTTCCATGTTGTCCCGCCGTGCTGCTGACTTCCGCCTCGGATGTTCTGTGTCTGTCCTTTGAAGAAAACAGTGTAGCCGAGTGTGGTTTGTTCTACCGAGTAGCAATTTGGAACTCGTAGTCGTTCTATAGCCTAATTGTGTCCAGGTTCCTTTTTGCTACCTTGCTCGTTGTAGTACCGAGTTCGTTGGGTCTTGTAAGATGTGAAATCTTGTAATTTTTGAAGCTATTTATAATGGAAAGAATCTTGTCTTCTAGGTTGTTATTCTTTTTTCTGCTGATGTCCTAGTTGTTTATGAGATACCTGAGTTCTTTCTATAAGAACCGAGTTCTTGTGTTCCTTGTGAGGTAGCCCTTCGTTGCTTCATTGTTAATGAGTTCTTTTTGTAGCAATATGTTAACTCTGCCTTGGTGTTGGATGGATAAGTCTGAAATCTGCCCATTGAACTGTACCTTTGTGTAGAAGTGTGTCGTCCATCATTTCAGCTTTGTTAATTGTGTTGGGAAATGAATCATTGCGTTCTCACACCATGTTTAAATGCGCCTAGTGGGCCGCATTTTTATCGCTGTAAAAATCTATTTAAAGGCCTTCTTTCTTTTTTTTCTTTGCTGCCCTATTTTTGCCTTGAAAACCCTAGTCCTCACTCCGTCGTCGCCATTGTCGCCGTCATCTGAGCGTCGCCGCCTGACCGTCATTGTTTCTTAGTGCCTTATTGCTTTCGCTAGTATATGGGTAGGAAGAAATCAGCGAGCAAGTCCTAGGCAACCTTTGTAGACTAGGAGGCATCACTTTTTGTGATTGAAAATTAGGAATTCATGGCCATGAGGGTTGCTCAGAAGGTCTGGCTGGCTCTGACTATGACTGAGGATCAGTTGCGTGAGCTGGTTAGTGATTGCCTGATCCAGGACAAGGAGATTGCTAAGTGGAGAGCTCTAGGCCAGCATCGGGTCCCAACTCTAGGCTCTGGTGAGATTGTTCTTTTTGTCTCATTTATCCGTGCTGGTCTTTGCCTTCCTACCTCTGCTTTTCTTCATCGCTTTCTCAATTATTTTGGGATTAGCTTGAACCATCTTACTCCCAATGTTGTTCTTCATCTTTCTGTTTTTGTTCATCTTTGTGAAACTTTTCTTGGAATTCCTCCTTCTCTTTCTCTCTTTCGTTACTTCTTCCGTCTGAAGCCCCAACCCTGCAGCAATGACACCCATGTTCTTGGTGGCTATGGGATTTAGTTTCGTCAGGGTCGTAAGGGTAGATTCTTTGATTATGACTTAGTTGATTCTGTGAGGGATTGGCGTGCCGACTGGTTTTATGCCGCCAATATGATCCCTCCTCTTGCTGTCCATTCTTCTTCTGGTCCCATGGTTAACGACCGATGGGAAAAGAATCCTATGACGGTGGATGAGCTCTAGGCGATCAAGCCATTTTTGGAGAGGATATGTGCTCTAAAACAGCAAGGCTTGACTGGCTTTGGTATCATTTCCAGTTTTCTTCGCCGCCGTGTTTAACCTCTGAAGGAGCGAGAGAACTATGGTTTTGAATACTCTGGAGCGGAGGACCCTTCTCGTATGGTCCCTGCCCTTGAGTTGACTGGTGAGGAGGTGCTCGAGCGCCTTTAGAAGATGTTGAAGGGGGTAAGCGTCGTCCCACATACTGTCCCTAAGTACTGTGCTAACAACCCACCTCCTACTGTGAGTTGTTTTTTCTTATGCTGGTACTTTTCGTATTTCCTTTGCTGTCTCCACTTTTCGCTTAATAGTTCTCGTCTGGTTGTTTTACTCTTTTATAGGAATTGGGGCATAACTTTGTTGACCCTATCCCCCTTGATGACTACCCTGCCATTGTGGAGCTTGGGGAGAATCTTGTTGGGGCATCTTTAACCAGTAAGTTTCAAACCACCACGATGTTTCCTGGTGTTTCTTCCATAGTTCTTGACACCTATGTAGAGTATGTTCCTCGTCCAGTTCCTCAAGCTCCCCGCAGTGTCGGAAAAAGAGGGCGAGTGGATTGTTCTTCTGGTTTGGCTGCTGCCAAGAAGTCTCGCCAATCGAGTACTCATCTAGGTACTCAAGTTATAGGTAGCGTGCTCCTAGGTGAGCATATTAATATGTTTTGCCTTTTTGTTGTTTGCTTTTGCCTCTAACCGAGTACTTTTATTCTTTTTCAGATGGCGCTGTGGTTGCCATGCTTGAGAGTGAGGAAGAGGAGGATGATGATGCGGCCCTTGTTACGCGTCGGTGAGTTGTTTTCCTATTTTTCAGCTATTGAACACTTCTTTTTGTTCTGACTTTGACCTTGTTCTCTTGTAGTAAGCGGTCGTCGACCTTGAGTTCTTCTGGAGCTCTGGTACCAACCACGCCACTCCAGTTGCAAGGTGGTGCTGATATTTTTGCTGCTATAGTTCCCCTCTAAGGTCTTCTATTGGTCTTAGGGGTTTTATGAAGAAGAAGATAGCTAAGTGAGTGAATCTTGGTTAAGTTTCTTTGCTTTGGTTTTCCTTTTCTCTGATTCATATTCTTATCATCGATTTTCCTTATCATCTTGTAGGCCTTCACCTCCCCTTAACCCTCAGTCGACATCTTGTTAGTCCTCTAGTGCGCCCCTACGTTCTGAGTCTCAAGACTCAGAATGTGCGGTCGGCGAGGTGGCTGTGAGGGGGACAGGGTTTTCTGGTGATCCCGCAGCTACTGATTTGCTGGTTTCGGAGGTGACCATGGCCGTAGTGGTGGAGCCATCTGAAGAAGTAGCCAGGGCTTCCTAGGGTACAGCCCTGGTCTTGTCTTCTTTTCCTCGGCCATCTTCTCCCTCTGCTCCTCTTCCTAGTGGTGTTCAGCATTTGGATGATGATGTGGTGCAACAATTTGATGCCACTCATCGGTTGTCAGAGCTGATCGCTGCCTGGGGAACCTTCATGACTTCTTTTGGGGAAAAACTCCAGGTAAGTTTTTTTTTCTGAAGTTCTTTCTTTGGATGTTCGTCTTTCTTCTATTCTTATGTCTTGTTTTTCTCTCTCTCTCTTCTGCTCAGTCTTTTTCTCGGGATCATACCGGCTTCTTTTTCTCGTCTAAAACCGAGAAAAAGTTGTCTTCAGAGGTTAGTGCCCTAAAACGGAGCTTGACCTCTGTTGGGCTGAGATTGAGACCGAGCATCAAACGCACCAAAAGGAGGAATAGGCTCTCCGTGCCTGGGTGGTTGAGGCGGAAAAGCAGAGGGATGCAGCTGTGGAGGCCATGAAGAATGAGTGCAATGGTATTGTGGGTTCTTTTTGTTTCCTCTTGTATTCAAATTTTCCTTTCTGCTGACTTGTTTTTTGGTGCCTGGTTTAGCTCTCCGAGTTGAAAAGCAGAAGCTCTCAGAGGGTATTGAGGAAATGAAGACACTTGCTCGCAATAGTCACAACAGGGCTGAAGAGGTAATTACTCATGCTAAAGAAGAACTCACGCTTGCCAAGTTGATTAGGCGTGGAGCTGACAGGGATCTTGTGCAGGTCCAAAAAATGGTTGAAGTCTTGACTGGTAAGTTGGCGACGGCTACTGAAAACTGGAATGCTTTGTGGAAATCATTTCGGTCAGTAGCCGATCTTCTCTGGACTCCATCGGATGATGGTCAATCTTGGGCTCAGTTTATTCCCCAAGTTCCAACCCGTTTCCAGGAGTTCGTGAAGAGGTGCGCCCAACTATGTACCAGAAATGTTCTTGCCTAGGTCCAGGTTCTTACTCCGGAGATGCCCCTATCCAAGATTGCAGAGGAAGCCGAGAGTCAAGAATATCTTGATGCTGTTGAAAAGATGGAGTCTGAGGTCGAAGATTTGGCTAGGAGGATTGTAGATAATCTTGATATTGATATTTCTTCTCTTGATGACGATGCTTGATGTATTTTGACTTTATTACTCCAGCCTCTGTAATAAGGATATTATACTTCTTTTTGAATGAAGATCCTTTATTTTTTGTTGATGTCTTCTTTGCCTAGATGTCTTTGATTTTGTCAAATGCTTGTCATGCTTTTGTCTGCGCTGTGTAAACAACTAGGTATTTGTAGATCGTTGTCTTGACAAACTTTCTTGATTTGTCGAGTGCTTGTCTGACTTTCATCTACGCCGTGTAAACAACTCGGGTTTTGTAGATCGTTGTCTTGACAAACTTTCTTGATTTGTCGAGTGCTTGTCTGGCTTTCATCTGTGCCGTGTAAACAACTCGATTTTTGTAGATCGTTGTCTTGACAAACTTTCTTGATTTGTCGAGTGCTTGTCTAGCTTTCATTTGGTTGTAGAAACATCTTAGGATTGGTTCGGGTGTTAGCTTATTAGCTACCCTCATCGGTGGGCTCAAGTATCTTTTCAGCTCTTTTGCTCTTAGCTGGTGTGCTCAGGCATAATTTCAGCCATTTTGCTTTTTTGGATCAGATGTTAGCTTATTAGCTACCCTCATCGGTGGGCTCAAGCATCTTTTTAGCTCTTTTGCTCTCAGCCGGTATGCTCAGGCGTGATTTCAGCCATTTTGCTTTTTGGATCGGGTGTTAGCTTATTAGATACCCTCATCGGCGGGCTCAAGCATATTTTCAGCTCTTTTGCTCTCAGCCGGTATACTCAGACATGATTTCAGCCATTTTGCTTTTTGGATCGGGTGTTAGCTTATTAGCTACCCTCATCGGCGGGCTCAAGCATCTTTTTAGCTCTTTTGCTCTTAGCCGGTATGCTCAGGCGTGATTTCAGCCATTTTGCTTTTTTGGATCGGGTGTTAGCTTATTGGCTACCCTTATCGGCGGGCTCAAGCATCTTTTTAGCTCTTTTGCTCTCAGTCGGTATGCTCAGGCGTGATTTCAACCATTTTGCTTTTTGGATCAGGTGTTAGCTTATTAGCTACCCTCATCGGCGGGCTCAAGCATCTTTTCAGCTCTTTTGCTCTCAGCCGATATGCTCAGTGAAAACAACTCGAGAAGATTCATAATAATACATCTGTTGTCGAGGAATACCATCTTTATTGATCATGGACGTTTACATGCTTAGTGAAAACAACTGGGGGAAAGCCATAATAAGACATATGTTGTCAAGGAACTCTATCTTTATTGATCATGAACATTGATCTCTTGTGGCTTCTATTTATGTTCTTCCTTGTGTTGTCTTCATGCGTAGAATCTTCTTAGTTGGCTGATGTGCCATGTATTGTTGACTTCTTTTCCATCTTCAGTTGTCAACTTGTACGTGAATGGTCCGGTGACTTTTGTGACAATAAAAGGACATTCCCATGGACTGAGTAGTTTATGGTGTCCGTCAGTTTTTTGTATTCTTCTTAGTACTAGATCTCCAATTTGGAGTGATCGAGGTTGGGTATTCTTGTTGTAGTGGCATCTTAAACCTTGGAGGTATCTGGCTGATTGAAGGGTAGCATTTACTCTGACTTCTTCCATACTGTCGAGTTCTAATCTTCGAGTGTGTTTTGTTTCTCCTTCCTCGTATTGTTCTATCCTTGGTGACGTCCAGATTAAGTCGGCAGGTAGTACTGCTTCTGATCCATAAACTAGGAAGAAAGGTGAGTATCCGGTGGCTCTGCTTATTTGAGTCTGTAGCCCCCATACTACTTTGGGTAATTCTTCAATCCATTTGGATCTATAGTCCACTAGTTCTTTGTATAATCTTGGTTTTAATCTGGCTAGTATAAGTCCATTAGCCCTTTCTACCTGTCCGTTGGCTTCTGGATGTGCGACTGATGCGTAATCTATGCCGAAACTACAATCCTGTGCCCAACTTTGGAATTCTGTAGCTGTAAAGGGAGAACCCAAATCTGTGATGATTCGATTTGGCATGCCGAAGCGGTGCATAATGTCTTGGATGAACTCAACTGCTTTGGCTGCACGGTATTTTGTGAGTGATTTGTATTTAATCCACTTGGTGAACTTGTCAATTGCTACAAAGATGTACTCGAAACCGCCCTTTGTTTCTTGAGAGGTCCTACTTGATCCAGCCCCCAACAGGAGAAAGGCCAAGCGGGAGGGATATAGATTAGATTGTGAGCTGGTACATGAGCTTGTCTTGCAAACATCTGACAACCTTTGCATTTTCTGACAAGTTCTTCTACGTCTTTCAAAGCGGTTGGCCAGTAGAATCCGGTTCGGAATGCTTTGCCGACTAGTGTTCTTGAAGCGGCATGATTTCCACAGCAACCTGAGTGTATTTCTTCTAAGATCTCTTTGCCTTTTTCGAACGAGACACATTTTAGGAGTACTCCTGATGATGCGGCTCTTCTGTACAGCTTGTCCCCTACTGAGACATAGTTCTTGCTTCTGCGAATAACTCAGGTAGCCTCCGCTTCATCTGCTGGCAACTTATTCTCTTTGATGTAATCGATAAAAACCTGGGCCCATGAGGTGGTGATTACGAAAATCTAGGTGCCTTTAGCTGGGAGTTTAGGGGTTATCTCACCGGGTTGTTTGATAGGGAGAGCTGATAACTCTTCTATGAATACACCGGGTGGTACCTTCGCCCTGTCAGACCCAAGCTTGGTGAGGACGTCTGCCGCGATATTAGAGTCGCGCAGGACATGTAGAATTTCTAGTCCTTGAAAATGTTTTTTGAGTTTTCATATTTCAGCACAGTAGGCGCCCATGTTTTCTTTGGTGCAGTCCCAATCTTTGTTGACTTGGTTGACGACTACCGCTGAATCGCCATGTACGAGTAATCGCTTGATTCCAAGGGTAATTGCCACTCAGAGTTCTTGGATGAGGGCTTCGTATTCTGCTTCATTGTTTGTAGCTTGCCATAATATCTGAAGGACATACTTGAGTTGCTTTCCGTCTGGAGAAATGAAGAGAACGCCTGCACCGGCTCCGCCTATCTTGAGTGATCCATCAAAGTATATATTCCAATGGTCGAGGATGGTATTTGACGTAGGTTGTTGAATCTCTGTCCACTCGGCAACAAAATCAGCTAGGGCTTGAGATTTGATTGCCTTTCATGGGGTGAAATCGATATTGAGAGCACCAAGTTCAACTGCCCACTTAGATATGTGCCATGTTGCGTCTCTATTGTGTAAGATGTCTCCGAGTGGGAAATATGTCACCACGGTAATCTTGTGGCTTTCAAAATAGTGACGAAGCTTGCGTGAAGTGATCAGGAGGGCGTAGAGTAGTTTTTGCACATGCAGGTACCAGATTTTTGATTCTGACAGTACTTCGTTGATGTAGTATACAGGGCGTTGTACTTTATATATGCGCCCTTCTTCTTCTCTTTCCACGACTATTGCTGTGCTGATCACAGTAGAAGTTGCCGTAATGTACAACATCATGTCTTCGTTTTTCTTTGGAGGTGTGAGAACGGGCGAGGAGGTGAGGTATGTCTTAAGTCTTTTGAAAGCTTCATTGGCTTCTTCTGTCCACTCGAACTTGTATGTCTTCTTTAGTAGTTTAAAGAAAGGTAACCCTTTTTCGCCGAGTTTTGATATGAAACGATTGAGGGCCGCCATGCAGCCTGTTAGTTTCTGTACATCCTTGATGCTTCGCGGAGGGCCCATTTCTGTTATGGCTCGAATTTGCTTGGCGTTGGCTTCGATTCCATGATGACTGACCAAGAATTCGAGTAGTTGTCCTGAAGGAACTCCGAATACACACTTGTTTGGGTTCAATTTCCACCTCCACCTTTTTAGGTTTTCAAAGGTTTGCTTTAAGTCTTCAATTAGTGTGTCTAGGTTCTTTATTTTTACTACTACATCATCCATGTATGCCTCTACGTTTTCACCGATCTGATCACCAAGGCATGTTTGGATAGCTCTTTGGTATGTGGCACCAGCGTTCTTGAGTCCGAACGACATGGTCTTGTAGCAATAGGCACCGAATGGAGTGATGAAAGATGTCTTGCTCTGGTCTTGTTCCTTTAAAGCGATCTGATGATATCCTGAATAGCAATCAAGAAAGGATAATAGGGCAGATCCTGCTATTGAATCAACTATTTGATCAATGCATGGTAGCCCGAAAGCAATTTTCGGGCAGTGTTTATTGAGATCTGTGTAGTCGATGCACATGCGCCACTCATCCGTATTCTTTTTTTTGTACTAGAACTGGATTTGCTAGCCAATCTGGATGAAGGATTTCTCTGATAAATCCGGCTGCCATTAACTTTGTGATTTCTTTTTTAATTGCTACCTTCTTGTCGGGTGAGAATCGTCGTAGCCGTTGCTTCATAGGCTTGGAGCCTTCATTGATATCAATTATGTGCTCAGCCAACTCTCTTGGGACACCTGGCATGTCGGCTGGCTTCCAAGCGAAGATATCTTTGTTGTCCCGAAGAAAGTTGGTGAGCGTGAGTTCCTATTTTGCCGAGAGGTGGGCGCTGATGGTTGCCATTTTGGAGGGATCACCGGTGCCCAAGTCGATTTGCTTGACGTCGGCTTCTTTTGGTGGTGCGAGGATGCTGGGCTTTTTAGCTGGTATCTCCAGTTCTTCTGGGTTCGTTTCTACGACAATAATAGCTATTTCTTTTCTACTACTGGTGGATTGTGCTTTTGCTGCAATTTGAATTGTCTGGACGTCGTAGTCAAAAGCGCGCTTCAAATTACTTCATAGGGAAAGTACACTGTTGGGCCCTGGCATCTTAAGCAATAGGTACGGGTAATGCGGTATCGCCATGAATTTTGCCAGAGCTGGGCGTCCGAGGATTGTGTGATATGATGAATCGAAGTCTGCAACTTCAAACTTGATGAACTCTGTTCGGTAGTTTGAGGGAGTTCCAAAAGTAACCGGTAGAGTGATTTGTCCAAGTGGCATGGCTGCCTTGTCGGGTACTATCCCATAAAAAGGGGTGCTCGTTGGTGTAATCATCCCGATGAGTTGTAGTCCCATCTTCCTTAGCGTTTCTGAAAAAATGATGTTGAGTCTGGCTCCCCCATCGATTAATATTTTTGTGACAGTTATTCCGGCGATAGTTGGATCTAGAACAAGTGGGTAATGGTATGCATTTCCTACGCTAGTCCATTGGTCTTCTCTTGAAAACAGGATTAGATATTGTGACTAGTTGAGATATTTTGGAGTAGCCGGCTCTGCTGCCATGATAGTTCATAGAGCTAGCTTTTCTTGATGTTTGCTTTTGGAATCTGAGGTCCCAGCGAAGATCACTACTACTGTCCCCCTGGATTTTTGGAATCCCTCGTCTTCGTGGTTGTCTTCATCTTTTTTCTGATTATCTTCTTTAGTGTTTACCTTATTATCTTTTCTTGTGTATCGCTCGTTAAATGTGTAGCAATTTTCGGTGGTGTGATTTCCTTTAGGATGCAAAATGCAACGCATGTTTTCAATGTCACCATACCCTCTAGGTTTGGAAAACTTCCTTGATTTATCAGCCATTGCCACGGTGTTGTCTAGTCCACGTTTTCTTTCCTGATGTCTGATGTTTCGATGATTTCGCTTGTCCGGGTTGTCTTGGTTGTTTTTATTCAGGAACCTTTCTCGTGTCTTCTCCTCTGTAGTAATCATCTTTTCTTCTGTGCGTCTGAATTCTTCATTGCTTCTCGGGTTTTCTTTGCAGAAGTCTTAAAATTGCCACCTAGCCATAATTCCGTGAGAGAAAGCTTTGATTACTTCTCGTTCGGTGATGTCATGTACTTGAGCACGTAGTTCGCCAAATCGTCGATAGTAATTTTTGAGAGTTTTGCCTCCTTTCTACTTGAGTCCTTTTAATTCTGCGTGGGTGATGGGGTGCGTAATGATACCCGTAAAATTTCCATAGAAAACTCTTTGCAAGTCTTCCCAATTTCTGATTGACCCTGGATTTAATTTGTCGAACCATTGGAGGGGCACGGTTTCCAGTGCCATGGGAAAAAATAAGGTCTTGATATCGTCGTCTCCTCTAGCCAGTTCAATCAACTACGAGTAAATTCTGAGCCACTGCCTTGGTTCGGTCTTGCCATCATATTTAGAGTGGTTGGACGGCTTGAACTTGTGAGGTAGTCGTATTTGACGCAAGTCTGTTTGTAAAATAGAGGAATCTATCGTGCGTTCTAGCTTCTTTATATTCAGATTCGGCACCTCCTTCCTGCCAACTGTCGTTTTGGTGAGAGTAGTTCTGCGGGGATATCTAAATAGGTGCTTCGCTTCTGATCTTCCTTGGTTGTTCGATTCGGTAATTTTGACTATGGTCCCTTCTACTTTCTCTGTTGTGACTTCCGCTTGGTCCAAGTCTCTCGAAAGCGGACTTCTTTTGATTTTGATCTTCCTTCCTATGAGATGTTGACCTGGCAAGTAGTCTTGAGCGGGCCCTTCCATCGTGCGTCCTTAGGCTGCTGACTAGAGGAGGTCTCGGAGCCGTTCCTGTTTTTCACTAGAAAGTGACGTCGCTCCGAGTTCTTCTAGTGCTTCTCGGATCCTACTATAGGGTGTATTCACCGCGTATCTTTCTTCGACTTCTAGTTCTGATTTTCTTCTGTCGTACTCGGCCAGATCTGACTCATATTTAATCCAAGCTTCCTTGCGCTGCCTAGCAAGGCGTTGGCGTCCTTGTTTCAATTTGTTTCTTCTTTCTCTAGCTTGCCTCTAACTCTCGGTCTCACCATTGTGCCCCTGGATAAAGAGTGATATATTGGACTCAGATTCATCCGATGACCTAATATCGGGTGCTTCTGGGGGACTAGAGGTGATCGAGAACGGCGAACCATGAATACTTCTCGTGTGTGAATTGTTTTGTTATTGGTGTTGGTTTCCACACTGTCGGAGTTGTTGATGATTTTAGTAGAGGCTTCAAGGTCGCAGATCGAGTCTCCCTCTTGGTAGGGTAGAATTGATGTCGTCGTCGTGCCGATTAGTTAGGTACCGCTGTCCTCAGGAACTGAATCTGGCCAGTGGACGATGCAGTCTTGAGATGTTATAGTTAGTACGAGACCCTCCTGAGCTCCTTTCAGTGGCATTCTAAGTACCGGATCGAGGGATCCTTCAGGCCGTGCCTGATAAGATTTTGCCATGTTGTGGAGTCCGAACGGAAAAGGACCTGACTTTTTGAAAGAGCTCTGAGTATACTTTGAGTTGTTTTCTTGACAGGCTGAGGCCGCGCTCTGGAGCCCCGTCGGAAAAGAACTTGGTTTCTCGAAAGAACTCGGTAAAGACTCCATCTCGGATGCAGAGCCTGAGTTTGAGTCAGATATGCAAAGCCGCGAAATCTGAGTTGGATCGGACATCACGAGCTGCGCGAATCTTCAAGTGAGTTGATTTGTCGTAGACGCCAAAAAAGAAAGGTCTTCAAGGTGATCCAAATCTTCGAGGAGACGGCTTTGGAGCTTGCCATCGTCATCTGCCTCACAGATCCATGAACCGAAGATGAAGGTTGATCCCGTCGAGAAGATCATGTTGTCGAGGTTCGTCGAGCTCTCGGATGCAGTTTCGTCGAAAGCCCCTACCTAGCACGCCAGCTGTCGATGTTTCACCACCGATAGCCTACCACGGGGGTACCCGGGGCAATTTATTTGGGCTTCAGCGTATGCAGAACTCGACGGTAAACGCAAGAGGCAGTCGATTTATCCTGGTTCGAACCCTCGATCGTGATCGAGTAATAGCCCTACGTCCAGTCGACGTTAGCCTTTTGCGTTGGATTGATTGTAAAGTGTTGTGTTACATTATGTTGTTCTTTTTCTCTCTAGGGACTCCGTCCTCCTTTATATAGTCAGGAGGTCAGAGTCCTAGTCGGTTTACACTGAGGTTCCTAGTAGGATTACAGAATAATACTACTACTAAGTTTACAGGGAAAGAAATCATAGTTAGACTAGATCTTCTCCTTTCCTTATGGGGTATCCGGTGGGTCCCGTATCGACATATACTTAAAAACTGAGTTGAAGCTAATCATATTTTATTTATAAATATTTTGATATCATTTATGTCAATTCAACTTTAACTTGCAAATACAAACTGACATGTGAGAACATCTAATCAAATTTGATGTGTGTTTAGACTAAACATATTATAATTTAGAAACATATTTATGTTAGCAACTAGTCTTGTTAAAACTTATTTACAAAAGAGCATTGTATATAATTATGTTGCTTTTATTTATAAAAACTAGTTGCATGCATATTAATCAAATTAATATTTAACCATATATATAAAAGTCACTTTACATGAAAAACGACACCACTAGCATGTAGATCACATCGATACGAATCTAACGCAATTGGAACGACTTGAAACGGACTTAAAACGAATATACGATGACCATATTACGAACTGATGGTAATTTTATAATTACCTCGTCTTCATCCTTTGGCCTCCCATACAGCTACCACACGGCCATGGCAACAGCAGCTGCGCAAGGGTGGGCTTGACTTGTTGCATGAAAAAGAGGATGGTCGGGCTGGGCAGCGCGACAACAAGGAGGAAAAAATCTAATTTAATACACGAGGGATTTCCCAAACTAGAGGCTCCCCTTACGGTATTTTTGGTGTGCTTTGCCCAAGGGGTTGGTACATATTTATAGGGAGAAAAACTTCCCACATCTACGTCAACTAGCAATATGATACTAATTGATGTTACACCCTCCACATCTACTAATGGGCCTAAATAATTATTAAAGCTCATTAGCAAATAAATGCATGGACCTTTAGGATTTATGAGGATTATTGCACATGGCCTTTGAGCGTTGGAAAAAATGAGAGATTTATTATTTTTGGAATTAATGAATTTCATGGATAAAATAATTCTAGAAAACTCTACAATTATTATTTAAGCCACGAAAAATACTTCGAAAGCTTTGAAAATTCAGGAAAATTTCCCAAAGATATTATGGAACATGAGGAACCCAAATAAAGTATTTGAAGCCCATGATAAGATAATTTGGAGTATCTAAAAATGAAATTATGCTCACAGACAAGTAGGAACAAGTTCAAAAAAAGCTGGAAAAATTCCCGAGTAGTTTGTAGAGATTGATTGACGGACGAGGAACTGAAAGGAGTGATTTGTGTTACAAAGAAAAGATTTTAGGAAGCTCCCAACGAAAACTTGATCCGAGAAACAGAGAATTTGATTGTAGAAAAAGATAAAGACGTGCCGGAGAAGAAAAATCGACCTACTAGCACATTTTAAAGACTTTGCTCACTCTCAACACATAAAGAAGCAACAAGCAAACATCACATCATCCAAACGTCCTTCAAAATTAGAAAACTTTAAAAATTCATATTTTTCCTATAACTAAATTTGTGCTAGCTCAAACTAAACTTGGTAAATCTTATCTAAATATTAAAATAATTTATTTTATTTAGTGTTTTCTATGCACAACCTAAAATCGAAAATTTTGGGTTTGACAGTTTCTCCCTAGGTCATCAAGCTTGCCTCGGGCACCGCCCTTAGGCCCCGTTCGCTGGTCTGAAACTTGGCTGAAACTGACTGAAAACACTGTTCTGGCTGAATTGTTGTGAGAGAAAAACACTGTTCCGGCTGAAAAAAGAAGCCGAACAAGCCATTTTTAAGACAAGCGAACGGGACCTTAGTCGTCGGATCAAGAGAGGAGCGGCAACATTAATTGAGGATGGAAAATATTAGGTCTAGAGAATAAAATAGTAGATCGATTTATGTTTTGTTGGTTTGGATTCTCAATTGGAAACTAACATGAACGAATCAGCACGAAAAGTGAGTCAAACTCAAACTCAATTGACCTAGAATACACACCGGATAGCATGGGTGTGCAGCACCAAACCATCCAGTGCATGCATTTTGCACGGGCCTACCTCCTTGGCTTCAAACACTACTACTCAGGACTTGTTCAGTTCTTCCCTAAAAAAAATTATATCATATCCCATCAAATATTTAGACACATGCATAGAGTATTAAATATAGATTAAAAATAACTAAATACACATATTGCGACTACTTTTCGAGATTAATCTTTTGGCCTCGTTCGGCTGGTCTGAAATTTGGCTTGTTCGGCTTCTTTTTTCAGCGGGAATAGTGTTTTTCTCTCGCAACATTTCAGGCAGAACAGTGTTTTTCAGCCAGTTTCAGCCAAGTTTCAGACCAGCGAACGGGGCCAAACCTAATTAGTTCATGATTTGACAATGTAGTGCTTCAGTACACATGTGCTAATGATGGATTAATTAGGCTTAATAAATTCGTCTTGCGGTTTACTGATAGATTCTGTAATTTGTTTTTTTATTAGTATTCGAACACCCCATACGATATCCCATATAACATCCGATGTGACACCTCCAAAACTTTACGCCCTCGATTTAAACGAGGCCTCAACTGGTTTGATACTATAGAAATCGAGCACCCACCACCCCACCAACACACTGTTATTTTGGTTGACACGGGTCATTTTTGTTGATACGTGCATACCAAGTTTTTTTATTTTTGGAACTGCTGGTATCATTCTAGATAATCACGTTGGTTTATTCTTAATTTATTCTTAACTTAAATTCAGATTGATTCTTCTTAGGGGTTATTTGGATCTTTTCATTTTGGAGGAATTAGAATCTACTTAATGGATTAGGCTATTTGGTTTGGAATTTGACATTCCATAACTTTCCTAAGTTCACGTATAAGCATATCTCAAATTCATAGGGTGGGAGATAAAAAATGATTCTATAGATTACCATGCTATGTTTCTACTCTTCAACTTATAGCACGCTCTTCAACTTGTTTCTCTACAATGAAAATGCAACATATAAGTATCTCCTTGTATAACTAGCAATAAGATAAAAATATATTCCATATACAATCATATTAACTTAATTAATTTGTGACTAAATTATAATTATTAGAATGAACTCAATTCCAAGATCCAAACGGAGACTCAGATTTATCTTAACCACCGATCAATCACTTAACCCAAACCGTAATAATTTGCTGTTACATTAATCTGAAATTCAAACTTATATTATCACAATCCCTAAATGGAACAATGCAAGAGAAGACATGGGTGCGTTGTTCTATATGACTAGTGTGATTTACATAGTGTACAAGAGTATTGCCGTAAGTTATTATCCATATAATCAAAAGGCAATACGCGCGTGCAGATGAGGTCAGTGAAAGCAATGGTGCGTGGATGTATGATGTATCGCATATTCCATGTGGTAAATCTGTACCTATATCTATATACCAAAAATCCTGTTAATATAATTGCATACCCTCCTGTCAGTTAGTGTTGCCGTATCCACATACCAAAATATCTTGTTAAATGTTAATTGCATACCGATGAGCAGCTTCGTTAAAAGAGGTCGAGAACCGTGCGTCTGGACTCTGCCACTCTGGACTCTGGAGAATAAGCTCTGCATGCATCCAATGTGCAACCGTATCTGCCTGTTCCGGGCACACAGTGTAGAATGGACGGATCCAGAGGCGGGGACGCTAGTGGAGTGATCGGTGACGCATGCTCGCCGCTGCTACTAGTGCTAGCTGAGGCTGATCTAAAGCCCGGCTCGTGTGGATCCTTCGGTTCTCCTGTAGCGTTTCTTACCCAAAATCTAAATTTTCGCGGTATATAAAAGAAGATTCTCTGTCACATCAAATTTATACTACATGTATGGAGTACTAAATGTTGACGAAATCAAAAACTAATTGCACAGTTTGGTTGTACTTTGCGAGACGAACGTTTTGAGCCTAATTAGTCAACGATTGGACAATTATTATCAAATACAAACGAAATGGTACTGCTGCGCGCTACAGTAAATCCGGCGACGCGGGCAACTAAACGCGAGCCATTGCTCCGTCCTGACTCCTGACAGTAGGACGCAGCAAGTAGTCCTGGTCTCTCCGGCCTGGTCGCAGATGCCTACGTGAAGAGAGAGAGGCGGTGGGGCCCCGGACAAAGACGACGTTCTCGGGCGGGAGACCAGGGCGCGTGCGGCGCGCGCCACATGCGCGCACAGCCTGCGCAACACCCCGTCGGCCGTCCCCATCACCCCATGCGGCTGCGCGGGTGGGGCGGGCGGGCCCCTACAGGCTCGTGCTGTCCCATCCCGGTGAGCGCGCGGACGCGTCCGATTAGCCAATTCTCCAAACGCCTCCGCCCGGTCGGCTCTCATCCACAGCCACAGATCCACTACCCGCAGGCCGCAGCTTGAAGCATGCATGGACTCATGGCAATGCCGAGTGCTAATTTGCTGTAGTCACTACAGTATCTAGGGCAAGCTTAGTTTGGTGCGTGGCCCTTCTGGCATCCTCATCACCTCATCCATGATCTTCCGATCGACGTGGTGCAATATCTGATTGGTGACTGCTGTGCGTGGAAACTGCACCACGCACGTACTGTACGAGATCACTTCGTTAGAAAAATCAGAATGGCTAGCATCACGTATAGTAGTGAAATAGTAAGTGTTTCTGGGAGTTTGGCTCATGATTTTTACGGCTAATAAGTCAGCTCAGGCTAATTTGTTGGAAGAGAAAAACGTTGTTGCCGGTAAAGTTGATGCGAACACGGTTTGCCCTTTGCAATGAAGAGCCATAGGAGCTAGTAGTACCAAAAGAAATAAAGAATCGATACGATTGCGATTGCATACAGTACTGCAGATCAAATCGATGACAGTTGCAGCGAGGCGTCTGTGGAAGCCTGATCAACAGTTTGATAAACAGCGGTTTCCATGGTGTAGAACAGCTTAACGCAGCCCGACAGGCAAGCAGAGACAGACGGATCTAGCCGTCTAGGGAGATTTCACGGCGCCCTTCAAATCCTAAGCACGCCGACCGGAGAGGAGAGCTGGACGACGATGCATACGTATAGTACAGTACTGCAGAGATCAAATCGATGACAGTTGCTGCGAGGCGTCAGTGGAATCCTAATCAACAGTTTGATAAACAGCGGTTTCCATGTTGTAGAACAGTTTAACGCAGCCCGACAGGCAAGCAGAGACAGACGGGTCTAACCGTCTAGGAAGATTTCACGGCGCCTGCTTCCAAATCCTAAGCACGCCGGCCGGAGAGGCGGGTGCGCTGGACGATGCATGCATGTGTGATTCGCTCGCAGTCGCAGGTCGCAGCTTCAAATCTTGACTCCACTATACAGTAGATGATAGACTTTGCGTTGATGCAGGCCTGGATTCGGCAGCTGCTTAACCCTAGCTAGCTGTGCAGTACGTGTGCGTGCAGCACGCTCCACGCAGCACGGTCGGGGCACGGGTGCAGCAGCTCTAGGAGTGTGAGAATATGCATAGGCTTTGACTCGAAGCATGTGTCAAATTAAATCAGAACTCCTGCGGTGGTAGTTATAGTTCGGCCGACTGTACAGATTAAAGCACGTTTCAAACGCGGAAATCATAAGAATTTCGTGAGCAAATGGCTCAACTCCTTCAGGAACTCGGGCAATCCCCAGCAGGAATGTGTATTTTTTGTCCAAAAGGAACAGCTAATTTTATTTCCCATTCACTAACAAGCGATTCACAAAGTAAACACCCTATATTCTAATATATTGGTTTAATTTAAAGTGGTTCTTTTAATTGGTTCACAATAATACTACCTCTGTCTCCAAAAGGATGCAACTATGAGTTGCGTTTCACGTTTAACCAAATTTCTAGTAAATAATATTTATATTTATGACTCCAAATTAATTTATTATGAACATATATTTTATATTATCTAATGATATTTATTTTATATTATAAATATCTATATTTTTTATCTATAATTAGTCAAACTTGATATACTAAAATGTGACATTGTTCTAGATATGTATTCTTTTGGAGACGGATGGAGTAAGTTATTACTAACATAATGCATAAAGGTGCAAAACCTAAACTTAGGTTAATTGAATACGTTTAGAAGATAAATCAATATTATTCATGGTGTTGGAATTCGCCAGAATACGCAAGAATAAACATGCCATTATTATTTTATAGTATCTCCGAGATATACCACTCACTATGCCAGAATGGCTCCGTTCGCTTGTCTTAAAAATGGCTTGTTCGGCTTCTTTTTTCAGCCGGAACAGTGTTTTTCTCTCACAACAATTCAGCCGGAACAGTGTTTTTCAGCCAGTTTCAGCCAAGTTTCAGACCAGCGAACGAGGCCAATATACGCAATGCCAGACCATCATTGCAATTGTGCTAGAGCAGGCAATAAGCATGTTCGCTTGCCCGTATACAATCGTGAATTATAAATTAGAATAGTATTTTTCTCTCGCACCAAATCAGTCAGCAGTAAATAATCCTCGGACGAAACGAACAGACTGAATGATTGTTTTTCACTGTTGGTTCAGAAGTCTAGGATCTACAAAATGGGGGAAAATTATTCACCCAGTAACCAAGACACATATCACTGTTAGATAAGACACAAATCGGTACTGATAGATATGATCATAGTTTTTAAGGCGTCACCTTGTCGTCCGGGCGTTTTTTGAACCATGGCATCGGGCTCGCCACGGCATCGATCCTCGCGTCGACTTGCTCTAGGCGGACGCTGCGCGCGCGCGAGCGCAGGAGGAAAACCGCGCGCGGGGGCGGGAAGCCTGAGATTGCGCGCACGGGGAAAACGCAGCGCGTTGCGCGCGCGGCGGGGGGGAGGGGAGAGCGGAGCGTTGCGTGCGCGTAGGAAACAGAGGCGCGAGCGCGCGGGAAAGAGGGAGTAGCGCGCGCATACCTCCCGCCAAAGACGCATCCATCTGACTCGCGCCAGTCGAGGGAGGAAAAGGGAGGCGAGAGGGAGAGAGGAGCGCGTCGGCTCACCTGAAATCGAGCGGCGGGCCGGTGGCGCCTGCGACCCTGAGTCCGCGACCCACGTCCCATCCGCGTCCGCGACTTCCGCCCCGTCCAAGACCGAGACTCCCGCCCCATCTGCGACCGTCTCCAGGACTTCTCCGCCGCCTCCTCCATCACCGGCTCCACTCTGCGGATATGCTCTCCCCTCTTGGCCTCTCCTTCCTCTGTTCTTCCTCCAATCCTCCATCCCTCTTTCCACTGCGGCTCTGCTTTTCCTCCCCCTTCTTTCTCTGCTCTGCTTCTTGTACTCGTGCTCTGCTCTGCTCCTTTCTGTATTTGTGTATGGCGTCGCCTCGCCATGCGCCTAACCCGCCTAGGCGTCTGGAAGGGGGTGGAGCGCCGCACCTCGCCTTACCGCCTTAAAAACTATGGGTATGATACCACCGGTCACTGCCAGCTAAGGCTGTGACCTGACAGTACTGTCGGTTAATGGCTTGATGACCCGGCAAGGATATGAAGATATCACTATCATGTTATTTATTGACACTGTTATATTCTCTGTCATTGGATCCACCTAACCACTAATTGATTAATTCTCCATCGTTGAATCCACCTTCCACCGTTGCTTCTGGCTATATAAAACAATGGTCCGGATGCCTTCGTGGACAGATGAGATCCCTTGTCGGCCGCTTGTAGGCCAACACACATCCAATATGTAATGCTAGCGAGTTCTTTTCTTCACCAATCGTAATCTCAATTTGTGTCATCTCATGTGGAAAAAAATCCCTCAACATACACCTTCCATTCTAGCACGAGAGGTGCTATAAGCATGTTCGTGAAGATGGAGCCATGCCGAAGTCAGTGTGCACTGCTGGTAGCAATATAATGCTAGGGTGCCTCGATCAGTTGATTATTAGTCAACGTTGAGCGAGCGGCATTTTGGCTCATTACTGTTCGCAGGCCTAGTGGCTTCTCTACCCCTCCGACATGCTCTTGCATCTTCAAGAAACACTTGGGTGCTCGAAAAATATTCGTGAGGTATGGTTATACTGTATACTTTTATTTTAAGTCTTTGTTATCCTATGTTTTATGTACCCTAAATCTTTCTGAATTCACGTGCAATAGACATCATATATATTATTGTCCAAGAGTTTCTAAATCATTTAGAATAATTTACTATTTTAAAGTTTAAAATAATTTTTGCGTGCCTTTGAAAACAAACTCGAAATTGAATTGCTTGTACCTCCATTAAGATTCAAAAGACACAAGAAAAATATATTTGGCATATACTGCTATTCTATCATTTGTCGTGGAGATAAATAAAAAATTGTTTTACTACGATAATTTGACGTTATATCTCCATATTGCACTGACTAATTTATAATAATAACTAAAAGTGATCCAACAAATCTAATTTTTTTAATGGAAGCATAACTTTTGTGTATATGGTTAGCATTAAATTTCCAAATGGTTTTAATATAGGTGACATATACATCGCTCAAAAAAAGGGTACACCTCATCTAATAATTAAGACGGGTCACAAACCCAAGTATATAATATGCAACCGAGAAAAAAATGTGTACAAAAAATTAACAGTTTTCCGAGTATTTATTGAAAATTTCTAACATACCTTTACTTTTTCACATTAATGAGCATTTTTCGCTAATTTATTAAGCATTTTTTATAATTGTCGGGTCATAATCCTAGCATCCAGACAATGATTAAGATCCTATTTACCTGGCTGTGAAGGTCGCTTTCGCTGCCGATTCAAACTACGAACGAACTATGAACTGGCAGTGATATAACACTACCGGTTAGAACCAAAAACCGGGTAGTGACATATTGATTACCATTGTCGGTTGATAACATGAACCTACAGTGATATGACGAGATCACTGCCGGTTTTTTGCTTAACATGGCAATGTTATAGCTATAGTATGAAAACCCAAGCTCCTTCTTACTCCTCCCGCCAGCCGCCCGAGCACACCCATCCAAGGAGGTGTCTTTCCCCATCTCTCTTTCCATTGTTGTCGCCATTTTTCTCCAAATTGCTCATGGGGAGATTTGGGTTTTATTGGATTGACATGATCTCCTTGCTTTAACGTGGGTACTAGCAATCCTTTCAATTTGTAGCTGGTTTTGTTGGTTATATTGTCTTTGACATGCTTGTTGTTTATCAAATTGCTCCAGGTGAGCAGGACGGGCGCGGCACTTCGGTCTACTGCGTGTGGGCTAGCAAGAAGGGTGGTCTTGCCATGGTGGCGGACCGGTGACCAGCTTGAGGCGCATGGCCAACGAGCAGGGTGGCGCGGGCGTGGCCTTGGGGCTGGCGAGCACGAGGAGCTTCATTGGCAGATTCGTGTGGCGGAGAGCATATGTTTACGGGCCTCTATTCCCCTCAGTTTGCCACACCGTAGCTGCGTGCCACGCCACACCATAGCTGCGGCAACCCAAAATATGGGGAATGTTTTGTTCGCCTTTAAAGCGTGCCTAGGGAGCCATCCAAAGTCCAAACTCACAGAGCTAAGCTTTTGTGGTAACCTGTGGCTAGCTGTTGTAGCAATACGAACAGACCCTGCGCCTTCGCATATTCATCCATCGATAATAGCGGCTAGCCGCTTTCTTTGTTTTATTTTACTACCTTCGTCCAAAAAGACACAAACACAGTTATAATTTGATCAAAGGCGATCTGACTAGTTGGGTTAAATTTGTAGAAAATAGTATCACTATTTAAGTCACTATATAGATATAATATAAAAATATATTCCACAACAAACCTAGTAGTATTTGTTTATTATTGTATATAAGCATTAATATCTTTTTATACAGATTTAATCAAACTTAGAATAGTTTGACGAGCACTATTTTGGAAATGTGTTCCTTTTTAAAAGGAGATAGCAGTCCACAGTATCGCAAACATATATAGAATTGGTTCCAATCAGTACAGCTTGAAAATCATATATCACCAATGATTCCTTGGCATAGACCAGACGCAACCTTTCTTGTCCAGATAAGCTTCCACAACCCTTAGGGTCTGTTTGAAACGAAGGAATTCAAAACGCGGGAATAGGAAAAAACGTAGGAATAAGGTATGATGAAAAGTGAAAAACTACGGGATTTCAAAATACGGGAACAGAAAATTTAGGCTGTTTGGAACACAGGAATTTATAACACGAGAATCATAAAATATGTGAGTATAAGTGTCATTATTAGTGCTAAATGATAGTAATATTTTAGTTGAGCATTTTTTTCATGACTATCTTACACATGGGCCCGTAGGTACGTCCATGTCCTTGCTTATCCACCGTATGAATACGATGGAGCCAAATAAAAAATCCAGCAGCCTTCTCTCTCCTTATCCTTTCCTAGAAACAAGGCTCCAAGCGGATGCGACCAAGCGCTGGTGAGGCCAAGGGACGGCGGAGCGGTGCAACGGGGTGCTGGCGGAGTGGTGCAGCGGCCAAGCGGGGCACGAGCGGCGCAGTGAAGCGTTCGAGCGGGAGCGGCGCAGGCAGCCCCGGTGCCAGCGAGGCCTGGAGCGGCATGAGCGAGCCGAACATCGGCGAGATCTGGAGTGGCGCAGCGGGATGGCACCGCAGGAGTGCGGCCAGGCAAACACTCGTCCGCGCTCCATGCGAGCGCTCTCTCTCTCTCTCACACGCGCGCGAGTGCCTCGGTCTTCCGTGAAAACTTTGGCCAAGAGTGGATGTAAAAATTCCTACATTTTGATGAGCGAAGGAAACCTTTCCAGAGGAACGGGATGTTCCATTCCTTCATTCCAAACGGTAGGTGACGTCAGCAAAATACAGGTTTGGCAATCCTTTGAAATTCCTTTGAAAATACTTCGTTCCAAACAGGCCCTTAGATGCTTTTGCTTAGACGACCCTTCACATTGCGAAAAGCCACCTGGGCGCTGACGATGCATTGCGGTCACAAATTTCGGCAGACATTTTTCTACAAGATGACACAACAGAGGTCTACACTGTTTTTTTTGTTCCACTTGTTAGTCGCTGAATTCTTACTCTTGGTAGTAGCAGAATTCTTACTCTCATCAAAACAGGATGACACTAGGAGTTGGGATAATTTTCTGATTTATTTCTCACATAAATACCATGACAACCTGAGGGGTTGGTGATACATATTTATAGGATGCTAGTCAGCCAAGCATATGTCAAGGATGCTGTCCTTGATGGACAGCAAGACCACCATGCAACTACAAGGACCATATGTTGCAGCCCCCCACAAAGACCAACCAACACAGAGACTTATCACATTATTCTCCCCCTAAGTCTTGTGCGTCGTCTTGTGGGATAGTTGAACCATCCCAGTCCTGGAGCAGAGCTCAAGGAACTTGATCCTCCCAAGAGGCTTGGTAAGCAGGTCCGCAAGCTGGTCCTTGGCGTTGATGTAGCTTGTCTTAATGCTCCCTTCCTCCAAACAGCCTCGGATGAAGTGGTACCTCACCCGGATGTGCTTACTCCGTTCATGAAAAACGGGGTTCTTTGCCAGGGCCAGAGCGAACTTGCTATCCATCCTGAGCTCCACCGCTCTAGTGTCTCTGCCGAGGAGATCACCAAGCAATCGAGCGAGCTAGAGCGCCTGAGTCGAAACGGTAGAGGCCGCTATGTACTCGGCCTCGCAGCTGGACAGGGCCACCACCTGCTGCTTGATCGACTGCCAGCTAACGAGGCACTTGCCGAGGAGGAAGAGGATCCCGCTCGTGCTCTTCCTAGTGTCGATGTCGCCGGCGTGGTCGCTGTCATTGTACCCGACGAAGTGTGCCGCCCCAGGGCACCTAGGGTAGTAGAGGCCGTGGTCGAGAGTCACCGCAACGTAGCGGATGATCCTCTTTGCAGCCTGCTGGTGCTTCGTCGTCGGTCGTTGCATGAACCGACTAACGTAGCCGACGCAGAATGCCAAGTCCGGCCGTGTGTGGGCGAGGTAGCGAAGGCTCCCCACAAGACGTCGGTACTGCGTAGCGTCCATCTCCTTCATCGTGCTGTCGCGGCTCAGCTTCAGCCTCTCCTCCATCGGAGTGAGAGCTGGGTTGCAGTCGGTGAGTCCGGCTAGCTCAACGACACGCTTGGCGTAGAAGGTCTGTCGAAGCATGATTCCGGAGTCATCCTGGTGCACCTCGATTCCCAAGTAGAAGTAGAGAAGCCCCAAGTCACTCATCTGGAAGGTGGCCTTCATCTCTTCCTTGAATGCCGCCACCTCCGCATCCTTGGTGCCGGTGATCACCAAGTCGTCGACGTAGACACCCATCAGCAGAGCATTTCCTCCACTGCCCCGTCGGTAGATGGCCGCCTCGTGCGGGCTTTGCTCGAAGCCCATCCCCTTTAGCGTAGAATCCAACTTGGTATTCCACGCCCTCGGTGCCTGCCGCAAACCATAGAGGGCCTTGCGCAGGCGGAGCACCTTGCCCTCCTTGCCAAGGATCGCATATCCCAGTGGCTGGTGCACGTAGACCTCCTCCTTCAAGTCGCCGTTAAGGAACGCCGACTTGACGTCCATGTGATGAACACGCCAGCCCTTCTGGGCAGCTAGCGCAAGGAGGAGTCGCACGGACTCCATCTGTGCCACGGGAGCAAAGGCGTTGTCGAAGTTGACCCCCTCCTGCTGCACGAAACCTCATGCCACCAAGCGAGCCTTGTGCTTGACGATGGCATCGGCTTCATCCCTCTTCAGCTTGTACACCCACTTAAGGGTGATCGTGTTGTGGCCCCGAGAAAGGTCAACAAGCTCCTAGGTGTAGTTCTTCTCAATCGCATCCATCTCCAAGTCTCCAACCGCATCGCGGCGCGCCATGCCATGTGTCTCTCGGCCTCAGCAAACGACCGAGGCTCGCCGTCGTCACACGCAAGGTGCAACTGCGCCTCCAGGTCGTGAGGCACCAGTCCCGGCACTGGCTGGTCGCCGAGAAGGTTCTCCATCATATGGTACCACAACGGCTCACCGTCGTGGTACGCATCGATGCGCTCCTCGTCGTGAGAGAGCGAAGTAGCGAGCTCGACACGAGCTGGTGTTGGAGTAGACGTGCCCGGAGAGGTGCCTGTTGGTGTTGGAGTGCATGGCGGTGCCGGCTGTGGTGGAGCCGGCGAAGAACTCATCGTAGCCGAGGTCCTGGCTGGAGAGCATGGTGTTGTCGGAGTAGCAGGCGCCGGGGTCGGTGGAGGCTCGAGGACTGGGGTAGACGCGCTCATCGAAGAAGAGCTGCCTACTCCCCCAGCTCCCTTGAAGTGAACGTACTTGATAGTGAAGTCGTCGTACGTCGGAGCCGAGCCGTCGTCCACCGCCTTATCCCACGCGCATCCTCGCCCTTTGTTGAACACAACGTCGCGCGTCGTGCGCACACGCTGTATCTTTGGGTCGAGGATGCGGTAGGCCTTCGAGCCCTCCGCGTAGCCGATGAACACTCCCGAAGTGCTCCTGTCGTCGAGCTTGCTGATGTGGCCAAGCTCATTGGCGAACGCGAGGCAGCCAAAAAACCGCAAGTGGGAGACTGCCGGCTTGCTCCCATGCCAAGCCTCGTACGGCGTCCTGCCGTCGAGCGCCTTGGTAGACGAGCGGTTGAGGATGTAGACGGCCGACACCACCGCCTCTCCCCAGAAGACAGCCGACATCCCCCTCTGCTTGAGAAGGGCCCAAGCCATCCCCACAATCGTCTGGTTGCGCCGCTCGACGACGCCGTTCTGCTACGGGCTGTACGGTGTGGAGTAGTGGCGCTGAATGCCCTTATTAGCGCAGTACGACGCGAATTCAGCCGTTGTGAATTCGCCGCCATTGTCGGTGTGCAGCACGCGCAGCTTGCGGCCGCACTCCGCCTCCGCAGCAGCCTACGCACGCCTGATGATGTCCGCGGCCTCTCTCTTGCTGCCGAGGACCATCACCCACATGTAGCGGGAGAGGTCGTCGACGAGCAACAGGAAGTAGCGCCGTCCTCCCGGTGTGGTCGGTGTCACTGGGCCACACAAGTCCCCGTGCACAAGCTCGAGCCTCTCCTTGGCTCAAAAGCTCGCCCGCTGGGGAAAGGGGAGTCGCCTCTGCTTCGTCAACACGTAGACGTCGCAGAGCTGCTCCACATGGTCGAGGCACGGCAGGCCTCGCACCATCTCCGTGGCACTGAGCCGCTTCAGAGCCTCAAAGTGAAGGTGCCCGAAGCGCTCGTGCCACTGCCATGCCTCGTCATCCCGACGAGCAGTGAGACAGAAGGGTTGTGCCACCTGCACGTTAAGGACGTAGAGTCAATTTGTGCTTCTGGTTACCTTGGCAAGAAGGCAACGACGGCGATCCCAAATCCTCATGACTCCATCCTCAACCACCACGCGCGAACCGTTCTCATCCAGCTGTCCCAAGCTGATGATAGAGTTCCTCAACGCGGAGATATAGTAGACTCCGGTGAGCAGCCTATGCTCACTAGACACGGCGATGAAGATGACGGAGCCGACGCCCTTGATCTCCACGCCGGAGGCATCCCCAAACTTGATGGACCCTCGAACGCTGGAGTCAAGCTTGGTGATGAACTCCCGTCGACCGGTCATGTGATGGGTGGCGCCGGTGTCGAGGCACCACCCGTCAGTCTTGTTGTTGCCAGAGCCGTCGCCGAGGAGAGCGTGTGCTTTTGGCTCGTCAAGGTGGAGGAGAGCCGCTGCGGCCGGTGCCGCTGGAGGTAGCTCGATGCATGCATGTGCCATGAACAGAGCCGGCTCCTTCTCCTCCGCCTGTGCGACATGGGCCTAGGCACGTCGTGGCTGTCGACAGTCCTTGGCCCAATGGCCAAGCTGGCCACAGTTGTGGCAGGTGTCGTCTCGTGCCGGCTTGTGCTTGCCGGCGGCGTCGCCCTGGGCGCCTCCACGGGCATCACCCTCGGCACGTCCTCACGCCCCGGCCTGGGCGTCTCTGCGCACCTTGCGCGGCTTGCCACGCTTGCGGTCGCCTGTCGCGGAAGAAGGCTCCCCCTTCTTCTGGTTACCTTGGCAGGCAGTCCACTGCTCCCGAGTGAGAAGAAGCTTTCCGTCAGTGGTGATAGGCCCCGAGAGAGACTGTGGCTCATCGCTATCGACGACCTTGAGGCGACCTATCGCCTCCTCGATCGACATCGTAGAGAGATCTAGTAGAGACTCGATCGAGCGAGCCATCTGCTTGTACTTCTCGGGGACGCTGCGGAAGAGCTTTTCGACAGCTCTCTCCTCGCCGTAGGTGTCATCGCCGAACTGCACCATCTTCTACAACAGAGTGTTGAGACAGAAAGCAAAGTCATCAACATCCTCACCTGGCTTGAAGGTCAGGTTCTCCCACTCCTTGCGAAGTGCCTGCAGTGTGGACTTGCGGGTGCAGCCGCTGCCGATGCGTGCTGCAGCAATGGCGTCCCAAGCCTCCTTGGCAGTCTGCTTGTTGGTAAGCGAGAACTGCATCTCAGACGGGACTACAGCGATGAGGGCATCTAGCGCTCGTCGAACCTGGTTGTAGTCGACGTCGTCGTACCGGACTGCCTCCCACATGTGCCGCACCTAGAGCTTTACCCTCATCACCGCAGCCCACTCGACGTATTTGGTCTTAGTGAGGGTAGGCCACCCACCGCCGGGGCCGACGTCCCTGACAACAGCCTAGAGCCCATGGTAACCACAGTACCGATCCGGGGAGAGAGAGCCACGCTGCCTGTGAAGGCCGCGCTCTCCATCGACCCGTCCGCCACTGTTGCCGTGCGCGCCTCCTCCAGGAGCGCCACCGCCGTGCGCGCCTCCTCCAGGAGCATCGGCGGCGCCAACGCCTGTCTGGGTTGCCGTCGCGCTCGTGGCCGTGCGCGGCTGCCCACCGCGCCGCTCACGCTCGCGCTGTCTCCCTCCCCAGCAGTTCGAGGTCCGCGTCGGCGCTGTCGTCAGCAGAAATAGAGCTGCTGATGCTGCCGCGCAGAACCTCGACCTCTGCAGCCACCGCACACGCTGCATCCGTCGCCGCCGCCGCTCTGGCTGCTACCAGCTCTGCCGCCGCCAGCTTCGACGCCCTTGCCGCCGCCGTAGCGGTCTCTACCGTCGCTCGCTCGCGTTCCTCTGCCACGGCAAGTTCAGCCTCCTGTCGACACCGTGTGCTCAAGGCGACCGAGCGCTGAGGCTATCCTATGGACATAACGCGCTACCGAAGGACTGCTGCGTGAAGAGACAGCTGCTTCAGACGAGCTACGTAGAGAAAGAGTAGTGAACAGGAGCAGCCGGAGCTACTGCTGCTCCCAGCTGAGGCTGTTGCGAGGCTAGAAAGGGAGATGGGCAGAAGATGCTCAGACTAAGGATAGTACGGCTCTGATACCACTTGTTAATCACTGAATTCTTACTTTCAATAGTAACAGAATTCTTACTCTCATCAAAAGAGAATGACGCTAGGAGTTGAAACAATTTTCTAATTTATTTATGGTCATTGTTGTCCTAGATGCTGTCCTAAAAGAGATGTTCTAGATGCTAAGATGCTGTTCTAAAACAGATGTTGTCCTAGATGCTAAGATGCTGTCCTAGCCAGTCAAAGATACTGTCCTTGATGGGCAGCAAGACGCAGCCATAATAACCATATGCTGCAGCCCCCACAAAGACCAGCCAACACAGACTTATCCCATCACCACTTTCTTCTCAAACAAGGACTACATTCAAACAAGGCAATGTTTTTTTTACAGTATGTTTCACTTTCTTCTCAACAACTGCATATCCCTGAGAAAATGCTGCTACCCAAACAAGGCTATCTGACTCATCTACCAATCACAAGAGGGAAGGGAAATACACTGACCACATACTTACAGTAGATAACTGGACCGAAATGACAAAATACTCATCAGCCACCTTTCCATGCTTTTGGTTAGACATGATATACTTGTATTTCCCCCATACATTGTAGACCTTTTCTGAAGTGCAAACCTCAATCAGCTTAAAGTTGTGATCGAGACTAAATGCACAGCATGACAGAACCCACATGTACAAATTTGTAATGTTAAGCTGAGTTAGTGAGGTTTAAACATCATATACAGGCATGCGCTCTTCAATTGGCACACGGCAGATCGGACACTTCTTGCATTTCTCCGCACAAGACCTAATACAGAAAATACATCAGAACCAATATGTAGCAATGATTTCAAGCATTGCCTAGATAACTAGGAAGGGCATATATGAAAAGAACAAGAGAGACTGAAACATACTTGCATAAAGTTCTGTGCCGGCAGGGAAGCAGCACCATGCATATCTCTCCCTCGTAGCAAATCCTACAAAGAACCTTCTCCTAAAAAACGAGAAAAAGATGACTGTCAACAGAAATGATGATGAATTAAACAAGCTACTATCTATGACCCATATAAAAGGTAATAACTATTAGTAAGTAATGTCAGTAACTCATTCCGTAACAAAATCAGGGTTACACTGCCTAAGGTCCTTATCGTTGACAGCTTGGACCTAAATGATTCCTTTTGTGTAAGGGCATATGAAGTGAATATGCTTCAGATGGAAAAATAAGAATGCAGTCACAGCAAGGGGCAATACATTTTGAAGCCTTTCGTATTCCTGTTTGGTACAATTCGTAATTTCAGATTGTTCACCCAACGCTGCCTGTAGCCTCCAAACCTGAAAGTGGGCAAGTGGGAAGCTAATGCATGTGATGATGTGAACTGAAACATATGTCTAGAGATAATAATTCTGGAATAAAAATTGATTATATCATGTAACCTCTTCTGCAAGGTCCTTTTTAGGCATTTTCCTAACCACCTCTGGTGGATAGCCACAAAATGTATTGTACCTTCCACCAAAGAGTAAATAATCAGCACAGTATGTAAGCATGCAGCAAAACAAGAGTAGCAACGGATTGAGAAAAAAAAAAGGCGTACCCAGTGCAGAGAGCTCCCGCTCTGTGCGGGGGTTTGGGGAAGGGGTGTCAGTGGCAAGCCTTACCCTCGCTTGTGCAATGTGAGGAGACCGCGACTCGAACCCGGGACCTTCCGGTCACAGGCGGTAAGACTCTACCGCTTGCACCAGGCCCGCCCCCTTCATTGAGAAAATTAACAGAATTTAAATGAACAGTAACATACCCAGTAGATTCAGTATAAAACAACCGGGCCTGTTCTTCCTTGCTCCCTTCATCAATAGACCACCAACCAAGAAGCCTGCATAACACATGGACAAAGAAGCTGCATAGTTAAAAGCCTGCATCAGGGCAAAATGCTACTCTGCTTCAAGCAGGCCAAAAACACATGCAAGAAAAACAGATACAAATTTTGCTCATATCAGATATTAGATGGTACCTTGAACCATGATGAAGAAAAGCAAAGCAATCACGAACATTTGATGAGGCTGTAAGGTAATTAGGACTAACTGGTCCATTACGCAATAGCAGAACTACCTTCTCCACTAATCTTGCTAGAGAGAAAAGGACACCAGCACCTTGCAGAATAAATAGTGGCGAGAAAAGAGCAAATATTGGGATGTGGCGAGCGCTTGCTGGTGTGCCCTGAAACAAAATAATACATGTAATGAGAGTTTGAAGCTCATCATTGATCAGTTAACAGAGAACAGCCAGTAACACTTATCAGCTAGTTGCTGTTTCCAGGGTTGGGACAGTTTGCCACAGAAAAACTAATTAAACTCGGCCAGAATTTATGACTTGTTTTCAGCTTTTCCAGCTGTTTGAATAAAACTGTATATCACAATGATTGTCAAGTTGTTTTTTGATCTATTCAAATAATGTCATGAGATGGTTTTTTAAAAAAAGAAACAAAACGTTTATTGCAATTCCATCCTTCTACAATTCATCAAACCAATGTTCCCTATTTCCACAAGACTGGGATGGAACATACCTCCAACCGCATACAAAGCAATACTTGGAAAGCCACAAGAGGTATTTTCATTACATGACCCCCAATATCAGGGAGACCACAAAGCCTCTCTTGTTCGTGATCTTCTAGTGATGGGAGGACAAGACCACTTTCCCAATCACGGTATCTAATTGCCGCCGATGATGAGCTAGCCTCCCCATGAGTGGGAGACTTATGAATCATGGGATTAAACCATCTTGTACAGACAAGAAATGCAAAGCATTCCGCAATCCTGGATAAGCAAGGTGCCGAATTAGACTAACTGAAATCTCATAACAAGGAATAATGCCACTGCAACAAATCTCACCCATAATTTATAAACAAATCCCACCATCCCAAAGCACCAACATCACCTGCCATGTGCAACAATGCGTTATTACAAAAGCATTGAAATTGTGAAAAACTTAAACCAGTTACTAGTTCAACTGATTTCACAAGCACTAAAAGAAAAGTCCCTTCTATTTTCAAATACTATAATAAAGAAGAAACAAGTTGTGTCAAGAAGAAATAATATGACAAATTCTAAGGATTCAAATTAAGGAACCTTGGGGAGGAGATCAGTTTTGTATGTAATGATTGGAAAGAAACCAAGGAAACTTACCAGACAGCTTGAGAAGGGTGAATGTTGTAGCAGCTATAAGAAACACCATTGAAATTGCAACCCAAAAATGCTGGTTACAAAAAGGTTAAACATGATAAGATAAATGTCTAATATTCTATTCTAGTTGGTTAAAAATGATGCATTCTCTAGAATCTGGATCGTCCCAGCTAATAGTAGGATCTAATACAAAAGATCAAAAGGGTGGAAACATTTAATGCTTCTAATTATGAGGGGTAGAGGTGATGTTTTATATTGATTATTCATTAAGCATTCGTATGAAATGCAAAAAAGAAAACTGTAACTGGCAAAGAAAATATCAGAGCAATACTGTTACAAACATGTCTGGAAAAAATACAAGCCCTAGACTCCTGGCAAAAGCTTGTTCTTTCAATTAGACAAAACTCAATATGTTATAACAATGAATTTATATATCTGTTCATTGTATCAGTTTGCAATAGTGCATCAGAACTAGCTCAACACAGCTTACACCTGCCCAAAAGTGCTTAAATGATACTACAGCAAGGCCATGGAAGACATCATTGTATCAGTTTGCAATAGTGCATCCAAACTAGCTCAACACAGCTTACACTGGCCAAGTGCTTAGATGATACTTTAGCAAAGTGATGGAAGACATCTGAACAGTTAGTCCAATATTCTTGTTTTATCCTAATAATCTTTCCAATAATGTCAATATATAGCATCATATATTAGTCCTCTGTATTCAACTTTGCAGTTGATTTGTGGCATATGCAATGCTCCATTCCATTACCAAAGAGTCAAATGAATTGCCAATATATTGCATAACTTAAATTTTCCTGGTTAAGTGATACTCATAGCCTAAAGTTCTTTTTTTTTTACTGAACAATGGGCTGCAATTCAAATCAACGGAGAAATTGTGCCAAAAGCAGTCAGATCCACTAGTACGAGACTTACAGGAAGTGTCTCCCAAATAGCTTCATCAGTCATGCTTTCTTCATCTCCAGGCATTAAAGCTCTACACATTCTGAACAATAAAAAAACCCATGCCAAGAAATACATACACATCAATGTCCATAGTGAATATAGTACAGTAACCCTCCAAAAGTAAAAAATAATAGTTTATTTTTCTTTGGACAATGAGATTCACAATTTGGACAGAAAAAGATAAAGAGGATTCAAACAATGATCAATATCCTGAATGTGTGCAAACACGGAGGTGTGAAGTTATACCACAATATTATGGCACAAGCAGAACAGTTTAACATACAGAAGGATATTGTGAATTGATTATTTTTGTAATGCTGTCAAAAGAACAATGGAAGACAAGCCATAAATGTAGATCCTGTGTCATAAGTTTTCCAAGCCTTACACATGTAGTTTTGCAGGCAATGGGAAGCGACAAAGGCTTCGCAGTAGAAGAAAGTGGTAGCTTAAAGATTTGCTTGGGCGTACCCAGTGCAGAGAGCTCCCGCTCTGTGCGGGGTCTGGGTCTGGGGAATGGATATAAAAATATAATTTTATACTTTAGACTGGTTAGGATATACATAAATGCTTCCACTGAAACACAAGTTATGATATAGTACTTTTAAAGATAGTTTTTACCCTGCATAGATAATTGAGAGCCTTATAATTGGTTCCAGGCTAAAACACCATGATGAAGGAACAATAAAAATAGACAATTCACTTTTTTATACCATGCTACACTGCCTGTAAACTTGCATTGGTACATGAGGGATTTGACCATTTACCAAGATAGTTTTAAGGCCAACATACACCTTTCTTTCTTAGACATAAGGGCAGTCCCAACCCAGAAACTACTTGCTAGTTTCCATAGTTACCACGTCATCAAGAAACCATCCGTGGAAACTAAACCATCCAATACTGAAACCGCTACCGTGGGCCATCTTCTATCCATCCCTAATCCGCGTCTGTCTTCCCACTCCCGTAGTCCTGTCCTTATCCAAAAGAGTACGGCAAGGGCGCGACTCGAGAGACGCGAGCCGGGCACGGGTGGCATAGGCGTCGCCAGCAGGTGGCAGCCTGGCGCGTGCAGCGACGTGGTCGGCGCTTGGAGGTGTGGGCGGGCGCAGTAGTGGGTCTCTGCGTGCTCGTGCAATCCTGCTTGCTTCTTGGTGCTCTATGCTATGATTCCTTAATCTGATATGATTGCATTGCATTGTTTGTTCCTTCGTGTCTGCTGCTTCCTCTTATGCTACATCTTGTATTTTTTGTGTTCGATGAAATGCTTCAACTGGACTGCTATCACGAGATGTGATGTGCTTCCTGCATGGTGGTTTAATTAGGGGCACGGCAACAGACGCCTCGAGCAGGTGGCGCGGACGGGCTGCACGCCGGCGAGCACGAGCGGCGTGAGTAGGTTCCTGTCCGCGAGCATGGCTGCGCGTCGGCGGCGCACATGTCCGCGGGCTGGCGAGCGGGGCAAGGAGAGCACACGCGGCAGCGGGCAAGGCGCGACGCGCAGGAGTCCGACGATGGACCGATGGAAACGATGAGGATTCCCCAACACGAAATCAGTCGTTTCCTTCCGCCTAAGCACGCGAGTCGACTCCGTTTCTCAGATGAGAAATGATTTCTACCGATTTTCATCTCCTTACCTCATTAACTCTTCTTCCACCTCAGCATTTTTTCCTACATGGCAGCATCTTTAATGCTATGGAAACTATCCCAGTTTCAGGGTTGGGACTGCCTTAATGTGGCAAATGAAAAAGCTAGCACAGCAAGCAACTGTTGGAATTATGGATGTTGGACTGCTTCTATGGGTCCATTAGATACTTATAAGACCAGGCAGGTCAATTGTCTACAGCGATTACAAGAATAGGCAAAGTGAAGTACTCCCTCCATTCCAAATTATAGGACATTTTAGATTTTCTAGATGCGTAGCTTTTGCTATGTACTTAGATATACACATACACACTAAAAACAATATTTCTAGAAAAGCCTAAACGTCTTATAATTTAGGATGGAGGGAGTACATAACAAGGTATATCATAACAGTTGAAATCATACAAAATTGAACTAAAATTTAAAAACTATTTCAACAAAAAGTGTGGCAGAAGATGTAAGAAGCCAAACTGTTCAGACAATAGTAACTCCTGGTTATGTGCAATGCATTCTCATCGTTGGGAAAAAAAAGAACTTACAGTGACACAATCTAACAATCCACAGGAAAGAAAAGGTAATCGCTCAAATTGGTTACCTAAAATTGTCAATAAGGATAATTGCTTCAAAGGCCAACAGAGGAAGGAACACAATCTTCAGATCAACAGATGGATGATTTCTAACTGGGCAAACACAAAGGAAAAGAAGTGTGAAGATTACAGAGCTAACAGAACAGAGAAACTCAACATAAACAATTCTAGGAATCTCAATGACCACTGGACAAGGTTTTGTTTACCCAATGGATTCTGACCCTACCTCTTATGCTTTCAAGATATATGCAAAGAAGCAGCTCAAACGCAATTAGTAAAGGCGCGGCAACAATCGAATGACAGGGTGCCCACTGCAAGCAAAAAGAAACATATCAGGCTAATTGGATGCAAAATGAGCAATGGTAACGCAAACAGTGAGAAGGTCAGTTTTAATAGACGAGCCAGTATGTAAATCTCACATGACGGCCATGAGGCAACGAAGGGGCAGGCATTGAAAACCTTCCACGCGCAATGATTCCATGAAAGAGCCATAGTGGAACGAATATTATCCTACATGACCAAAGTAAGCATCATCAGCAATTCATATCGGCTTCACCATCGTCGATTTATAGTAGTTGTCATAGAGTAATCTATAATTCGGTATTACCTAATTCTAGCTAGAAGATTTTATCGTTTCCTTTGGCATATCAGAACAAAGCCTAAAGGGGCAAATTTGGCATGAAATCTACTGCCTATTATCCTAGACTCCTAGTACAGTACCGAATGAGGAAATACTGGCCGGCATCAGCTCGATTATAACTGGGGTTAGTGTTAAGCATCAATTGCATACTACCAACAACTCTCAACATCCATCGGGGCCCCAGACAGGTAGCTGAACTACACGCCAGCCGAGCAGATTAATCCAGCACCAGCTACCAGCAGCCAACCCTGAATCGCACGCACCACGCAAAAAAGCGAGCATAGGAATCGGCCGATTCCAAAACTACATCCGCATCGCAGGGGGACGCTCTCCGCCCCAAATCACAACGCAACCCAACAACTCGAAGCCCCTTCCAGCTCGCTGAAACAAAACCAATTAGATCGAATCGAAGCGGAGGCGGAGGGGGAGGGACGAGAGCCGCCGGGTGGGAGGGGACCGGGAGGCGAGGCGAGGCTAGGGTTTAGAGCGCGTACCACCAGGAGTACGTGGTGCGGCCGTCGACCCTGAGCGCGAGGAAGAGAGTGAAGCAGAAGAGCGCGGCGTGCGCCGCCGCCGCCTGCGCCGTCTTCCCCGCCCCCGCCCACGTGTGGGCCCGCCGCCGCTGCATCTCTCCTGGCTCCTGCTCCCTAGGCCCCCGACGGGAAAGCCAGCCAAGTCTCCCCCTTCTCCGCCGGCACCGCCGCTTCCTTGGACTCGACGCTCGACGCTCGGCGATGGGTCGGAGGGGACTCGGAGGAATGGGGGGATAAAAGTAAGGAACAAAGGGTACAAGGGTTTCTCTCTCTAGTGTAGGAGTATTGATGGAGTCATGAAGTATGATAAGAGGGACGATTCCATTCTGTGCGCTCTCTCTCTCTCTCTGCGCTTTTCCGTAATGGAGTAGTAGTACTATAATCTAGCAGTAATCTATTGCTGAGCCGCTGTCCATGGAGATTGGAGAGCCTGCCGGAGGGGATGGATTGGATTGGGTCGGGTCAGAGGAAGGATTGGGAAGGGTCGGGTCGGGTCGGTTCGGGTCAGAGGAAGGAGAGGGACCGAGGGGGAACGGCGCGCAGGCGCACCGTACCTGGTGTTGGGAGAAGCCGACGAGCTGTTTTTTTTTCCTCCTCCGTTCCACCAACGGTAGGAGTAATTTTTTTTTAGCGCGACTTGGTGGCTCCACCCGCGGCCCCGCCTCCGTCCGCCCCCGTTTTGGCGTCGCTTGCACGGCACACCCTCCCGCCACATTCGTCCGCCCGCCCCGCGCCCCACCGTCGTCCGCCGCGCACGCCTACACCGATTCGCCGAGACGGGTCGCTCGCGGAGAATATGCAAATAATAATAGGCAAACATGAGTATGCCTCTGTCCCTAAATATAGGTTGTATTTGCTTTTCGAAAACAATTTTGACTAAATATAGATTAAAAATATTAATATTTATGGTACATAATTAGTATTATTAAAAAGATCTTTGAATTTAGTTTTTAATAAAAAAATTTAGATACAAATATTGCACATGTTTCTAAAAAAATCAAGTTAAACTTATAACACGCACACCAATAGCTACGGTTATTTAGGGACGAAGAAACTAAGTACGTTATGCAAATAATAATAAGTACGTCATTCGTAAACGCATGTTTCGCTGGTCGCTATCCTTCCGGGTGTAGTAGGCACAGCCGCGCAAGAGATAGCTAGTTGATGGTTGGTGGCCTCGTGGGTTCGACGGCTTCGGCACATCCTGGGACGACGGCAACCGGCCTTTGGAGTTTGGACATCATCGCAGGGCGATTAGCAGTGGTACGTACTGCTGTCTAGTCTACCGTGTCTGATGTCTCCCTTTCAGTTTCCATTTATGGATCGGAGAGGCGCGAGTGCAAGATCCGGAACAGTCTGGTTTCGAAGAATTTCAGCCCTTGTTTAGTTTCACCCTAACTTCTAAAAAGTTGCTACAGTACCTGTCACATTGAATGTTTGTGGTCCGTGCATAGAGCATTAAATGTAGACGAAAAGAAAAACTAATTGCACAGTTTGGTGGAAAATTGCGAGACGAACGTTTTGAGCCTAATTAGTCCATGTTTGAACACTATTTGCCAAATAAAAACGAACGTGCTACAGTAGCCCAAAATCCAAATTCCTGGAACTAAACACAGCCTCAGCAAGCTTATCCTGATGCATGTCATCCTTGAAAATTATGACACAGCCTCAGCAAGCTTATCCTGATGCATGTCATCCTTGAAAATTATGCTCTCTGGCACCAAATAGTTAGTGCTACGCGCATGTTGGCTCTTGGCTATGTCGTCGCCTCGTCACGGATTTGCTATTGCCTATTTGGTTTTTTGCAACAAAAAATTACCGTAGTTTGATTAAGGTCAAAGGTTGACTAATCTGGATAGTTGTTTGGTTGCAGCAACCCGTGGCAACATTTCTTTCCAGCAAGCTAGATCTCACACCATAACACGCTAATGATATCTAATAAACAACCTGTTTGGATTCATAATTTAATTGTCATCCAAACGTGCTAGAGTATGAGGTGGACTAATATAATCAAAACTTTGGATTACAAACATTCTATAGTCTACCTCGGACCTGTTTTTTGGTGATTGTGAGTATTTTTCACTTGAAATAAGAATAATCCACCACACTAATTCAAGAATCCAAACATTCTAATTATTATAGTTCACATAATAATAATCATATGTATAATTCAGATTGTAATAATCTAGCTATGATTCAAACAGACTCAAAGTATGGCAAGATCCATTCAAACTTGTCAACTTGTAGAAAAGATTTTGAGCGCATAATCCAGACAAGTATGGCAATTTTTTGTACAAATAGTGACAACCTTAGACCATAAACTAATAAACGGGACCTAAGTTTGTATAATATACATGCCTCAAACCAATTTTTCGGTGCCTTGACGCCTAGGGCTGTAAAAAACTCAAGGTGCTTGAGGTGTTCTCTCTCTCTCTCGACTCATCTTAGACTTGCTTTAAGATCTGCTCGTATTCTAAAACGAGCCAAGCCCAAGCTTGAACCAAGCCTCATAAGCCTTGTGGTTGTGATACTATAAGCTCAAGTACATACGCGTGTTACTGCCAATTGTCCAATTATATATTGCCGGCTACATTCTCTAAGTTATATGGCCCACAAAATGGACATAACTAAAGGCCAATTACTAGAACTTGAGGCGTCGAGCTTGTTCGAGTTCATCCCATTAGTTCGGGTAGGGTGGTGTTTGGTGGAGAACAAGTTGGGATTTAATTATTATAATCTTGTTTTCCAAGTATGCGATATTTATATCTATGTTTTTAAGGATGGAATTGTTTATTTCATTATAGGACTTGGGGCCACACATCACATATCAGATGGGATGGCTGCATCAATTTTCTTTTCTAAACTCATCCAACATTCAAGAAAATCTTTCTCTGAGAGCCGCATCATTGCTCTTTGTCGACGAAATATGGTCGGTAGTCTACCTAGGGGTATACCCAAGGTAGTAAATTATCGGCAGATAGATGCGCAAGCTACAAACAAGATGGTGACGTAAGACAGACACGAGATTTTATCCAGGTTCGGCCACTGTAAAGGCGTAATACCTACGTCATGCGTCTGATTGTATTGATGTATGTCAATGAGATATGATTTTTAGAAAGGTCCCCTGCCCGCCTTATATAATCCGGGGGGCAAGGTTACAGATCTGTAAACTATTCCTAACCAGTTACAATTGACATAGGTGGCCGGATAAGGATTCCTATTCTAACCGACCAGGATCTTGTTTGATCTCCAAATCTGCCTTGATTCCTTGCGCGGGACTCCAAACAGATTGGCTGGGCCGCGCGTCGTCTTCTAACGGGCCAGGCCCTCTGGTTTGAGCCGGCCCATGCCTAGCCGTAAGGGTATAGGGGTTAATACCCCACAGCTAGTCCCCGAGCGCCATGTATTATGCTGCGACACACCGTTCGATCTCCTTCGGCTAATGCAATCCGTCTTCATGTCATCTCCAACTGGTTGAAACATTGACCAATCGAATGTGCCAGAACTCTGGTCAGAACAGAGAGTAGTAGACCACGATTATAGCCGAAGATTCCGGTTGTCCGAAGAATGCATGGTGCTCTAAAGAAAAGAAAAAAGAAAAAGATTTCTTTCCTTATCAAGTGTGCTCACTTGTATTTCTGAAAAGAAATATAAGTAACCCTTGGACAATAGTAGTTCTAGCCAACAGTCAGAGCGTAGGGGTCGATAAAATAAACACATTCATTGCAAGGTGAAGTGTGCCCACTTAGTCTCCGAGCCTAGTAATAGGTGACGTAGGCACGTGGTGCCAGGGTCTAAAAAGAATTCCCGGTTAAATTGAGAATCCAATCATCGTACAGGCGATACGAGATGCACCGGCAGGTGCATCGTACCGATGTAGTCCCCGAGCTTGCTAGAAGGCGAGGTATGAGCCTTATAACAAGGTCTAAATAAATGCCTCTCAACTGTATGTGAGTATAAATCACATGTAGCCGAGGAGAGCGGTCTCCAAGCAATGTTCAGAGAGTGGTCGGGGCAGTCCCCGAGCACGATAGTGGTCTGGGCAGTCCCCGAGCGTGAGAGTAGTCGGAACAGTCTCCGAGCACGATGGTGGTCTGGACAGTCCCCGAGCACGATGGTGGTCTGGGCAGTCCCCGAGTACGATGGTGGTCTGGACAGTCCCCGAGCATGATGTGGTCTGGACAGTCCCCGAGCATGATGTGGTCTGGACAGTCCCCAAGCACGAGAAGTGCGGCGAAAAACCATATGCCACTTGTGCTATTATCTTTTGTATTTATGTAATTACTTGCCCTGTCAAGTCCAATCTGACATGTCTGGTCAAAAAAGTAGACGGGTATAGCACGTCATACTGCCTTCTTATCTTTTCAAGCAAACAGTTGCGTGGCACCTGTAAGTAGGTGCGTCAGCGTGGGCCCTCTCACACTGGTAACGAAGAGGCGCATACACTGATAACGAAGAGGCACATATATTGGCGTAGATCTCGAGGCTGTGAAAACAACCGTCTACGGCGCGTGCGCACGTCTCCCAAGAATTTCGGGCAGATGAAACGGCGAGGTCTCTTGGTTAAATACAATATAGAATTGGAAGTTACTTTTTACTGAACCCCATTACCATTCGTAGCTGCAGCCTTCTTTTTCCTCTTGCCAACCCTAAACCTCCGAAATCACCACCAATCAATCCTCCATAGTTTCCTCGTTCATCAGTAAGGCCAGATTCATGGCAAAAAGTAACACACAGAAGAAAGCAGGAGTCATGGCGAAGGAGTGGTGGAAATCGAGAAGCAACGAGCAGACCATTGAAGACCTCATCGCCATAGGAGTACTCCACAACAAGGAGCTCGTAGGATGGCGTACGCTGAAGGGCGAAGGGTACCCTGATCCACAACCAGGTGAGATCGTGGTGTTCGAAGACTTCTTTAAGCGGGGTTTTGGGGTTCCAGTACATCCTTTCCTTCAGGGTCTCTGTCTGTACTATGAGATTGGGATTTGCAATCTGCATCCCAACTCGATTCTCCTTGTCTCCACCTTTATTCATCTTTGCGAAGCATATGGCGGCTTCCAGCCCCATTTCGACTTCTTTTGCCATCTTTTCTGTCTGTGGAAGAAAGGAAGTGGCGGCTCGAAGATAGCCAGAGGTGTGTACCTCAACCTCCATGATGGGATGAAGGCCTAGTACCTGCACTGCCCTTGGAACACGTCGCTTGACGACTGGTATAAGAAATGGTTCTACATCCATGAAGAGCCAAACACGATCACACTATGCGACATGGGGTTCGTTCTAGAGAAGAGGACAAGCTGGTCAGAGAAGCCCGAGCACCTAGAACAGATTTCAGAAATACTTGGGATGATCCCGTGAAAGAAACTGGATGGTCCGAGCATGGTCGGGAGCTTCATCAGCCGACGGATCCAGCCCTGCTAGAGGAGGGTACATCCTGGCTACGAGTACCAAGGTAGCGCAGACCCGACGAGGACGAGAAAGGAGGTGCTTGACAAGATCGAAGTCAGGGCCAGAATTGGAGATCTATTTAACTCAGCTGATCCAAATTATGTTAGATTGAGCGACATCGAGCACGCTTTCAAGCTCGCCTGACCTCCCCCAAAGGTAACTCATCTTGCCTTATACCCGTAGTCTTATATTGTAATAGGAACTTACTGTGTTATCTCCTATTTGTTTCTCAGATTATTGGTCGGGATAGAGCAACAGTGTTTGTGTCACCACCCCTGGTGTAGATTGGTCGCAAGTTATCGACCCAACCGCCCAGACCAGCGCCGGGGTCAAAGACATCGACTGGGCCGTGCTCGGAGTTGGAGAGGAGGCAGCGGCCAAAGCTGTCGGTAAGCGGCCGGCGGCCAGCAAGCGTCGTCAGGCGATCTTTACTCTGTCGGACGATGACACAGAGGAGGGAGGGGATGCAGACATCTTTCGACTCATCCCTCGAAAGAGGAGGAGGCAACTGGAGTCGATGGAGCAAGGTGGCTCCTCCGTGCCGGTGGGACCCACATCGCCGACCACTGCAGCACGAGGGACAAGCGGCGGAGGGGTCGAGCACCAAGCTCCAGCGTCGGTGCTGGATGTAGAGGGAGACCAGGTGTCACCCGCACAGCACATGGAGCAAGCACAGCCGAAGAGACGTGCCTTCGCCACATCATTCCGCGCTTCCAACATGTAAGTATTTGTGATCTTGATGTAAGCTAGCAATTTGTATTGAATATGGTTGCCTTCTGAACTTATCTCGGATGTACTAGTTCGGCGTCCATCGAAAATCTAGACCAACTAGTCGGGAGCGGCGTGGCTCCGCCATCAATTTCAGAGAAGACTGCCCAGCAACCGGCCACCGAGGAACATGTCGGGTACCTTAGAACAGGGTACCCCGAGCGAACATCAAAGGGGTCGCTTAAGTCCCATCAAAAAACAAAGCTAGAAGGTAAGCCGTGGGCCCCTCACCTACCACGACCGAGCCCACCAGGCCCTCCGCCTTGCCTCGAGCCTCGCGCAGGAGGTCTCAGCATCCTGACGCAATCTCTGCCTCGCGCGAGGCTCTCCACGGAAGGCCTCAGCAAGGAACGCGCTCTCCACCTCGCGCGAGGCTCTCCACGGAAGGCCTCGGCAGGGGGTGCATTCTCCGTATCGTGCGTGGCCTCTCGCGGAAGGCCTCGGCAAGGAGTCCGATCTCCGTCTCGCACGAGGCCTCATTCTCCGTGTCGCCCGAGGCCGGTTCGTCCGCGGCCTGTCGCCCCCCGCCTCGGCCGACCCTCCCAACAGCGCGTCATGTCTCATTAATACTTCAACCACTCCCGTAATCTTAGCCGGACGATGGCTCGACGCCACAGAATGGCCGACGGGACCTGAGGTCGCATCAGCGCCATACCGGCTGGGACAGGGCACGGCGGGGATTACCGGCCACTATGTTCTAACGCTGTGCCCACGATCAGCGCCATACCAGCTGGGACAGGGCACGGCGGGGATTACCGGCCACTATGTTCTGACGCTATGCCCACGATCAGCGCCCATACTACACTGTGTCCCGCGATCTCCGCCTCGAAAACAACATCGCATGGACAACTTGGCCCGGGTCATCACCGCCTCTAAGCCGACGCACCAGATCAGCCGCTCACTCAGGGCCTCGGCACTGTGCACCAAGGTCTCGGCTATCTTGGGGTTCGTGCCCACCGAGACCCCCACTACAGTGCAGCCTCGGCACCGACCAAGCCTCGGCCTCGCGCACAGTCCGTCCACAGTGGCTTGCACGTCCACCGCCGTACCCACTCCGAGGCAGTCCCGGGGCTCCCACGACGCACAGGATTGGATGGGACTAGAACGCCGCCCCAGTGCTCCAAGGATGGACCACTCCGACGACCACGCCGCCATAGGAACAGGCCACAGGGCTCGGACATGCCGCCCCTATTAGCACGACGCCGCATAGTTAACACATGTACTGTCCTTGTCCTCCCTTCAACTATAAAAGGAGAGGACTTGGGCCATTTAGAAGAGGAGGAGAACACCTGGTAGCTCACACACATACACATCCCAGCCACCTAAGAGCAACGTCTCAAGCAGCCCACACGACACCTCGTCGAGACTTGGGATTAGCTCCCTCTCTCACTATGCTTGTAACCCCCTACTACTAGCACTTCGGTGCAAGGAATACAAGATCGATCTCTCAGACTGGACGTAGGGCATTGATTGCCTGAACCAGTATAAACCTTGTGTCTCTTTGCATCACCATCCGAGATTAGGGGCACACAGTTCAAATTCACTAGTTGGTAGAAGACCCCCGGTCCGAAACACTGACAGAACCCATAGCATAAGGTCCGTCGGGGCCCCAGCAAACAAGCAGTCAGACAACTGTCCCCGAGCAGGGGGTCAAGGGAATAGCCGAGCCAAGCACAAGTGCTCCGAGCACTAACCCTGCTGAGGGCAACACCTTAGCACCAAGGATAACGGAATAGACCGAGGAGCAGCGGCCGGAGGCGAGAGTACAGAGCACGTTTGTCGATGCTACAATCCGTGGGAAGGCCATAGTGATCGTAGAAGCTACTAACTCCAGACCAGCACTGATACCCAAAGAAGAGCCCAAAGAGGATGAAGTAGAGGAGGTCCTGGGCCATCCACAGGACAAGCGACAATGTGTGTATGTGTCGCGTTGGTGGAACGACCAATGGGTTGTTCATGAGAAAATCCTAGAGGTCGAAGAGACCAAGAAAGTTGAACGAGCGGTGAAACGACTGGTGATGGAGGTCCAGGTATGCTTTGCTTCACCACCTGATTTTGCTGTCTAGTCAAAGTTTCTTACTTATCTTTTTGCACACAGGACTTAATGAAGACCGCAAGGTACCGTAAGAAATGCTTCAACCAGATCGAGGGGATCACTGCAAGCAATAAAGAGCTGACGGTGGAAGTGGAACGCTTGCGCCACCAACTTGAAGCCGCCAATCATGAGAGGATGGAGCAAGAATCCCAGAACCAAAACCTAGTCATCCAGCTCAGTAACAAAGAGCAGGAAAGAACAAGTAAGTAGTCACTTTATCACAACGAGTGCATGACAAGTGTTGTTGCGTTGTTGGTAGTAACAGTTATAGTGCAGGCTTAGAAACCAAAGTGGTCCATCTCCGAGAGGAGAATAGTTGTGCAGTCGTGGAGTGTGATCGCCTAAAGGAGGACAATAGAAAACTGGCGCACGACCAGTCACAACTCCGGGACCACACGACCAAGATGAAAGAGGAACTGAAAAGTAAGTTTTCCAAACCTCTTTGCTCACTTTTGTTGCCCGCCTTACCTTGTCGTGGTATGACGTTTTAATAGCTTGTGCGGTTTCCAGTTTTAAAAATCAATGCCAAGAAGCATCTGGAGGTCGTGATAAAAGACCGTGATGGCTGGAAGGCATAGTGCCAAGAGATCACCAAGGATCGGGACACATAGAAAAACCGGTGCCAGGAGGTGGCAATGGGGCATTTTGCCGGTCCTCAACCTCATCGATCCAGCGCTTACAGAGGACATGGCAAGGACGCCACAGCTTGGACTGGTCGATAGATGTCGAAAGGCATGGGGATGGTTCCAGGAGTTTGTGAAGGAGGCGGGTGAGTACACAGGCGCACATGTGCTAAGCATGGTGCGTGCTCACTACCCCTTGATAGATCTCAAGCGCCTGGAGGCTGGATACCCGAAGGAGGTAGATCCAGACAAGGTTGAGGAGCTTCGGATGACCCAGCTGGACTTGTCGGCAAAAATAATTGGCGACATTAACCTGTGTGGAGGTGGGACAGCACCTGTACAGGGTACGACATCAACAAGTCAGCTGGAAGCATCGTCAGTTTTAAGCCAGCCGGCGAAGCCTGCGGTCTCGACCAGCCAGGCATCGGCGGGGCCATCTTCTTCAGCTCGACCAGTACAAGAGTCCCCGAGACTCGAGCATAATGTCAGGCCCAGCGAGCAGTAGGTGCCGCTTGCCCCGACCAGCCAATAGGATAGGCTATAGCTGTAGAAGAAGATGTAGTTGTGTTATTGTAAACTTAGACCTTTTCAGGCAAGCTTGTAATAACATAACTGTATATCAGCATAAGCTTGTTTGTTTTGTAGAAAACGTATTTAAGATTGGATCTCGTGTTGGTGTAACTAAGTGAGAACATGTTAGTGTTCTATTTAGTTGTACCAGTTTAGTCAACACATCATCCTGACAGGTTTGTATGGCCCTAGTTTGTCCTATGGTCGAAGTGTGAGGTGCGTAGCCTGTGCACACGTAGACATAGACAAGTCAGACCAGAGGGGACCTACCGATCACCCGTAGCGTAGAGAGCAGATCCCATGCACGCGTTGGGAGGAACCGGAGACAGGGCCTGCTCCGAAAACCCAGGAAGGAATGGTGGTCGGTTTTGACTGGTTGAGTTAGAATAACAATAGACTTTGAAGTGACACATTAGAGTGGTCGGAGAAATCATAATGGCTTTATTGAATTAAATCGAAAGTACAAGAGGAGTACATATCTTAGTAGTTAAGCATAGAAATGCCTAAGCTTGTCGATGTGCCATGAATTGGGTACGTCTGTACCGTCCAGATGAGCTAACCTGTAAGACGTTGGTCGTGTAACCTCCTTGATCATGAAGGGCCCTTCCCATGGACTTGCGAGTTTGTGGACACCAGCCTAATTTGTCTTCCACTTCAGGACTAGGTCCCCAACCATAAAGAACCACTCCTTAACATTCTTGTTGTAGTACCTACGCAAAACAGCAAGGTATTTGGCTGTACGTATGCAAGAATCGAGCCGCTTCTCTTCTACACTATTCACTTCTAGCTCTCGCACTTCATTGGCCTTGTCTTTGTCGAAGTTCTCTACCCGTACTGATCTGAAGGCTATATCTGCTAGGAGCACTGCCTCAGCGTCGTAAACCATAAAGTATGGTGATACGCCGGTATTGCGACTGGGCTGGGTTCTGAGGCCCCAGACCACGGCTGGTAACTCTTTGAGCCATCTTCCGGGAGCTTTGTCATTTTCTCTATACATCCTCTTCTTAAGTGCATCCAAGATCATACCATTTGCCCGCTCGACCTATCCATTAGCTCTAGGGTGCGCCACCGAGACGTATTTTACTACTATGCTCCTTTCATCGTAGAAGTCCCAAAAAGCGTTCCCGGTGAACTGAGTACCCAGATCAGTGATGATGCTGTTGGGTATGCCGAAGCGGTGGATGACCTGGTCGATGAACGTGACAGCCTTTTCTGAAGATGCCTATACCAGAGGCATGTACTCTATCCACTTAGAAAATTTGTCGATCAGCACAAAGACACATGTAAATTTCCTACGAGCCGGCTTGAAGGGCCCAATCATATCCAGTCCCTAGCATGCGAAGGACCAAGAGGCTGGTATTGTCTGAATCTCGTGTGCTGGTACGTGGATTCTCTTGGCGAAGAACTTACAGCCCTCACAATGGCGGACTAGCTTCTCTGCATTAGCTACGGCTGACAGCCAATAGAACCCTGCTCAGAAAGCCTTGCCAACCAGCGTTCTTGAGGCCGCGTGGTTGCCGCATGAGCTGGAGTGGATTTGGTCCAGGAGATGTTTGCCATCCTCCTAGGTTATACACTTCATCAATATTTCCTCCTTTGCGTTCTTGTGCCATAATTTGCCATCGACGAGCAGATACTGCTTACGGCGACGCATCAGGCATTCGTTTTCTGTCCGATCGGTGTAACCGCTACCATCTGTCAGGTACTTGATGAAAGATACTCTCCAGTCAGGCTTCTTAGTGGTTGGAGGTGGTTCATTGGTGTTTGACGCCAAAACCATAGCCACCAAAAGCTGGTCTTGAGGCTTGTCGACCGTGGGATCTTCCTCTTCGATGGAGGGCATGAGCAGGTCTTGGACAAATACGCCATGTGGGACTTTAGCTCAGGATGATCCTAACTTTGACAGTGCATCTGCTGCTTGATTTTTGTCCCGGACCACATGTGTGTACTCGATGCCATAGAACTTGCCTTCCAGCTTTCTGATCGATTTGCAGTATGCGTCCATCTTTTCGCTAGTCGTATCCTAGTCCTTGTTAAGTTGGTTGATGACCAGAGCCGAGTCTCCATAGACATAGAGACATTTGACACCGAGCTCGACCGCAATGCGCAGACCATGCAGGCATGCTTCATACTCGGTGGCGTTATTAGACGCCGGGAAATAAATCCTGAGGACGTATCGGAGCTGCTCCTTGGATGGTGACACGAAAAGGACTCCTGCTCTTGCGCCATCAATGTTGAGAGAGCCATCAAAGTACATCTTCCAATACTCATCGGGCCCCTAAGAGGCAGGTGTGCTTAAGTCTGTCCACTCGACGATGAAATCGACAAGTGCCTGAGACTTGATTGTAGTACGGCTTACAAATTCCAAGGAGAAAGGGCATAGCTCCATTGCCCATTTGACGATGCGCCCGTTCGCATCTTTGTTGTGAATGATGTCTCCTAGAGGGTACTCGGTCATGACCACCACACGATATTCGTCAAAGTAATATTTCAACTTTCAGGATGTTATCATTATGGCGTAGATCAGTTTCTGAATCTGTGGGTACCTGGTCTTGGATTCATTGAGTACCTCACTGATGAAATAGATTGGCCACTGTACCTTGTAGACGTGGCCGGGCTCGTCGTGCTCGACCACCATGGCAGTGGAGACCACTCGATTAGTTGCCGTAATGTAAAGCAGGAGGGTTTCATCTTCTCTGGGAGCAGTGAGGACCGGAGGTGATGTAAGGAATTGTTTCAACTGTGTGAAGGCAGCGTCTGCTTCCTCCGACCACTCAAACTTCTCAGATGCTTTGAGTAGCTTGAAAAATGGTAATCCTTTTTCACCTAATCTTGATATAAAACGACTAAGAACAGCCATGCATCCGGTAAGCTTCTGAACATCCTTTACCTTTTTGGATGGCTTCATGTCTAAGACAGCTTTGACTTTCTCTGGGTTAGGGCGTATGCCGTCGTGACTGACGATGTTGCCAAGCAGTATACCAGAAGGAACACCAAAGATGCACTTCTTTGGGTTTAATTTTCATTGGAATGTATTAAGGGCTGCAAAGGTGCGTTTCAGGTTGTCAACAAGGGTATGAGCTTCCTTGGTTTTGACAACTACATCATCAACATAAGCCTCGATGAGGTCATCTTTTATCTCATCTTTGAGGCAGGCCTGTATGGCGCATTGGTAGGTAGCCCTAGCGTTCTTGAGCCCGAACAACATGGTCATGTAGCAGTAGGCGCCGAAAGGCGTGATGAAGAATGTCTTGATCTGGTCGTCTTTTTTGAGAGCGATCTGGTGATAACCAGAGTAGCAATCGAGAAAGGAAAGCAGCTCGCAACCGACAGTTGAATCTATGACCTCGTCTATGCGAGGTAAGCCGAAGGGGTCTTTAGGGCAGTGTTTGTTGAGATCAGTGTAATCAACGCATATTCTCCATTCATTATTCTTTTTGCGTACAAGATCCGGGTTGGCTAACCACTCCGGATGATACACTTTTTTGATGAATCCGGCTGCCAAAAGTCGTGTAACTTCTACCCTAATCGCCTCCTTTTTGTCGTGAGCGAACCGTCGTAGCTTCTGCTTGATAGGTTTGGCCTTACCATTGACATTCAAGGAGTGCTCGATCAAGTTTCGAGGTACACCAGGCATGTCAGCAGGTTTCCATGCGAACACACTCACGTTGCTCCTCAAGAACCTGATGAGCGTGTCTTTCTATTTAGGATCCAGGTTGGCCCCGATAAGGGCCGTTTTGCTAGGATCACCGTCGACCAGCTGGATCACCTTGTGCTCCTTGGACTTGATGTTCTTGCGTGGAGCCTCGAGCTCTAGGATCTCCAGGTGGTCGGCTGAGGTCTTCTTGGCGTCGAGCATGGTCTCAGCCATGCGAATAGAGAGGTCGTGAGCCTCTGCTATCTTGAAGCTGTCGTCCTCGTAGGTATAAGTTGTGTATACGTTGCCCCTGAGAGTTAGAACCCATTTCTCGGTAGGCATCTTGAGCACCAAATACCTATAGTGAGGTATGGCCATGAATTTGGTGAGCGATGGTCGACCAAGGATAGCATGGTAGGTGCCGTCGAAGTTAGTGACCACAAAGTTGACGTAGTCGGTGCGGAAGTGGTCCAGGGTACCAAATTGCACAGGTAGCGTGATCTACCCGAGAGGTGTAGAGCTCTATCCGGGGAGAACACCCCAGAACTATGCCTCGTATGGCTTGAGATCCGCCTAGGTTATCTTCAGGGCTGGTAGACTGTTCTTGAACAGTATATCGATGGAACTGCTACCGTCAATCAGCACTCTGTCGAACTAAACCTTGTTGATACAAGGATCGAGGACTAGAGGAAAACGTCCTGGCTTGGGTATTGCAGCCCATTGGTCCTTTCTGCTGAAGGAGATCTCACGGTGAGACCAAGGAGGGAGCTACGGATCGGTGATGAGGTTGTCGGTGTTGGCCACGTTCAAGCAGGCGGGGGCGAGCAGCTTGCATTTTCGTTTGGTCTCGATGGACACTTTGCCTCCAATGATGGTGTGGACACGATCGGTTGGCTTGATGTACTTGTGACGGGGATCTGCGTCTTCATCGTCGTTGTCCTCGTTGCGCTGTCCCCCTGCGTCGTTAGGCTTGTCAGACATATCCGGAGCCTATTGACGCGTGTAGATAGACTTGAGAATGCAGCAATTCTCCATGGTATGGTTTGACTTAGGGTGGAGCTGGCAGAGTCCTTTCAATGCTTTGGCATAGTCTTCTTCGTAGTTGCGATGTCTGCCACCTTTCTTAATGGTGTTGACCTCACCATCGTCTTCCCGAGCACGCTTGCCCCTGTAATCGTCACGGCGATTACGCCGCTGATTACGCTGGTCACGGTGGTCGCGGGGGGTCATTGCGCTGGTTGCGGCGATCAAAATTGTCGTTCCAACCATGGTTGCCGCGGTAGTCGTCGCAATGTGGGGGGTGATCGGAGCGTGGAACCCTTGCTGCTTCTTCGACGATTATCTTTTTAGCATCGTCGGCATCTGCATATTTCTTGGCAGTGGCCAGGAGCGCTGTGACTGATTCAGGTCTCTTACGGAGGAGCTTGTCCCGTAGGGCATCATGGAAGTGGAGACCAGTGATGAAAGCCTCGATTGCCTTGTTGTCAAAGATTGATGGGACCTTGATGCGCATCTCCGAGAAACGCCGGACGTACTCGCGTAGTGGCTCATCTTTCCGGTCTTGAATCCGCTGCAGATCATATTTGTTGCTGGGTTGCTCGCAAGTAGCAATGAAGTTGTCGATGAAAGCTTGCTTGAGCTCTTGCCAAGAATCAAAGTAGTTCGCCGGCAAGCTGACCAGTCATTGGTGACCTACATGGCCGACAGCAACTGGGAAGTAGTTAGACATGACGTGCTCGTCAGCCATGGCTGATCTGCATGCGGTTTCATAGAGCATGACCCATAATTCGGGGTTCTCCTTGCCGTCGTACTTCTAAAGTTTTTCGAGCTTGAAGTTCTTGGGCCATATGACTTGGCGAAGGTGCGGAGTAAACTGCTTCAAACCCGGAGGGCCGTGGGTAGTATCATATTCCATACGGCGATAGCTTTCGTGGGATGCACGATCATTGGCTCTTTGGTTGATGCGATCGCGCATATCATGTTCTTCGAGGTAATGGCGGAGATCGTTATTGCCATCATGGCGATCTCGGTTGCCACCCTGATTAACCCTACGACCATGGTTATCACGGCGATTATCACGGTTGTCCCGGCGGTTGTCGTCCTGGAAGTCACGGCGGTTGTCATCCCGACGGCGGTTGTCGTCCCGACCACCATCATGGCCACCATTTCTGCCTTGACGGTTGTCTGATGGGTCGTTGTTGCGCGAGCCACGTTGGTTGGGTGGCTGTGAGCAACTTGAGTATTAGCGACTATGGCTTGATTCGACTGAGACGGATGGAGCCCGGGCTTGATTTACAATCTCTACGGTCTGGGCCATAGTAGCCGTCAGGTAAGCTTGTATATCATCACGAACTGCCTGTGTTTCCGGGGTGTTGGGTAGTCGTTGCATTGTTGCCATAGCAACAGCTACGTTGGCGCTTGGAGACCTGAAGACCTGCTTGTCCCCCACCCTGTCAAAGGCATTGTTAAGGTCGCATGGCTGGACCCTTATGCATCGGGCCTCCTCTTCTACCTCGGCTTCAATTTGTCGGTGATTAAACCGGTCACTATTGCGTGCTTCGCGTGCTAGCCTTTCTTGTTCTGTTTCACCGACTGCCGGTGGTTCGTCATTACTGACAACATTGATCAAGTCTCCTCGCCTTGGTGGGAAGGATGGGAATCGCGGGTATCCTAGGGCGTGGTCTGGGATACCCAGATCGTATTCAACGCCTTCATCGTCATGATGCTGGAGCTCGGTGTGAACGGAAGCATTAGATGCGATGTCGGACGAGGAGCTTGAGCCACCCTCTTGAACTATGTGGACCAATCTTTCTTGATAATCCTCAATCCAAACCATGTTGACGAAGTTGCGCAGGCCGTAGGGCTGGGCCTGGTGGTTCTCCATCGAGGCTTCGTACTCAGAGAGCCAGAGACCTGTCGCAGGGGCTGGCCGGCGATGAATGGAGCGCCCTTCAGGAGTAGATGTGACCACGAGATCCGTACCGAGTCGTGCAGGATGACTGGCCCGAGCTGGTCGGGTAGATCTGTTGTGGGTCGTAGTTACCTGCTCATTAGGTTGACTTTGAATTGAACTTACCAGAGCTAGGGTTTCGGCAAGTTTGGTGCCGACCCGATCGATGGAGTCGAGCAAGTCGGTGTTGTCGATCTGCCTCCTTTTGTAGCAAGGAAGCAAACGACGGGTTGTCGGCGTGGCTGAAGACGATGCTGGCGTGGTCGGAGCCAGATCCACCATGGTCGGAGCCATAGCCGATGCAGGTGAAGCAGTGGTCAGCGCAGATTGAACCCACACCTCCTTCGGGGTCATGGCGATGAAGTCGTCGGAGCCAGTGGTCCAGGTGATCTGGCCGATGGTGAACGTGAGGCCGTTCGGCGTAGCCATGGAACCGGGGATGATGACCATCTTGTTCGCCTGGAGAGCAGTACGCATACCCCCTACCTAGTGCGCCACTGTCGATGAAATATGGTCGGCAGTCTACCTAGGGGTATGCCCAAGGTAGTAGATTATCGGCAGATAGATGCGCAAGCTACAAACAAGATGGTGATGCAAGACAGACACGAGATTTTATCTAGGTTCGGCCACCGTAAAGGCGTAATACCTATGTCCTGTGTCTGATTGTATTGCTGTATGTCAATGAGAGATGATTTTTAGAGGGGTCCCCTGCCCGCCTTATATAATCCGGGGGCAGGGTTACAGATCTGGAAACTAATCCTAACCAGTTACAATTGCCATAGGTGGCCGGATAAGGATTCATATTCTAACCGACCAGGATCTTGCTTGATCTCCAAATCTGCCTTGATTCCTTGCACGGGACTCCGAACATATTGGCTGGGCCACGCGTCGTCTTCTAACAGGCCAGGCCCTCTGGTCTGGGCCGGCCCAGGCCTAGCCGTAAGGGTATAGGGGTTAATACCCCTACACTCTTCTCATCCTTCACTCAAATAACAGAGAGCGAAATGTATCATGGGTTCTCTAAACTTTTCCCTAATTTCTTTAGGGTCCATGCATGGCGAATAGTAAGAAATTAATCTTGATGCACCACTCTTGAAACATGCATAAACCTGTTAGAATATATGGTAAATATTGGGCTCTTGAAATGTTAAATACATTTTACCCTATACCAAGGAACCGAGCAAAATGAACTTAGCATCGCCCTGGGGTCCATGAGCTCTCAAAGTGATCAGATGGGTCTTTCACTCATTGTAAGGGCATGTTTGACTAGGCTTCGCCCAGCTCCAGATCTCACACTGTACGGTGGAAGTACTGTGGCAGAGCCATGAAGATGCAGCTACGGTGGCTCCTCTCTTCTCGTAGGCGGAGCCGGAGCCAGTTTTCTCAGCGCTACAATGACACACATGAACATACAGTGATGCACAGGAACCTGAGAGGCGGAGCCGAAGCCATCACGAGCCTCACCAAACGCGCCCTAATACTCCACTGGATGTCTAATCATAACATAATTTCACATTTCGAATGAAACATTTGAAAATTGTAAAACCCTAGGCGATCGAGAGTTCATGAACACAAATAAGAATGATAAAAAAAGTTTGAAAACTTAGGGCTTGTTTGGCATAGCTTCACCAACAACTTCATAGGCTGTTGTGAGCTGCTTTTTTTGTCAAACACCTTTTTCAAAACAGTTCATGGGATGAAACTTCTTTTTTATGCTCTCACAGATAATTGGAGAGAGATGAAGCTGAAAAAAATAGATTTTCACAGCTTTCTCCCTCGTTTCTCTCTCTGTTAGTGAAGCTGTTTTAAAACATTTTTCTAAAATAGCTTAGCTTCACCTAAAAAGTTGCTCATGAAGCTACTCTTAAAAAAACAATTCCACTTATGAAGCTGAGATGTACCAAAGAAGACATTACTTTGGAGGATTAAACAATCTCGTTTTATGACGTACCTCCAACTAAACACACCTACTGCACACAGAACTTGGCACTGCTGCCTGCGCTTGAGATATAGGCCTTATTTAGTTCTTCTCCTAAAGTTTAGTCTCTATCACATCGTATGTTTGGACATATACATAGAGTATTAAATATAGACTAAAAACAACTAATTACACAGATTGTGACTATTTTGTGAGATAAATTTTTTAAGCCTAATTAGTCTATGATTTGACAATATGGTGCTGCAGTAAACATGTGCTAGTGATGGATTAATTAAGCTTAATAAATTCGTCTCGCAAATTACTGAGAACTTGTGTAATTTATTTTATTATTACTATCCAAACATTTCTATGTAACACCCCACATGACATCCGACATGACACCCATAAACTTTAGCCATGCATTTAAACACCACGCTACTGGAGCAGCAACGAAAAGATATCGTCAATGGTTGGTGCATGGACGCATTCATATATGGTTTGCTGACAACTGTCATGTACGGGCGCACCTATAGGCGCCATCGTAACGCCAGGAGGGCTGCGGAGCGCGTGGCCAAGGCAGGTGCCACCGTTAGTGGCTAAGTTTAGAAAGATAGGACCTAGTTTCCTTTTGCATGCCTTAATTATAGGAGAGTTTGGTTGGGCCATTAGCCATATATGCCGTGTAACAGACTTGGAGAGATTTAAGCAAGAACAATTATCCTAAAGTTGCTCCTCTCTCCCAAACTCTCTCAAGCCACCGGTGAGATCTTCTCACGGTGAAGGCCTGGAGCGCGACTACGAGTTACGTAGCCACGGTCCGGCGACATTGGGCGTTGAGGCGCTTGACAACCTGGTATCGGCGTCGCGTAGATCCTCTCCCACCCGCTCCAGCCCTCCACCACCCCCTTCCACGTCCACTCCTTCCACCGGCCACTCCACCACCATGGCTGAACCCACCATCAAGGACCTCATGGAGATGATGAAGTCGTTCCATACTGAGTTGTCTTCCGTGAAGGCTGACATGGCCACCATGAAGGACAAGTCATCATCATCGTCGGACAACGGCGGCGGCGGGCGCAAGGAGCCTCCTCGTGATTTGGATCGGCCCCCACGATTCCAGAAGCTCAACTTCCCCCGCTTCGATGGCAAGACCGATCCGATGCTCTTCATCAACAAATGCGAATCCTATTTTCGCCAACAGCACACCATGCCGGAGGAGCGCATGTGGATGGCCTCCTACAATCTAGAGGATGTCGCGTAGCTGTGGTACATCTAGTTGCAGGAAGACGAGGGTACGCCGCCATGGGGACGATTCAAGGACCTCCTCAACCTTCGTTTCGGTCCACCTCTCCGCTCGGCGCCCCTGTTCGAGTTGTCGGAGTGTCGCCGCACCGGGACCATGGAGGAATACTCCAACAAGTTCTAGGCTCTGCTGCCACGCGCGGGTCAGCTCGAGGAGGGCCAGCGCGTCCAACTCTACACCGGCGGCCTTCTTCCCCCGTTGAGCCATGCCGTCCGCATCCACAATCCGGAGACGCTCGCCGGGGCCATGAGTCTCGCCCGTCAGGTCGAGCAGATGGAGTTAGCGCGGCTACCCCCACCGGCCACCCGAGGAGCCCCTCGTGCCCTGCTGCCAGTGCCGGTGCCTACGCAGCTGCTGCTCGCCCCTCCTGCACCACCAGCGGGCATGGCCCAGCCGTGACAGGATGGCCCGCCTTTGAAGCGGCTGTCCTCAGAGGAACAGGCGGAACGGCGCCGTCTTGGCCTCTGTTTCAACTGCAATGAGCCGTACTCCCGCGGCCACAATCGTGTCTGCCGCCGCATCTTCTACCTCAACGACGTCGAGTTCGCGGCCGCCGACGAGGAACCAGCGGGGGACGATCAGCAGGACGGCGCCCCTGTCTTCTCACTCAGGGCAGTGGCCGGTATGCCCATCTATGATTCCATGCAGGTGTGGGTCTCCCTGGGCGCCACCACACTCGTCGCGCTCCTGGACACCGGCTCCACACATAATTTCATCACCGAGGACGCCGCTTGCCGCACCGGCCTACCGATCTAGCCACGCCCGTGCCTCACGGCCATCGTGGCCAACGGCGAGCGCATCACTTGCCTAGGCATCATCCGCCACGCCCCGGTCATCATCGAGGGCGAGACGTTCTTCATCGACCTCTTCGTCATGCCGCTCGTGGGGTATGACCTCGTCTTGGGGACTCAATGGATGGTCACCCTTGGTCGGGTGGTGTGGGACTTCATCGCCCGCACCGTCTCCTTCCTGCACCAAGGCCGACAGGTCTCCTGGTCGAACATCGCCGACCGTCGGCCACCCCTACTCGCTGCCACCACGACACCGAACGCCCTCCTTGAGGAGCTGCTACACTCCTTCGAGGGGGTGTTTGCCGAGCAGCTCCTCAAGGAGGGCGTTCGGTGTCATGGTGGCGGCGAGTAGGGGAGGCCAACGGTCGGTGATGTCCGACCAGGAGACCTGTCGGCCTTAGTGCAGGAAGGAGACGGTGCGGGCAACGAAGTCCCACACCACCCGGCCAAGGGTGACCATCCATTGAGTCCCCAAGACGAGGTCATACCCCGCGAGCGGCATGACGAAGAGGTCGATGAAGAACGTCTCGCCCTCGATGATGACCGGGGCACGGCGGATGACGCCCAGGCAAGTGACGCGCTCGCCGTTGGCCACGGTGGCCGTGAGGCGCGGGCGCGGCTGGATCGGCAGGCCAGTGCGGTGGGCGGCATCCTTGGCGATGAAATTATGTGTGGAGCCGGTGTCCAGGAGCGCGACGAGTGTGGTGGCGCCCAGGGAGACCCGCACCTGCATGGAATCATAGATGGGCATACCGGCCACTGCCCTGAGTGAGAAGACAGGGGCGCCGTCCTGCTGATCGTCCCCCGCTGGTTCCTCGTCGGCGGCCGCGAACTCGACGCCGTTGAGGTAGAAGATGCGGTGGCAGACACGATTGTGGCCGCGGGAGTACGACTCATTGCAGTTGAAACAGAGGCCAAGACGGCGCCATTCCGCCTGTTCCTCCGGGGACAGCCGCTTCAAAGGCGGGCCATATTGTCGCGGCTGGGCCGCGCCCGCTGGTGGTGCAGGAGGGGCGAGCAACGTTTGCGTAGGCACCGGCACTGGTAGCAGGGCACGAGGGGCTCCCCGGGCGGCCGGTGGGGGTAGCCGCGCTAACTCCATCTGCTCGACCTGACGGGCGAGACTAATGGCCCTGGCGAGCGTCTCCAGATTGTGGTTGCGGACGGCATGGCTCAACGGGGGAAGAAGGCCACCTGTGTAGAGTTGGACGCGCTGGCCCTCCTCGAGCCGACCCGCGCGCGGCAGCAGAGCCTGGAACCTGTTGGAGTATTCCTCCATGGTCCCGGTACGGCACCGCGCGCGCCGAGCGAGCCGGCCAGTCGTGAATTGCCTGCACCTTGGCCGGGTCCATGGCCACACCGTGGGCGGAGATGATGTGGCCCAGGTATGCCACGGAAGGTGACCCAAAGATGCACTTGGATCGCTTGACGAAGAGGACATGGCGATGAAGTTCGGCGAGGACGGCGCGGATGTGCCTCAAGTGATCTGCCCAAGTCTTGCTGTAAATCAATATATCATCAAAAAAGACAAGGACAAACCGATGAAGAAATGGACGGAGCACGTCGTTCATGAGCGCCTGGAATGTTGCCGGAGCGTTGCATAACCCGAACGGCATCACCAGGAACTCATAGAAGCCGTCGTGGGTTTGGAACATCGTCTTGTGTACATCAGCCAGCCGCATCCGGACTTGGTGATAGCCGGAGCGGAGGTCCATCTTGGTGAAGAACTGCGCACCATGCAGCTCATCAAGGAGTTCGTCAACGACGGGGATGGGGAAAGCATCCTTGACGGTGAGGGCATTAAGAGCGCGGTAGTCCACGCAAAACCGCCAAGCCCCGTCCTGCTTCTTGACCAGCAATACCGGCGATGAGAACGCCGAATCGCTGCGGCGTACGATGCCTTGGTCCAGCATGGCGGCGCATTGCCGTTCTAGCTCGTCCTTGTGCGCCGCCGGGTAGCGGTAGGGCCGAACTACCACAGGTGTAGAGCCGGGCTTGAGGACGATGGCGTGATCTTGGTGCAGGAAGGAGACAGTGCGGGTGATGAAGTCCCACACCACCCGGCCAAGGGTGACCATCCATTGAGTCCCCAAGACGAGGTCATACCCCGCGAGCAGCATGATGAAGAGGTCGATGAAGAATGTCTCGCCCTCGATGATGACCGGGGCGCGGCGGATGACGCCCGGGCAAGTGACGCGCTCGCCGTTGGCCACAGTGGCTGTGAGGCACGGGCGCGGCTGGATCGGCAGGCCGGTGCGGCGGGCGGCGTCCTCGACAATGAAATTATGTGTGGAGCCAGTGTCCAGGAGCACGACGAGTGTGGTGGAGCCCAAGGAGACCCGCACCTGCATGGAATCACAGATGGGCATACCGGCCACTGCCCTGAGTGAGAAGACAGGGGCGCCGTCCTACTGATCGTCCCCCGCTGGTTCCTCATCGGCGGCCGCGAACTCGACGCCGTTGAGGTAGAAGATGCGGCGGCAGACACGATTGTGGCCGCGGGAGTACGGCTCATTGCAGTTGAAACAGAGGCTGAGACGGCGCCGTTCCGCCTGTTCCTCCGGGGACAGCCGCTTCAAAGGCGGGCCATCCTGTCGCGGCTGGGCCGCGCCCGCTGGTGGTGCAGGAGGGGCGAGCAGCGGCTGCGTAGGCGCCGGCGCTGGCAGCAGGGCACGAGGGGCTCCCCGGGCAGCCGGTGGGGGTAGCCATGCTAACTCCATCTGCTCGACCTGACGGGCGAGACTCATGGCCCCAGCGAGCGTCTCCGGATTGTGGATGCGGACGGCATGGCTCAACGGGGGAAGAAGGCCGCCGGTGTAGAGTTGGACGCGCTGGCCCTCCTCGAGCCGACCCGCGCGTGGCAGCAGAGCCTGGAACCTGTTGGAGTATTCCTCCACGGTCCCGGTGCGGCGACACTCCGACAACTCGAACAGGGGCGCCGAGCGGAGAGGTGGACCGAAACGAAGGTTGAGGAGGTCCTTGAACCGTCCCCATGGCGGCGTACCCTCGTCTTCCTGCAACTGGATGTACCACAGCTGCGCGACGTCCTCTAGATTGTAGGAGGCCATCCACACGCGCTCCTCTGGCATGGTGCGCTGTTGGCGAAAATAAGATTCGCATTTGTTGATGAAGAGCATCGGATCGGTCTTGCCATCGAAGCGGGGGAAGTCGAGCTTCTGGAATCGTGGGGGCTGATCCAGATCATGAGGAGGCTCCTCGCGCCCGCCGCCGCCGTTGTCCGACGACGATGATGACTTGTCCTTCATGGTGGCCATGTCGGCCTTCACGGAAGACAACTCAGCCTGGAACGACTTCATCATCTCCATGAGGTCCTTGATGGTGGGTTCAGCCATGGTGGTGGAGTGGCCGGTGGAAGGAGTGGACGTGGAAGGGGGTGGTGGAGGGCTGGAGCGGGTGGGAGAGGATCTACGCGACGCCGATACCAGGTTGTCAAGCGCCTCAACGCCCAACGTCGTCGGACCGCGGCTACGTAACTCGTAGTCGCGCTCCAGGCCTTCACCGTGAGAAGATCTCACCGGTGGCTTGAGAGAGTTTGGGAGAGAGGAGCAACTTTAGGATAATTGTTCTTGCTTAAATCTCTCCAAGTCTGTTACACGGCATATATGGCCAATGGCCCAACCAAACTCTCCTATAATTAAGGCATGCAAAAGGAAACTAGGTCCTATCTTTCTAAACTTAGCCACTGACGGTGGCACCTGCCTTGGCCGCGCGCTCCGCAGCCCTCCTGGCGTCACGATGGCGCCTATAGGTGCGCCCGTACATGACATCTTGACAACAACTTGCAGCTTTTTAGTTCCCTTAATATTTTTTTCCCAAAGAATGAATATGAAATGCAGATATTTTATGAATGAGAAGCATCTATCCAATCCTACCAAGAAGTTATAGATTGAGAAAGTGACATCAAGCCTTCATAGCAGGTTTATATCTGCTAAAGCTTCCTTAGGTTGCTTAGCAGCCCGGCATCAGTTATCCAGATTTGATAAACCAATCGTTTGCTCATATTTTAAATATATTTTATTTAAAAGTAAATTACTTGTATACGCAATGCTTGCACAGTATGGTGTCTGCCCATTTTTTTGGCGACAGATTTGGCTACAGTGCCCGTCCATATCATTGGAGGGGGGCCGTCAACATCGTTTTATATAGCTGGGATAAAAAGAAAATCTGTCGTTTCATGATTCCTTTTCAGTTTTGAACATTATTACTATAGAGAGGTTACCTGGGCCTAGCTCATCAGAAGCGTGAAGGCTTCTGTCAAGGGCTCAATCAAGGCTCAAGTCAGGCCTCCACCCAAACCTCTTGGCGTAGGATGGTATTCGTCGACGTTCTCTGAGAACTCGACCCAACCCAACCCGCTAAATCTAATGGGCTAGACATACTAGGCCGATATTAGGCCCATCTATGTCTCGACACCCCAATTCCTCGTTTACCTCTCTAGAATAGTAGAATCTATGGTCGACGTATGGCAATATTTCCTGCTGCAATTGTGTCTGTTCAGTGATTTATTACACTATAAGCCAGGCTGCCTCTCTTTCTAGTGATTTAATTTCCTAAATTTGTGCCTGCTACAAGTCTATATAAGCACATAAAACAGGTAATTGATGGCGCCATCTTTGTTTCTATCAGAGAGGGCTTATAGAAATTAAAGTCACCCAATATCATCCCGTTATCATCATCTTCAATTTGGAGGTTATTGCGCCACTGAACAAAATCATCTCTTTTAGGCCCATGACACGGGACATAAACGGTTGTGAGGTTCTAGGTTGGCCGTTATGTGCGGAGGTGATTTGCACTGTGACAGAAAACTTATTTATCAGAAGCACCTCGCCACTGAATTTAGAACTACTCCAGCCCATCAAAATTCACATTTGGGTGCAAGCTTCCTAATATAAGAATGATCAAAATGATTTCGCTTAGTTTCATGAATGCGGAAAATTGAACAAGCACTTTCCATTTTTTTTTCATTAACAGCGTTACACTTGTCAACTGAATTTATCCCTCTGATGTTCTAGTTAAGAATACTCCAATCTCTATTAAGCCTACCATTGCTACTTTCATTGCCTCCAATATTCATGACAATATGTTTTTCTGTAGAAATCAGATCTCTGCCTAAATGGAGCCAGAGAAGAACAGCCCAAACTGAGAGTTCTATGAAACTTCAGAACCGGAAAACCTTGAGGAAGCATGAGTACCAAGCTAAAATTTCAAACACAGCACAGCAGAGGGTAATGGTAACCAAATATGAAAGACAACAAGACAGGTTATGATCACACATCACATGAGTCTTAAAGAGGCAAATGTCAACGACAAGTTTAATACAACGATAAGGGTAAGGGCATTCCCTGAATAGAGCTAACTTAATCGACCACCACATCATTAGGGATTGTGATCATTTTGTGACACCGCTCTTGCTTGGGCCGGCTTCATCTTCAGGCCTTGACGCAAGGAGTAGCTCCGCTATCACCTCCGAAGAAGCGACGCGACAAGTTTCCACTGCTATCTTCTGAATTTCAACAATAGGTATTTCAGGGTAAGATACACCATTATCAGCATATTTAGAAATATCAGAGAGTCCTGGGAAAATCAACATCTTGACTAGTAGGAAGTAAAATATTACCCAGGAGATCTACTTGAGGGCATGGTTCCTTTTCCTTTGGCTTTTGTTTCTGATGGTTGTCTTCTTTACAGAGATCACAGTTGCCTTGCGCCCATAGTATACCAATAAGTCACGGACTCCTCCTTAGCTTCTAAGTAGTAACAGGGGTGAGAGCAGCTCCAAATTCTTTAGGGAAGTTAGGGAAGCCATTGCCTCCATGTGGTTGTTGCTATGACCATTGTATACAACAACGTGTTCAACTTTGGCAGGTAGGGGGGCTTAAGCCCCCATAGATGTTGCTTTGCGGTTTGAGTCTGAAAAGCATGGTGGCAAGTTTCGGATTTGAGCTTTAAACAAATTCTTTGTACTAGCTAGCAGTTCAACGCCGGCCAAGGGCTGAGACGCTAGCTCACACACCACGCTTGGTGCTTCACTAGACATGGCCGATGATGAGGCGCCACTGGCATGGCATGGCCCTTGCCACCGTGTCGTCGTCGATTAATTTCGTGGCGGAGGTAGAAGTGCGTGTCGGCAACAGCGGACTAGCTCCCCACGGTACGTTAGATCAAGGATAAAAGTTTAGAGGGGCGTATGTGAGATTCTGCACCAGCTCCCTCATTTTTTCCCAACGGGGGAACCTTCTCCATTTCCATTAGACCAACGAAAATACAACCGTTCAACATTACAAGACAAGACAGTTTTTAGAAGATAGAACCTATCAACGGCAAAAGGAACCATCCTGGGCTCAAGAGCTAACCAGAAACCGGCCTAGATGTTCAACCAGATAATACTAACAGTAAACGTTGGAGCAGCACCACGCTCCCATCAAACCGAACCTACTAGTTAAAACTAAAGGGACTTAAACTATTACATCACGACACACCAAAAAGTCTAACAGTAGCCCAACCCACAGTGAAACCTTTTGCTTCCATCAAACCACAATCTCATCCCATCTCGAACACATTAAGCTTGCTTCGGGTCTTCTTCGTGCTCACGACTCAGTGTCTTGAAGCAGCAACCTGTTAACTTGTCTTGCAGTTTGGGCAGCCAAGATTTCCTTGGCCACTCGCAGCATTGCGTTTGCCCCCTCCACCAGCTCTCTCATTTGCCAATTGCCACCATCACTTCTGTTGTTCTATTAAGCATCGCACACGCTGAGCCGCAGCCTCTTTTTATGTTGGCAATGCTGCGATGGCTAAAGATCGAGATCTCCATCGCTCTTGGACTAGGACTGCCGGAATCCCGGAAAGAACAACAGGGAGAATGGGACCGCTGTGCTAGCGCGTCCGGAGATCTTTTCCAAAGGCTGCACTGAGCCGGTGATAGCCCAGACGATAGGGCGTGTTTGGGAGAGCTTTTCTGAGTCTCGCTTATAAGCTGAGCAGGTTTATTTGATAAGTCATGATCTGGAGAATCTGCTGTCTGAATAAACTGGATGTTTGGCTGTCCTGATTATTTCTGGTAGATTATGATGTAAATTGACCAATCTACCCCTAGGCGGAGTCAGAGACCTCGTCCTCCTCGTCTGGATGGGCCTCCAACTCAGTGCCCCCCCACAGCGACGGCAGGCTCTGGCGACACCTCCATTTCTCCGTCCTTCACCTCCATTTCGCCGCCCTCCACCTCCACCTCCATCTCCTGCACCCCTGCCGCCCGCGCGGACGACACCTCCACTTCAGCGCCCCGCATCGCTGTCTCCGCGGACAAGGCCTGCTCCGCCTCTGCATCCACTAACTCCTCGTCTTCCACCTCGCTGGCTCCCTCCTCCTCTTCCTCTTCCTCCTCCTGCTCCTCGCCTTCCGGCACGGCGTGAGCAGGCGACACCCCTCCAGGCTCCACCATCATCTTCCCCCCGGCACAGAACCGGCGGTGCTTCAAGGGGTGGCGCAGGCCGAGGGGCTTGTCGTGGATGGAGATCCAGCGGAGGGGGCGGGGAGAGCCGTTGACGCCCTGGATGGAGATCCGGTGGAGGGGGAGGAGAGGGCCGCCGGCGCCCTTCCTTCAGATCCGGCGGAGGGGAGGGGAGGCGAGCCAGAGAAGAGGAGGTGAGGACCGGGCCGGAGGGGAATGGAGGAGGGGCGGCGGAGAGGAGGCGGCGGCAGTGAGGGAGCGCTCAGGAAGGCGTCGGTCACGGGCAAGGGAAACGGGTCTGGAGGGAGGGGCAAGGAGAGAAAACACGCTCGCGATTTGGGAAAGCGGGGTCGAGCTTGCGATTTGTGAAGCGTTGTGGGCGACCGTCAGTCGCGGAAGCGTGTTCGTTGGTAGGCCCGTATCGCAAGGCGTTTGTGCGGACTTATCGGCTTATGTGGCTCAGAAGCTGAGCAAAGGCTCTCCCAAACAGGGACACGGTTCGCACGGCGTGTGCAGTTAGTTATGCGTGGCGACCAAATAATAGTGCTATTGCCTATTAGCACGAGAATATCGTGGCTTGAAGACAAACGGTCCTAATCGCAACACAGCATCTGACAGCTCGACAAACGGGGAGCTCCGGCACATCAAAGGCGAGGATCACATGCGCCGTACTCGGTAGCTCCCCGACGATTGCTCTGTTCCGCGGCCACGGGCCACGGTGACTCGCCGGCCCGGCCTCATCTGACCCCCGCAGACCTGTCAACGAGGCCGCAAAACTCCAGGATCTCCCCCAGCACCGGACGCCCCCACCGGCCCACCACCACAAAAACCCACCGCGCGCCCCCGCGCCACGCCTCCACAGAAAATAAAATCGCCTGCTTTCTTTCGCCCGCTCGTCGCCAGAGACAAGCTCTTCCCCATCACCACAAACGCCAACGGGTTCCACATTCCGACGAGCCAAGGTCGTCTTCTTCCTACGAGTTTCATTCCATCCTATCACCTTTTTACTACTCCAGTCAGAGAACACCATACCAGTGGCCGCTACACCTGCTCTGCTCACTCCATTGCACTAGCAGCAGGAGCGCAGGACTCGAGCGGTCTTGGCATGGCTTCTTCCCTCGCGCCCGCGTCGTGGGCGCTGCCGCTGCAGACGGGTGGGGCTGGGGCGGCAGCGGCGGGCCCTTCCTGCCGCGCGATGCTCGCCGTCGCAGAGCCCCGCTGGTCCTCGTCGCCACGCCTGGCAAGGGTCCTCGTGGCGCCCCGGTGCGCGGCGCTCGACGGGCCCGGCGGCGCCAGCGGCGAGGCGGAGGCCAAGATCGAGGAAGAGAGGAAGAAGCCGGCGCGCGGGCGACCGGTGTGGAGGCGGGTCCTGTTCGCCTCGAAGAAGACACGAAGCATCATCATCCTCAACGCCCTCACGGTCATCTATGGTCTCCGGATACTTTCTTTGTTCTTACTAATCTCACTCCCTCTCTCTCCCGGCCGCTCCGTTCAACCGCTCGATCTCAAACTCTACTCTGCATGCTTCTGTCATTGTTAAGAATAGCAGTGTATCGCTCTGTAGTACAGCTCCAAATACTCTTCATGCTCACATTTCTTTCTCCGACCACTGTGATTAGTTTGTCACAACAATTTAACAGTAAAATTGAGCCTTTTGTACTCATTTTTTATCCATTTTTTTTTCTGCCAGCAAGTGATATTCCGGTTTTGAAAGAGGTCGAAGCCCTGACAGAGCCTGCGGTCTTCAACATGGTGCGGTTCGTTGTTGCAGCCATCCCCTTCGTACCATTGGCGGTCCGTGCCTTTGGGGACCTCCGTGTACGCTATGCAGGACTGGAGCTGGGAGTCTGGATTAGCTTAGCTTACCTTGCTCAAGCGATTGGATTGCTCTCATCTGAATTTTGGTGGTTTTGCTGAAATGGCTTGAACTGGCAAATGCTAAATATCTACTATTACTGTGCAGGTCATAGTTGTGCCTCTAATTGATGGCCTTCTTGGTGCCTCGATCCCCAAACTCACTTGGTTCGGAGCCATCATGTCTCTATTCGGAATTGGCCTGCTGGAATGTGGCGGCTCTCCTCCCTGCGTAAGTAACAACTTCTTCTTCTGTATTGACTGTTACTAGTAGTTTTTTGGCTGTTGTGATAATCTCTCTCAGGATCTTACAGAATGGTAAAACATCTCTGGCTCTTTCATTGAGTCTTTGATCTTGCATTGACGATGATCAACCGAATTTCAAACATATAAACTTCTGTTAAGTCCTCAAATTTGATAGATTTCATTATTTCAAGTCTTTGGATATATTCATGAATTGCTTGCTTTGTGCCTTAAAAAATAATATGATATTGATTTCTTGAACTGCTTTTATTGTGTTCAAAGGTTGGTGATATTTTGAACTTCTTCAGCGCCGTATTTTTTGGGATCCATATGCTTAGAACAGAACAAATATCAAGGAGTACGGACAAGAAGAAGTTTCTGGCTCTTCTTAGCTTCGAGGTTGCGTGAAGATATTCTCATATCCTTTATACTGCTATATATCTTACCCATTGTGATGTGTTGTGAAGCTGTGAACACAAAATCTTCTGATAACCAGGTCCTTGTGGTCGCTTTCTCCTCTGTTCTCTGGTGTATGTTCCAAGATGGCTATGTTGATACTAGTGAATCCAGCTTTGACTCTTGGACTTTCGGTATGCTTTGGGATACGGCAGCTTCATTTCCTTGGATACCAGCATTGTACACTGGAGTTCTTTCTACGGTGTTATGCATGTGGGCAGAGGTCAGTCTACTTCTTTGAGTGTTCTAGTAGTTTTACGGGCGCCCTAGTTTTAGGGCTCTTCTCGTTTAATGCTTGCTTGTTTTAAGCATGTGGAGTACGTACACGTCCTCGTGCAGATGGTAGCGATGGGCGATGTTTCAGCAACTGAAACTACAATTGTCTACGGCTTGGAGCCAGTTTGGGGAGCTGCTTTTGCTTGGTTCCTCCTTGGCGAAAGATGGGATAACACTGCATGGATTGGAGCTGCTCTTGTATTATGTAAGCTTGTGTTCCTTTCCTTAGTTCTTTTGCCACTGCATGTTTGCATTTGCACAGCCTTGATCAAGTTGTTCGTATGCTACCTGTTCTTAAAAATTGATCATAGTGAACAGAAAACCTGAATTAAGTATTTCTTGGAGCTAACAGGATGCACTTACTTTTCATCAGGTGGCAGTTTGACTGTTCAGCTATTTGGGTCAGCTCCTGTTAAATCCAAGAAAGTTAAAAAACACAGCAGTAATGCTTTAGAAACGCCAGTGAAACAACAAGACTACTTATCGTTATCTCCTATACCAGTTGATTCCGGGAAGTTCATAGGAAGGCAATTAGAAAGGTAATAACTTTAATGAGTTTATTTGTTGACTGTCTTACTTCTGCATTTGCCTGGTCTCTAGTCTTCATGTCTCCATTTATACATTACTGCTGTGTTTTTCCATTTACTTTGGTTAAATTATTTATTTTCTACAATATAGGAGGAACAAAACATTATATCCCAACTTCAAGGCAAGAAAGGAAATCCTGCGATGATAGGCTCAGATACCAAATTATTGTCCGGATGAATCATTTCTTGGCTCGTCACTATGGGGATGCTGCGCAATTGCTCTGCACGTTTTGTTTTTGTTTTGTTTTGTTTTTTATTTTTTTGCCCACAATATCTTGGAGCTCGTATTTGGATTTCTATTTTGTCTCAGATGACCGTGCTAGAAAACCTCATGCATATTAGGAAGAAATGAGGCATTGCTAGTGCAACTCGGGGAGGTCTAGACACATCTACTGGGTAGCAATTGCGTTAAGTGAGATAACTTAGTATGTTTTGGGCACTGTTAACTCTATACATTTCATGTAAATATAATATATGTACACAGCTAAATGATTCTAGACTGAGCGTACCTTTGTATAATACTGAAATAACAAATACCATGCATGGTATTAAAAAAACGCGAGCCGCGGAGGAGTGAGTGGTATTATTTGACTCACGGTCATAGATTCAAGAATCAGGACATACTGTGTTCCGTTGAGATTGTTTTTGTGGCTGTGAATTTTTTGGTCGAAGGGCATAAGCTTGTATTCTGCTCCTGTATTATGTAAGCCTATGCTTCTTTGTTTAGTCATTTGTCTTTGCAGGTTGCAGTTGCACTTTCATTCATATTCAAATAGGCCACATTAATCTAGTTGTCGGTATTATTCATCTTGTCTAATGTTGCTTAAAAACTGACCATACTGAACAAATGACCAAGATGAATTGTTCTTGAAGCCAATTAAGTACTCCTGCCATCTCAAAAATATAAGCCGCGGTCTGATTTGGCGGTCTCCAAAAATAGCCTTTGACACATAATTAATCATATTCTGAACAGTAGCATCACGTGTTTTCGTCAGAGAAGCCGATGCTCTTTTGAGAGTGACAAAGAGGGCTCAAGAGCATCTCAACAGTTTCCCAATACCTCCCCTATTTTCATAAAACTATTATATTAGGGACAGCTATGCTTTTTTCTTGCTCCAGCAGTTTGCCAATACCTTTTTCTTTTTTTGGTGGTCACCAATATTTTTCTCATCTCTCCTCAAATAAAGGAGGAGATACAACTCCGCTAATACCATGTGGACCATCCTAACTACCACTTTTCAGCCATATTTTTTCTTACACTCCTGTGGGACCCACCTTCCATATAGGTATTGGGGAAGATATATTGGGATACTGCTGTAGCAACTTTCTCAATATTGACGAAAGATAATATTAGGCTACTCCAATACATATGTATTGAGAAATAATTATTGAGGAACTGCTGGAGATGCTGTGAGGACGCCTGATTTGAGAGTGCTAGATTCTTTCGTTCCGCTTTCCATCCAGCATGTTCCGGTCCGTGGGGGCCCTTTTCCGTCTACGAGGCTTATCTCGATATGAGGCCGGGCCACATTTTTATGCTTGGTTACAGAGCGGGCTGGGTGAGGCGTATTTACGCCAACTGGGCCGAGTTATACAAGACTGTCGTATCGTCCTTGACTGGACTGGACTAGAATAAGTGTCTTTAGTAAGGTCCAACCTACTTACCTTTGTGGGCTTCGATCTTTGTCGGAGTGAACAAGTCGCAACCATGCACATGCGATTAGGTGTAACGTAGCTTTGCTTCTTTTATCACAAGTGGCAGGCTACAAATTTAGGTTCGAATCTCGGCAACAGACTTCCTACATATCTGGCTGCAACTTGTGTGCGTAGCTCTTGTTTATAGCATAGTAGGAGTACGTAGTTTACTGGTACTTGGAACATGCTGTTTGTAATGTATGTAAGCAAAACTCCCAGCAAAACACGGCGCATATGCATATGAACGCCGGGTGGTCCTCTCTGCCCGCCTGTTCTCTCGGAAAGGCGATTTGGGTCCGGGCCGGGGCAAGTTGCTCGAAAATGCCAGAAATTTCCAGGGCTCCAACTTCAAGGCGCGCATGTGACGACTTCTTTTTTATAATACTCCGTGGCCGTGGGTCTCTTGCTTCTCGGACTCTATTCGGCAGAAGTTACGGCTCGTGTGGTTTCTAGGACTAATTTGATGTAAGAGAAAAATACTGTTTTATGACTAAAAAAGTAGGACTGATTCTGACTTATAAGCTCAAGCAAACGGAGCCTTGGTTCGGTTGCGAGCTAGTAATAATCCCTATCATGGCACAACTCAGACGATAATCCAGCTCGTGCCAAGTATTTGGGCAAAACAAAAGCAAGCAAGCGCAAGTATGCAACCACACCAGACATACGGGCACACTTACGGAATCGGGGAGAGAGAAAAGAAAAGGATTAACCTCGCAATCAAATCGAACTCCACATACGTACGTTCATCTGAGACGGATGAATGAATAGCCGCGTTTTATTTTCCCAATATACGGGCTGGCTCGGATCGTTTCCGCAGTAGTTGAGATCATGCACCCCCAAAAAGTTCATACATAAATTACTTCATGCATGCATTGCGAGACATAGACTCTCCCAAGTTGCATAATATATACTCCTATATAACAGATAAACAAAGAGATTAGGCCATCACCTAGGCGACCAGACCAGTGATGAAGGAAAAAGAAGCCCAATTAAACAAGTGCTGATTCGTTGCAGTCCAGCTCAGCCACGGGCGTATTATAAGCCCCCAAGGCCCATCGACCGGCCTGATTATGCCACGAACGGGGACCCGGAACGGCGATTTTCTCTGGTGCGAGCTCAGGGAGTCAGGGCAGCGTGGGCGTACGGTGCGCAGAAAGCGACGTGCCGCTTTTTCAATTGGCCGTTAGGCCGGCCGGCGGGGCCCCGGCCCCCGCAACGGCAGCGCCCGGCCCCCGTTCGTTCGTTTTCCTTCCCCATCCCGGGCCGCCGCTGGTGGCTGGCCCCATTGGCACGTTCTCCCCGCCCGTCCGCGTCACGCGGCTGGCTGTCCATCGAGTCCTCGATTCCGTTCCACAGGCTGGGACCTGGGAGTGGGAGGCTTCCCCGTGCAGGCGCGGCATTTTTTTGTTTCCGCCGCGTCATCGCGCGGGCGGAGAACAGCATCCTGGCGCGCCTTCTTTTGCCGCGACGGGGGGACGGACGGCGATCGACAACGACGTGCGCACGGAGGCCGGAGGAGAGAAAAAATCGTGCGCGCGGCGGGGAACGCGATCGACCCGCGGGGACTGGTGGAGTGAGTGGTGGGTGAAGAATTTCGGCGCGTGAGCTTGACGGGTGCCTTGAACTTGTGCCGCGTAGCTATGGCACCCGCTGCTTTTTTTCCCCATCTCACAGAAGTTGTTCTGCTTCCATGCCACTTCGGAGCGGTCTGACTGGCACGTTTAAGCTCAACCGCGCTGGCCGATTTTTTTCTATTTCCTTTCAAATAATGTTCGTGCCTAGACATGATCCGAGCCTAAATGCGCCATAGGTGGACGCAGGCGTTGGTTAGTCCTGTGCTGTACAGGACAGAAGAAGGTTAGTGCTACCAAACATCAGATGAAGCTCCATGCTGGCTTGGCAGCCGCAGGCAGGGTTTGCATGCATGTGCGATGTGTCGTACCATAGGCCAGTAGGCCACCATGAATCCATGATTGAGGTCTTTCGTTCCTCGCGGTTTTTGCAAGATTAATCTCATCTATACAGTACTACGTACCAAGCGTCTATGGAGGCCAATTATGGAAGCGCTGCTATAGCCATTTCCGTATGCAACACTGTTGACCAATTGCAGGGTACGTACGCCTCTTCCTCCTCTGGGAATGGCCAGTTGCCCGGTCTTCAGCTCTTCGCTGTTGACGCGCTCACCATCCCCCGCTGCGGCGGCTTCGTTAGCGCTGCTACTGTTTTTTTTGTATTTATCGTTTTATTTTGTACCTTTTTTCAATTGGTTTTATATAGTGGCTGTAATTTATAGGCTTGTGATAAATGTCGCACATCGAAAGTAATGCTACCTCCGTTTTAAAACACATAGAGTTTAAACATCCTATAACAACAACATAAAAATACGGCGGAAGTAGCATAAGTTTGCTTGAGTATTAAACGAGCTTATAACCGAAGGAAAGAAAACGGATAACGATCGGTGTACATTAGTTCTTTCCCCTTTTGCTTTGACAAAAACACGTGCTTGTTTCTTGATTATACTCCTATATGGCTATAGTAGCAAGTAGTAATATATGCGTAATTAGTCCATGGAAGCTCAAAGCGTACGTACTACTGTTGACGCAGCCAATCACCAGTTCGCCACCCGACAATTCCCCGCAACAAAGCAGCAGAGACAAGCAGGTTGACAGCAAAGTTTATTTCGACGTCCAGTTGCCATAAACAAAGCAGGGTTTAGCATCAAGGAGCCGGCGCGCCGGCGGGTCTCAGCTAGCTGGAGCGTGTGGTGGGCTGCTGACTGAGTGCACGGCGACGGTCAACTTAAACGCCTGATGCAGAAGAAGTCCCGGCCCGCTCATATGACAGGCACAAGAACTCCCTTAACAACCATGAAACGGTGGTTTCAGAAACCTGGCCCCGGGCCCCTGGTTCTTCTCTTCCCACACACACATGGCACACATGCTATCATATATATACGTGTGCCGCTGTATTTATAAATTTCCTTTTCGTTTCTTTTGGGTATTCATAGCTGTCTTATCGAGATCCCGTTTGCTGTTCATGGAAGATACTTTGCGAGATTTCTTCTGCGAGTGATTACGCCAGCCACTTGATGATGCATAACGATTAATGAATTTGGATGGGTCGTGCGATCGATCCCCTGACAAAATACAATCGGTTTAAGGAATGACTTTAAAGCTTTTTAATACAAAGCTATTTTACTTCGTCCAACCAATATATGGCTGCCACCTCATCCATTATCTTCTTTGGCCAGCTAACAAAATCTGAAGCGAGCGAATCGGCCACCCAACAAAGCTGCTACGTGTAGCCAGCCAGTGCCAAAATCACTTTGGCTTGCCAAATTTTGGCTTTCTATAAGAAAATGGCCCATATTTCTAGTAGCTAACCAAGCATTTGGAGTCTGTTGTGATAGCTCATGTTCATGTATATGTCTATGCTTAATTGGTGGAGCCAGCATATAATAGTAACCAGTACTCCATCTAAAACAATTGCCATGTCATGTATATTATCTTTGCATACATGTATGGAAATAGTATCGCAACTTACTCCGTTTTCCACTGGATAGGCACACACGCCAGAATTCAGTTGCTACGTCTGCACTCTGGAGAAGAACCTCTATCCCAAGATAGGACAGGAAGAAAATGAAAGGAAGCAAACGGATATAAAAAATAAGCGTACTTTTTCAGTTTATTTTTCTCTCACAATAAATCAGCCAACAATACTTTCAGCCATGACGTGGGGTACGACCCCGGATACCCACGACAGACCACATGGGCTACGCCCCCAGGGGCGGTCCAGCCCATAAGATGAAGCCTTGCGGGGCACGACACTGCTCGGCGTCTCCCGCAAGACACCAGGAAGGTATCCTGAAGATAATACGAGATCTGTTAGGATACGTATGATTACATGATTCCTATAATCTGTTATTACTTTTCGGTTATCTCTCAGATCTAACCGACTTGTAACCCTGCCCCTCAGACTATATAAGGTGGGCAGGGATCCCTCCAAACATACGTAATATCATACGACAGCCAATACAATCCAACAGAACACAGGAGTATGATATTACGTCATACTGACGGCTTGAACATGTCTAACTCGTGTGTCTCTGTTACCTTCTTGTTCTTGATCACACGCCTCTTTTCCGATCAATCTACATTCGTGGAATACCTCTCAGAGGACTGACGACGATATTCTGTTGACACATGGCTTATCAGCCAAACAAACGTGACAAAGATACTCCCTGGTACCAAAATGGTGGCAATAGTAGCTGCGTCTGCAGAAGAACCTCTCCCCAAGATTAGGAACAAAATGAAAGGAAGCAGACGGATATCATCGAAAATAAGGTGGCAAGCTGATCGGAATAGTAGTAGTGCAGAAATGGCCGGATAGGCAAAGAAACGATGCTCCAAAAAATATGCTTTTAAGATGATTGCAGTTGTGGAGCTCTCGTGTATAGGAAAACCAAACAGCCCTGCTACTATTTCTGTGATGTGATCTGAGAGGAGGCCGGGGCCATGGCCAAATTAGTGTGTTCGGTTAGTACGGTCTCGAATTGTTTTAGCTTGATCTCTCTCGTAGAATACTATTTAATCATCCAAAATCATTCGAGCTACAGTGCACATATCTACTAGCCGAACACCCCCAATCCTTTTGGGACGCCTTTCAGCACCGAATAGCCATTTTTGAGCTCGGCGTTAGGGAAAAAATTTGGAGCTGACAATGCCACTAGCAGAGTTGCTAGTGACGATTATGCTGATGCTTATGCTGATTTATTGAAAGAGGAAAACACTGTTTGTTTGCTGAAAAGTACTGCCGAAGTAGTTCATGCCAACTGGGCCGATGAACATTGCAACGGTTGGGGCGCTAAGCTTCCAGGCAAGTATGGTTTTTTTCCAGTCCATCCTGACCATTTAGCATCAGATGAGTTTCAGTTAGGTTTAAACAATACGTATGCTGGATGCTATTTCAGCAGCCTTTCACACATCAGATGATATTTTCAAAGTAATAAACTGGCAGGATATGCCCATTATTAATCAATAAATAAAAGGGGACGTATTACATCAGTAAAGTGAGTTTCTGAATTCTATCTGACAGTGCAATAACATTTTGGTGGTAGAAAACACGCTGAAGCCTGAAGCTTCTTCTTCTTTTTCTTATCCCTGGATGTGAACAGAGCTTTTTGAGCGATTGATATGTCACCAGCCAGCTAAGCTTTGAAGAGCATCATATGTAGTGTAGCGTGGGCACTGGACAGAGCTATATATAGTGACGGAAATATATAGTCTCTGGACAACGGCGATGTGAGGCTTTCAGAGATCGATCAAACGTAGTAGTAGCCTGTTCCCAGCCGGCTCTCCTAGGTGTGGTCAGCAAGCGATGCATGTGTGTGGTCCGTGGAAGCGCTGCTAGAGACGGCCACAGCCTACCGATAGCAACCTTGAGCGCAGCAGCAGCAGCAGGAAAAGTTCGTAATAAAATTGTGGGACGTGCTCTAAATCCTAAGTGTCATGGAAGCTGATTTAGCGACCTAGCACCGGTAGAACGATCCCGGTGTCCTAACGGCAGCCTAAAGGATCAAATACTAGCCGCCGCCGCCGCCGTCTAGGGGGTGGGGGGTGGTTTAGGTACGCATGAGATTACGCTAGCTGTGTGTGTGTGTGTGTGTATATATATATATATATATATATTATGTTGACTAGCTATGTTAATTTGTTTTCCATTTGGGTATCAAAGGCTTATTAACTTGGAGGAACCCTCTGATCGATCGAACTATCCCACACACACAAGTGTGGATGCCCCCATGCCTTCAGGCCTTGTTAAGACACATGCATTCGAATCCACCTCAATTCATGTGTTGGAGTGGATTGAGGAAGCCCTCAGAGTTTCCAGTTTTCATGTGTGATATTATACGGTCTAAATGTGTTATTTGGATTTGGAATTAGCTTATCGGAAAAACTGAAAGTGCAAGTTCTTTACTCGCCCTTAGCACACACACTTTCCAAACACGATCTCAATGTCATTTCACATTGTATCGCATCTTGCAATAAGAACGAATCACATTTGTATGCTCAGTTATGCTTGAATACTTACAACCATGTCTTCATATATCTTCCATATTGGCAATGTCGTTGTGATGGTGTCACTACTCGGTTCCAAAACAACAGTCAGTTGCACTTGCACCCTAATCAGCAACTTCCCTATGAGCATGGCTAAAGGTCGTCCGCGCACTCAAGATCATGTGGGTCTTGTCCTTTTGACTACCCTGGTGAGTGTTCTGATCTCTTTAGGAATCAGCCGGTCACAAGATGATGATCAGGACAACAATCTCAGGCACAATTTTGAAGGAATCTGGAGGAATCTGAATGAATCTGTGAGAGAAAAACACTGTTCCGGATGAAAAAAGAAGCGGATCAAGCCGGGTTTAAGGATCAAGCCCGTTCGCGTGTCCTTAAACCCGGCTTGATCCGCTTCTTTTTTCATCCGGAACAGTGTTTTCCTCTCACAGATTCATCCAGATTCCTCCAAAAATTCCTCTGAAAGAATCTGGATGAATCTGTGAGAGGAAAACACTGTTCCAGATGAAAAAAAACATTTGTTGTGTGAGAACCATTTAGCTTGTTCTAAAGGGACTCCACCATTATCTATGCCTGGGTTCCAAAGATCCAAAAGTATGCCACCGAGGATTCAGTCACTCAAACCTCCTACGTAAGCAAGGCTGCAATACAAGAGAGAAAATATTCTCTACATCAAATGCGTCGTAAAAATCTGAAATCTACATCACACCTTGAGTCTAAGTTCAATGATAAACAATCAGAAGTAATAATCAGATTAAATGGAAGAGAAAGTAAGGAGGATTACTTCAGGAAAGAGGGTCCATGAAAAATCTAGATTCGCTTCATGCATGTGGATTTTTGACGAATATATACCACAAGTATCTTCATCAGTGAGAAACAACTTGACATTTAATACTATCATTCATGGATAGTGTAAAAATTAAAGTTATGATATATTTATGAGTAAATATTTTTACGCTTTGCAATGACAAAAAAATTATCATGATTATTGTCGAGGATCAATACTATGATACCCGAAGAGTAGGAGCTAATGGTCATCAACATTGATTCATCCAAGCAGTCAATAGCACGAATACAGCTCCAACCGACCCTTAGGTGCGCGGGCTCCGCCTCGCCTGACCTTTGGGGGCGGGCTCCTCCTCGCCCGACCTCTGAGTCGGGGGCTCCGCCTCGTCCGGCCTCTGAGTCAGGGGCTCCATCTTGCCCGACCCCTCAAACGAGGCTCCTGACGGAAGCCCGTGCCGCCGTCAAGCACTATAGGCCAGAAAGTACAACCCATGGTCAAATTTCTGACATCGTGCAGGGAGCGGGCACATCTCAACATGACATGTGCTCGCGACATGTCACTCTTGAGAACTCATATCACCAACAGCGACGGACGCGTGGTCACTATGATGCCTACTCTCTGTACGGCCGCTGACCAGCACGATGGTTCGCCGTGTCGCCCGCCAGGACGGAATGAGACGTCGCGACCCGCTGACAACGTCGGGGCGTGGCATCAGCGGCGAACAGGCACCCGCGCGTGGAGCCATCCCTATCACCATCTGCAGTGTCGGTGGGACCCGCAGAAAGGAGCAGAAAGGACAGCGGTCCTAGAAGCCTTCCTCTCCTTGGCTCTTCTCCCTCTTTCTCTTTGTGTAACTTGCTCTTCCCCTTCGTCTATAAAAGAAGAAGCAGGACGCCCTAGGAGGGGAACGGCGGTTCACCACTCTACACGGCTGTAGACATTAAAACACATGCTCTAACACACCTTAGGAGCACACGAACACCAGAGATTTGGGATCATTTCCCTCTCTCGTCCGTTTGTAACCCCTATCATAAACTTTTAGTGCTAGTAACACGAGCAGCAGCGACGAACTGGATGTAGGGACATTCTGCCCAAACCAGTATAAACCTCGTGTCCTCTAAGCACACCATCCAAGCCAGACGCGCAATACTAGAAATTTACTAGTTGGTAACTCGAAACCCCGATAGTTGGTGCGCTAGGTAAGGGCGTTTTGCGCATCTCGACGTTCAAATCAGGTCTCGGATGGCTAGTCATGGCGTTAGCTAGGTCCCGGGCGCGCACGTGCGCTTTGGGAACCTGGACTTCATCATTATGATAGAGGGCGTCCAACCTCTCCACTTCACCGATCTCGACGCGATCGCCGAGGCGCTTGAGGAGCTGCAGCTGCACGCACCAGAGGCCCACACCCCCGGGAGCGACCAACTCCTCGGCTCTGATTATAAGAGGCTAGAGCGCCAGCTCGACGCCTTCTTGGGATCCCAACCATCCCGGGAGGACCTGCGCCACCACACCTTCTCGTTCGCCAACATCATGACGTAGCTTGTCGGAGGAGAGCTGCTCTTCTCAAAATACCTCATCTAGAGCGCCCCGACAACGCTCATGTCTAGTCTCTGCAATGCCACAGAGACCGTTGGCCACCTTGTGGCGCAATGCATGTCTCCATCCCCCGCGAACGATGAGTTCGTGGGGATGACCAAATATGTCGCGGAATCTTTGCACGACCTTCTCGCGGGAGAATCGGGGTCGCCCTCCGACTCTGACTCCAGCAGGGGGAGCCATCGCCTTTCACGTGAATGTTTCATGGTAGGAACCCCCGAGGGATACGTCGAAAGCATCCATGAGGGAGAGGCTACCCCAACGAACGACCTCGATGACGAGGTCGAGGGGGATGCAGGGGCCCCACCTCGCCTGCGGGTAGAGCAGCTGAAGGCCCAGCACCAAGAGATCGAGGAAGCACGACTCTAGCTTGAGTAGGAACACGTGGAGCTCGAGTGAGAGATCGAGCGCCATGGAGACGGTGGGCGTGCGCATGCCGTGGCCCGCAACATGAACCAAAGGATCATCGAGGACTATGAAGCCCTCCCACACTTCACCCGGGCAAGCCAGAACATCGCTGCTATGGTGGCCTTGCTTTGGGGGCTTACGTGACCCACGACGCCTGAGGATCATCGGGCCCATAGTGAGATTCATACGCTTCTCGAGCATGCGATAGCGCAGTAGGTCGAGAGCTCACTATCCCGATGATGCGAGCTCTACGCTAGCCGACACGTGCCCTCAGAGCGACCCGACAAGGATGTATCAATCCAGTAGACGTAGCAAGGCAACAGGTCGCGCACCATGGTCCTGGTGCATGAGCGTCTCGGTCTCCACCATGGCACATGCAACACCCTCGACGCCCGTAGGCGTACCTACAGTGATGCGAGGGAGGAGTCTAGCCGCAGCTGCCACCCTTGTCGTGGCGGATGCTACGACAGCGGTGAGGACCAAAGCCCAAGCCCTGACTTATCGGGACCTTAGGTCTTTGGCCGACACATCCTCAACGTCATCTTCCCACCGTGGTACCAACCGCCGATCAACATCCTAAAATACTCTGGGGAAATGAACCCCGAACTGTGGCTCGAGGATTATTGGCTTGCTTGCCAAGCTGGTGGAGCGGATAATGATGATTTCATTATCCGCAACCTTCCATTGTTCCTGGCCGATTTGGCACGAACGTGGTTGGAACACCTTCCGCCCAACCGAATCCAAAGTTGGGCAGACCTAAAAGAGATCTTTGTGGGAAACTTCTAGGGCACATACGCATGTCCTAGGAACCCATGGGATCTCAAAAACTGCCGATAGAAATCTAGGGAAACTCTTTGTGGGTACATCCGATGCTTCTCCCGGTAATGCAATGAGCTACCCAACATCGCTGACATCGACGTCATAGGAGCTTTCCTATCAGGACCACCTGTGAGTCCCTGGTTCACATGCTAGGACATAAGGGCCCACAAACCACCAAGGAGCTCCTTGACATCGCCACTAGCCATGCCTCGGGTGAGGAGGCGGTCGGGGCGATTTTCGATCGCCTCAAAGGCAAGGCTAAGTGGGACGAGTACGTCGGCGAAGGCGTCTCCAACCATCCCAGTAAAAAGAAGAACAAGCAGTGGTGCGAGGGCTAGCTCATGGCCACTACCGACCGCAAGGGGGTCGGAAGCCCACCGAGGGTACCCCGGACCACTTCGAGAAGCTACTCGAAGGGCCATGCCCGAACCATGCCTTCCCCGTCAAGCACCTATACAAAGACTATGTCCCCATGAAGCGGTTCTTGTCTGGAGGCTCCAATAAGGGGGAGCAATGAAAGGAGCCCAAGTCGACCACAGACAACACCGAGGGAAAGGATAGTAGATTTTTAGCGTTGGATGGCTGCCTCATGATCTTTGGAGGGTCAGCGGCCTATGACTCCAAGCGCCGCTAGAAGCTTGTGCACCGTGAGGTCTATATGGCTGAGCCAGCCATGCCTACCTTTCTCTGATGGTCGGAGTTCGCCATAACCTTTGATCTAACCGACCACCCGAAAAGCGTCCTACAGCCAGGAAGATATCCGCTCGTGGTTGACCCGATCATTGGCACGAAGTGGCTCACCAAGGTGCTGATAGATGGAGGCAGCGACCTCAACATCATATATGCTAAGACGCTCGATGCCATGGGCATCGACCGAGCACGCATCTGGCCGACCAGGAAAGCAGGCCATGCCACTTGGGCACATCGATCTTCCCATCACCTTCGAGGATTCGACCAATTACAGGACAGAGACCCTTACCTTTGAGGTGGTCAGGTTCCATGAAACCTACCACGCCATCCTGGGACGTCCATGCTACATGAAGTTCATGGCCGTCCCCAACTACACCTATCTGAAGTTAAAGATGTTGGGTCCGTGCGGGGTCATCACTGTTGGCACCTCCTTCCAGTGTGCCTATGAGTGCGAGGTCGAGTGTTGCGAACACGCTGCGGCAATTGTCACCTCTAGAGGGCTTGTGACCATCAGGGAGGAGGTCATCAAAGAAGCACCCGACCCCAAGCAGTCGATCGGGTCTTTTGACCCTATAGAAGGCGCCAAGGATGTCCCCATAGACCCCCGCAGCTCCAAGGGCAAGGTGGTGTGCATTGGCACCATGCTTTCCTCTAAATAGGAAAGCGCATTCATTGACTTCCTCCATGCCAACAGAGACATCTTTGCGTGGAGACCTTCAGACATGCCAGGCATTCCGAGAGAAGTCACCGAGCATGCCTTGAAAATCAGGCCAGGCTCCAAGCCGATGAAGCAGCGCCTGCGTCGCTTCGACGAGGAGAAACACAGGGCTATCAGTGATGAGATTGCGAAGCTTTTGGCGGCCGGGTTCATCAAGGAAGTATATCACCCTAAGTGGTTAGCCAATCCCGTTCTTGAACAAAAAAGAGTGGGAAATGGAGAATGTGTGTTGACTACACGAGTCTCAACAAGGCATGTCCAAAGGATTCGTTTCCTTTGCCACGCATAGACCAAGTAGTCGACTCGACCTCAGGGTGTGAAACCCTTTTCTTCCTTGATGCGTACTCCGGGCACCATGAAATCATGATAAAAGAGTCCGACCAACTCGCTACATCTTTCAACACCCCATTCGGATCATTCTGCTATGTCACAATGCCGTTCGGTCTGAAAAACATGGGGGCCACGTACCAACGCTGCATGCTCAAGTGTTTCGGGGATCTCATTGGGTGGACCATTGAGGCCTATGTGGATGACATCATGGTCAAATCCAAATAGCCTGACCAGGTCATAGCTGACCTAGAGCAGACCTTCGCGAAACTTCGAGCAAACGGCATTAAGCTCAACCCCAAGAAGTGCATTTTTGGGGTCCCAAGGGGTATGCTGCTGGGTTTTATCGTCTTCGAGCATGGCATCGAAGCCAATCCGGAGAAGATCTCGGCCATCACAAGTTTGGTCCTGATTCAGAATATAAAGCGGGTACAACAAGTTATGGGGTGCCTCGTCGCACTCAGCCACTTTACCTCATGCCTCGACGAATGAGGTCTCCCCCTCTATTGTCTTCTAAAGAAGGTCGACCATTTCGTTTGGACGCCCGAGGCCCAGGAGGCGCTTGACAAGGTCAAGCAGCTGCTGATAAAGGCCTCAATCTTGGCCCCCCTAACCAATGGGGAACCACTTCTACTCTATATTGCGTCCACCACACAAGTGGTCAGCGCTGCCCTGGTGATAGAGCAAGAAGATGAGGGACATGTCCTCAAAGTGCAGCGTCTCGTGTACTTCATTAGTAAGGTCTTGTCTGATTCCAAGTCCCACTACCCTCAAATCCAGAAGCTCTTGTACGCCGTCCTCATCGCCAAGAGGACGTTGCATCACTACGTTGAGCCACATCCCGTGACGGTCGTGACGTCCTTCCCTCTCGGTGAGGTCATCCAAAATAGGGATGCCACGAGAAGAATCACCAAGTGGGCACTCGAGCTGATGGGTCAAGGCATTTCATATGCCCCCTAGACGGCTATCAAGTCCCAAGTGCTGGCTGATTTCATTGTAGAATGGACCAAGATCCAAATGTCGCCAGTAGCCATTGACCAAGAGTACTGGACGATGTACTTCGACGGATCGCTGATGAAGAAAGGCGCCGGCATGGGGCTGGTCTTTGTTTTGCCCCTTGGGGTACACATGAGGTACATGGTTCACATCCATTTCCCCTCCTCCAACAATGCGGCCAAATATGAGGCACTCATCAATGGCCTATGCATCGCCATCGAGTTGGGTATCCGACAGCTTGACAGCCGAGGCGACTCTCAGCTGGTCATCGAGCAAGTCATGAAGGAATCAAGCTGCCACAATGCCAAGATGGCCGTGTATTGCTGAGAAGTCTGCCAGCTAGAGGACAAGTTTGATGGTCTCGAGCTCAATCACATTCCGAGGCGTCTCAACGAGGTGGTCGACGTGATGTCAAAAATGGCGTCTGGTCGAGAGCCGGTGCTGACGGACATCTTTGCTAGCGATCAGTACAAGCCCTCGGTCTACTACAAGGAGCCAGAATAGACCAGTGACACCCCCTTATGCTAGGCTCGGGGGCTAACCAGCCGTCGGCTCCATCCGACCCCAAAGTCATGTAGCTTGATGAGGATCCAGCGACAGAGCCTAACCCTGTGGCTGACTGGAGGATGCCTTACCTCGACTACCTCCTCTGTGAGGCACTACCGATGGAGAAAATGGAGGCTCAGTGGCTCGTGCGTCGCGCCAAGGCCTTTGTCCTTATTGAGGGTGAGCTTTATAGGTGAAGCCACATCGAGATGTTGTAGCACTGCATCTCCATCGAACAAGGAAAGCAGTTCCTGAGTGATATCCATGATGTGGTCTGCGGGCACCATGTCGCGCCTAGGACCCTGGTTGAAAACGTGTTATGACAAGGCTTCTATTGGCCGACCGCAATAGCCGTTGCTGAATAGATTGTGCACACCTATGAAAGGTGTCAATACTACGCTCAGCAGACCCACCTACTGGCCCAAGCACTTCAAACGATCCCCATCATGTGGCCGTTTGTGGTCTAGGGGCTTGATCTGGTCGGACCTCTCAAGAGGGTGACTGGGGGCTATACGCACTTGCTTATTGCTGTAGACAAGTTTACAAAGTGGATAGAGGCTCGATCGATCTCCGCAATAAAGTTTGAGCAGGCCATGCTGTTCTTCCTTGACATTGTCCATCGCTATGGAGTCTCGAACTCCATTATCACGGACAATGGCACACAGTTCACTAGAAAGAAGTTCCTCCGATTCTGCGATGAATACCACATCCGCGTCGATTGGGCCACCGTGGCACACCCCCGCACGAACGGGTAGGTCGAGCGCGTGAACGACATGGTCCTACAAGGTCTCAAGCCTAGGATCTTCAACCGGTTGAACTAGTTTGGTGGATGATGGGTCAAGGAATGTCCCATGGTGCTCTGGAGTCTAAGGATGACCCCAGTCGGGCCACCGGCTACATGCCATTCTTCATGGCCTATGGTTTCGAGGCTATCCTCCCGATCAACCTCGACTATGGAGCGCCAAGGGTCAGGGCGTACGACGAATAGGGAGCCAAGATGTCCCTCGAGGATGCTATGGACCAGCTAGATGAAGCACGCGACATTGCCCTCCTCCGCTTGGCCAAGCACCAGCAAGCTTTATGCTAGTACCACAACCATCGAGTGTGGGGTTAGGCATTTAACGTCGAGGACCTAGTGCTCCACCTTGTCCAGAGCAACAAGAACCACCACAAGCTCTCTCCGCCATGAGAGGGACCATATGTCATCGTGGAGGTGCTCTGACCAGGCACCTACAAGCTCAGGACCATCAACGGTGAAGTCATCATCAATGCCTAGAACTTCAAATAGCTACATCGCTTTTACCCTTAATTTACGCATGCTTTCTGTTATCAGTTTCGTTATCAACTCCTCGATCTTTAGTGACACCCAACCCCAGCAACGACAGGGGGTCAGGCCTCACTCAGGGGCCGATAAGAGCGTATCTATCAAGTAGACATTCTCTATGCCTGACTCTTTCTCATGTTAAGACCTAGAAGCAAAGGTTGCAGAAACAAACGCTGAGTAAAACTGGTCGAACTACAAGAAACCTATGCCCTAGTGGCTATAGTGTTTTTGCTCATCAGCGTGATCAGAGTTTTTTCCGCACCCTGAGCTTCTTAAGCCTTAACTACGGAAAGAATCAGAACATATTTAAGAGTATATCCACCTGACAAATATTCTCTGTGGCCGATCCTCTCTCGTGTTAAGATCTAGAAGCAAGGGTTGCGGAAATGAACGCTGAGTAAAACTGGCCAGACCGCAAGAAACCTACACCCTAGTGGCTATGACGTTTTTGCTCACCAGCGTGATCAGAGTTTGTTCACCCGCACCCTAAACTTTACAGCCTTAACGATAGAAAGGGTCAGAACGCATTAACCTTTTTATACAAAAGGGGGAGAAGGACTAAAAATCTATTTGGCCATAGTGAAATCTAAGAGCTTATTCACTTGTTATGAGTTCGCTGCCTGGCTTATCTGCCTAACTAATTTCTTGGGGGGTGATCTCATCCTCTATCTCTGCAGGTAAGTCTTGTGCCAGTGAGTCACCCAGGTCAATCGAATGGCTCGGGCTACTGCTGAGAAATAGGTAAGGAGCAGTAGGATGTCCCATGCAGGTTATGCTGACTCCATCATGAATGACGGACCTGGATTCCACTCGGACATATCTAATAAGAGCTCCCCAAACCCATCACTCGAGCCATCAAGGCAAGTCCTATGCTGGTAGGTCACCCAAGTCGATCGGACGGGTCGGGCCTCTATTGAGAGACAGGTAAGGGGCAGTAGGATGCCTCATGCGGGTTATGCCGACTCCATCACGAATGATGGACCCGGATTCCACTCGGACATATCCGATAAGAGCTCCCCAAACCCGTCACTCGAGCCATCGAGGTAACTTTACCAACCCCCCACTTTACTTTTCTAGTGCATGATCATTCATTCATCCATTCTCATACATTCAAGCATTGCATTGCAATTATTGCATCACAATGCTTTGTGTTGTGTCACAAAGCAGTAGTCGTCTCATTTGATATGAGCGATGACCGATCGGGATTCGATGGCCTACCCACGAAGGGCTCGAGGCCGCCTCGCGTCAAACAGAGCCAGGGGAGAAAACACCGATGAGCCTCAGTGGCCTTCGCCCGACCCGCTCAGAAGCAGACAGTGTCATCTCGATCTTCTTGTTCGATCCTAACCTCGAGCCATGCCCACAGAATCTCCATCGAGGAAAGGCCAGCGGGCCACCTGAATCGGTCTCTGGAATGACTCGGGCATCTGCCAGGAGGTGGGTTATGGAGCAGTGGAATGCCACATGAGGGATATGCTAACCCTATTATGAATGACAGACCTGGATCCCCTCGGACATGCCCATTAGTGAGCTCATCGAGCGCAACACTAGAGCCATCGAGGCAAGTGACGTTAGCTCAACCCCTCCGATTACGAAAACCACGGACAGGGTGACGATCACAAAGACGAGCCAACCCTCGACCGGACCCCTGCTATATGGAGGGGCTTGAGGAAAGTTGGACTCACTAGGAGACTGAATGCATGGTCATAGAACAATGGCTCAGATCTTAGGGAGGGGGTACATATGAAAACTAAGAATAATGTTTCTAAAACAAGAGACGTTTTCTCCTACTAGTTTTCCCTATTGTCCCCTTGATCTTTAGTGAAACCAAACCCCAGTAATGGCATGGGGTCGGGTCTCACTTGGGGGTGGATAAAGATATATACACCCTTTCTAAAACAGTCACTGTGCCAGACCCTTTCTCACGATTAAAAACCTAGAGGCAAGGTTTGTGGAAACAAAGTGAAACTGATCGGACTGCAAGAAACCTACACCCTAGCGGCTACGATAGTATGACGCTCTTACCAGCGTGACCAAAGTTTGTCACCCACACCTCGAGCTCTACAGCCTTAACAACAAGAAGGGTCAAAAAGCATTAACCCTTTTTACACATAAAAAGGAGAAAGAACAAATTTGCTCAACCAAAACGAACGAACAGACTTGTTCAAATGAAACAAAAGGGATGGAACTTGTCCTCTTATTACAAAAATGACCACCCAACCTATTTAACTAAATAGCCCCTCTGAGGGAGAACTATTCCTTTTATCCTATCCACCAGGTCCTACATAAGGGGAGCCACCGCCGTTTCCATCTCCTCTATCTCGTGGACTTCATAACCGGGCACGTAGTCATGGCTCATTGCCACTAGATCAATGTGGTCCTCATAATGAGAATGAGCAATTGTGAAGGACTGATTGACCCTGGTGCGAAGGGCATTCCACTCGAGCTGGAGCACCTGAGCTATGATCTCGACAACACGAGCCATGAGCGAGCTAGTCCCCTCTGACCACACCACCTCAAGGTCATCGTCGACCACTCCGAGGGTGGCTCTTAGGATACCAAGCTCGTCACTCTCTACTTGAAGATTTCTCCTCACCTTGGTGAGATCCACAGTCAGCTCAGCAAAAATGCCCTTGGCCTCTAGCTTCTGGGTCATCTCCCTTTCGAGCTCGGCCTGGAGGGAGCTGACCTTCTACTGCACGTCGTCGTGCTCTTGGCAAGCCTAGTCACGCTCTCAGAAAGCCTAGGCGCACTCCTCGTGAGCCATGCCATGTTCCGAGCAGAGCCTCTCCATGGTTTGGATTAGCTCATCCCGCTCCTTGCACAGCCGAGCGACCGCCATGGCATCCAAGCTCTCCCTTTTCTCTAGGGCCATGAGCTTCTCCTCGCCCCTAGCTTCAGATCCCTTTCTTTCTCAACCTCGCCTAGAAGATCAAGGATCTGCTGGCGGGTTTCGGCGTCCTTCTAGAGCAACTCATACCACTCCTTCCTGACCCTGGTGGCTTCTTCATCATCCTTCCGCGACCTCACCGATAGGGCCTCGAACGCCTTCTCGGCCTCATCAGCATCTTGATGGGCCTCGGCCACCCATGATGAAGATTGGCTGCCTCTTCGGTGAGGGGAGTCAACTCAACCACCCTCTGCTAGACGGCAATGAGCTAAGCTATCACCTCCCCATGTAGCCATGCCTCCTCGACGAGGCGGTCCTAGGCTTCCTTCTGTTGACAAAGGAACCAAGATTTCCCCCAGCTATGACCTATAAGGGACTGTAGGGAGATGATGGTCAGGATATAAAAAGTATTTAGAGGAAGAAAAGGGCAAGAAGCAGGACCAAGCAATACCTGGCTAGAGGGAACAACAACATCATACAATGCGCCCGTGGCATGGTCTAGGGCCTCAAGCACGGACGTGATCCCTACGTCGAGGCTCTCCCGCTCCATGCTCTCTATGGCGTCATCAAGGGTAAAAAACATCAACACCAGATCCTATGGATCCATCACCTAGAGCAGGAGCTTGCCTTATGAGGGTGAGCCACTGCCCACCGACGTCAGGGTCAGGGATGACACCTTGCTGGCCTGAAGCGCTGTCGAACCCTCTTGCCGTGACGTCCCCACCGAGACGCCCCCTCCGGTGACGGATGGGGTCAGTGGTGCAGATGTGAACCTCTCTCCCAGCACCACGACTCTCGGGGACCCATCTTTGCTGGCACATCGGGCGTGACGATAGAGCCACACGCCTCTTTTGGCTCCTAGGGAAGGCCGATGGTATGTCCCGCCTTCGCCGGCTCCCTAGATGTACCCTTCTGTCCATGGAACAGGAAGGGTCCCGACGCCTGCAAGGACGAACCGGTGCCTGTCAGCGCATCCTCGTTCTCTAGGTTGTCCCACTCCATATCATCGGTTACCATTTCTTCTTCCTCCATCACCTCATCGTCGTCACCATTATCATCGTCATCATTGTTGTCAGTGTCCTCCCCTCATTCCTGCGCCACACAAAAGTTTATCACCTTAAGTTCCAATCCTACTCTAGCATGGCAATTCTAGGAATGTAAAGACAAGAATTGAATTGCTCAAATGTAAATACTCAAAGTAAAGAGAGGAGAAGGAACATGGTGATGTTTTGTTGAGGTATCGGAGAGTCACCACTCCCCAATAGTTCTCGTTGGAGCACCCGCGCAAGGGTGTAGCTCCCCCTTGATCTGTGCAAGGATCAAGTGCTCTCAACGGGCTGATTCTTCGATACTCCGTCACGGTGAATCGCCCACAACCGCTCACAACTTGAGTTGGGTCATCTACAAGCTCCGACAGATGATCACCAAACTACCGATCACCACCAAGTGAAAGCTCTAGTTTGGTTTTGGTGAATTGATGAAACCCTAAGTGCTAGCCTCAAGTGATCATGAGATAGGTAGCACATTCCAAGTGGTGAAGCAAATGAAGATCATGACATGATGATGGTGATGCCATGGTGATGATCAAGTGCTTGGACTTGAAAAGAAGAAAGAGAAAAATAAAAGGCTCAAGGCAAAGGTATAAATGGTAGGAGCTATTTTGTTTTGGTGATCGAGACACTTAGTGAGTGTGTTCACATTTAGGATCGATAGCACTATTAAAGAGGGGTGAAACTCGTATTGAAATGCGATTATCAAAGTGCCACTAGATGCTCTAACTCATTGCATATGCATTTAAGATCTAGTGGAGTGCTAACACCCTTGAAAATGTTTGTGACAATATGCTAACACATGTGCACAAGGTGATACACTTGGTGGATGGCACATTTGAGCAAGGGTTAGGATCTTCACCGACGAAGTGTCCGCCTATAGAGTGTGGATAGTCCGACGCTGCCATCGGCACCCTATATAGAAAAGATAGGGTCTCATAGAGTGGACCGAACGCTGGCCTCATCTGGACCGGCGCGTCTGGTCAGTAGAAGCAGTAAAGACACTGGCGTCGGTCTTCGACCGAACGCTGGGTCACTTCATGACCGGACGCTGGCGGGGTGAGTCCAGTCCCACTGACATGGCAGCACATAGAGGAGACATTGAGTGACCGGACGCTAGGTGAGTCTGGTCGGGCATGACTGGACGTGTCTGGTCATGATTTTTCACCTCTGGAACCTTACTAGAAACGACTGGACGCTGGTGTTGGTGCGTCCGGTCACTTTGAGCAGCGTGTCCGGTCACTACTTAAATGTACTGATGACCATTGAGATCAGGCGATCAACGTTTGAAGTCAGTGACACGTGGCAAGCACCAGGCGACCGGATGCTGGGGTCCTACGTCCGGTCCATTTGACCGGAGCGTCCGGTCACCCTGAGCAGTGCCCAGTGAAGGGGTACAACGACTCTATTTTGTGGGGGCTTCTATTTAAGCCCCATGGCCAGCTCTAGCTCACTCTCTTGGCCATTTGCATTGACATAGCAACCTTATGAGCTTAGCCAAAAGCCTCCCATTCATCTCCATCATAGATACAATATCTTTGTGAGATTGGGAGAGAATCCAAGTGCATTGCTTGAGTGTTTGCATCTAGAGGCACTTGGTGTTCGTGTTTCACTGTGGGGTTTGCTTATTACTCTTGGTGGTTGCCACCACCTAGACAGCTTGGAGCAACGAGGATCATCGAGCGGAGGTTGGTGATTGTCTCCAACTCCAATCGTGGTGATTGTGAGGGGTTCTGGACCTTTCCCCGGTGGAGAGCCAAAAGGTACTCTAGTAAATTGCTCATGGCTTGTGTGATCCTCATCTTGTGTTGGTTGTGTGGCACCCTATTGAGGGTTTGGCGTGTGATGCCAATTAGCGCGTGAACCTCTAAGTCAGTGAATCGCCACAACGAGGACTAGCTTGCTGACAAGTAAGTGAACCTCGGTAAAAAATCCTTGTGTCATCATTTGATTCCGAGGTGACTGGTCTGCATTGATATTGATTGTTGTGATTGATTGGTTCACTCCTCGACACTATGGTATAACTATCTTGCTCTCTCTCTTTACATTACCACAAACTAGTTATCAAGCTCTTTAGTATAGCTAGTTGTGAGAGCTTGTTAGTTTGATTAGTGTGGCTCTTTAGTTAGTATTTAAGAGCACACTAACTTAGTGTAGTGACATGGCCATTGTGTCGATAGAAACTAGAATTGTGATAGGTGGCTTGCATTTTAGTAGGCTAGCGCAACACTTGCTTTGCCTCATAATTGTCTAACCGGTTTGTTAAGTGTTGTTGTAGAAATTTTTAATAGGCTATTCACCCCCCTCTAGCCATTAGGACCTTTCACCAAGCCATCTAGGTGATGGCGATCACAAAGAGTAACAAGCAAAAACTCACTTGACCACAACAAGACTAATGAGAAGGGTGGATGCACACTTGCTACTCTCCTTGCACTAATGAGGCCTTAATCTTGGATTCTCAAATCTCAATCACCTCACTAGGCTCTTGCTCTCCAAAACACTCTTAAGGATGTTTCTCAGCTGATCAAATGGGCAAGAGACCTCCCTTGGATGAATAGATGAAGTATTTATATCCCATCATTATAAATGAGCCGTTAGGAGGTAGCGTCAGCGTTCTGCGGGGTGATCGGATGCTCCGGTTAAGGTGACCAGACGCTTTGGTCAGTTCTCCCCGCCATAGAGCCGTTTAGTTGGACCGGACTCTGACCTACGTCCGGTCAGCACTAACTGGACATGTCCAATCATGAAAACTGCTCTCTAGACCCTTACTATTGTTGATCGGACACTGGAGCCTAGAGTCTGGTCGCTTTGCTGTTCAGCGTCCGATCAGCAACTGGAACCTGACCAGCGTCCGGTCATCACTGACCGGACGCGTCCGATCAGGATTCTCCCTCTTTGGAACCTTATTGGAGTTGACCGAACTCTAGCACCCAGCATCCAGTCACATTTCACTCAGTGTCCAGTCGCCACCAAACGACTTCTCCTTGATCAAATGAACTGACCGGACTCTACCGCTAGCGTCCGGTTACAACCGGTTCAGCGTCCGGTCAACATTTGACCCTCCATTCACTTCCAACTTAAAATCATATGTGAATGAAGTTTGCTCCAAGTGATCTTAGGGCTACTTCAGAGCTACCTAGTGCTAGGTTTGACAAGTATGCACCACACCTAACCTAGTAGACTCACCTAGGTCAAGCTACTAGTTCATACCCCCCTTAATAGTATGGCCAAAGGAAAAACAAAGTCCTAAACAACTCTAAGTGTCTCTTCAACACCAAACAACATTTAGAACTAGTCCATCCTTAACCTTGTTGTCCATCCTTTGAAAACTGAAACGATTTCCATCGTAGGGGCATGACAACCATGATTGCCCAATCAATTGCCATTACCATAACCTAACTTAATTGCCTCTGCAAAACACATGTTAGTCATAGTAATCACGTATTGTCATTAATCACCAAAATTCAACTAGGGGCCTAGATGCTTTCAATCTCCCCCTTTTTGGTGATTGATAACAATACAACCTCAAGTATGTAAAAGAGACGAGGTTTTCAACATGCTTGGTTCATATAAGCTTTTAACAATAAAAACAATAGAGTTATACAAGCTTATATGACCCAAGCCAACATGATGTACTCAATAGATATGAAATAAGCATGAGTATAAGAAATAAAGCTCATTTGAATCGGAGTAAAACGCGGAAGCAAACCAAATGAGCATAATGAAGTGACATGACACACATGTCACATATCACATAAATATCACACATATCACATAAATATCACAATCACACTTATGTAGTTCAATGCTTGAAAGTAAACATGAATGCATAGTAATGTATCACACATATAAAAAGACAAATAGTAATAAATAAGCTCCCCCTAGATCTAATCATACTCGATCCCTCTCCCCCTTTGGCGTCTAGCACCAAAACCTAAGGGTTGGTTGGCCGAGCTAGAGCAGACGAGTCGGGCGCTGAGGTGCGGTGATCGATCTAAAACTAGGTAGCATCATCATCTAATCTAGAGCTCTGAGCAGTCTGACCCTCTGTCGCTGGAAGTGAACCTGAAGCAATCTAGGTCTATTGTAGGACTGGTACGGCCTATGACTCTATAGGTAGCATTGAAATAGGCGGCTCTGATAATGCAACAGAAGAAGAGAGCATCTCTGTAGTCCCAATGACTGGAGCAACGGTGGTAGGTATAGGGATATGTAACTCTGGCAGTGTAGGCTGCCCTATAAGCTCGTTGAATGTAGCACCAAGGCTCCTAGAAACTGGAGTGTCAGTCACAAGCACTGAGGAACTCTGAGCTAGTGTGAAGCCCGTAACAATAGGTGTGAAGTGCGAGGCTGTCACTGGTGAAGCAAACCACTAGGACACCTACTCTATAGGTGAAGCAAACTATGTAGCTGGTTGTCCCTGACTCTAAAGCCCACTGAGCTATAAATCTAGAGTCACTATAGTGGTGATAGGCTAGCCAAGCTGAGGTGTAAGCTGTGGCGGTGTAGACCCAATAGCTGAACCCCCGAACAGTCATGTTGATGCTTGGACGCCTCCAGAGACGGCCCTGTCTCCGGCTCCTCCCTACACGTGCACGAGCTGGCCTGGAAAAAGAGGAAACGGCGATGGCCGCTCCCCACAAACTGGGCAGCATATCACTAGATGGCGACTAGACCACTCGTCCGCGGAGAGCCGTGGTGATGGAGTGGTCTAATGATGACAAAAATACAGTTCCCCCTCCCCCGAGCGTGGAAACAACTTCACGCAGCACACACGTGGAGGAGCAACCAAGGGGAAGCGATGAAGTCCCCGAGCAGCAGGCAACAAAAATTCCTGCGGAGCAAGCAACGGGAGTCCCCGAGCATCAGGTGGAGTTAAACCCGGTGGTACAGGTAGAGCAAACACCGAAACAACAGGCGGAGCAGAGGCCGACTACAGAGGAGGACAGACCTCCACCCGAGAGTGTGGGGGTCAACCCCACGGTGAAAGCTCTAGTTTGATTTTGGTTAATTGATGAAACCTTAAGTGCTAACCCAGTTTATCAAGATGATTATGAGATAGGTAGCACTACTCTAAGTGATGAAGCAACGGTGAAGATCATGGCAATGGTGATGGCATGGTGATGGTCAAATGCTTAAACTTGGAAAAGAAGAAAGAGAAAAACAAAAGGCTCAAGGCAAAGGTATAAAATGTAGGAGCCATTTTGTTTTAGTGATCAAGACACTTAGTGAGTGTGATCACATTTAGGATAGATAGCCGTACTATTAAGAGGAGTGAAACTCATATCGAAATGCAGTTATCAAAGTGCCACTAGATGCTCTAATTCATTGCATATGCATTTAGGATCTAGTGAAGTAGTAACACCCTTGAAAATGTTTGTGAAAATATGCTAACACATGTGCACAAGGTGATACACTTGGTGGATAGCACATTTGAGCAAAGGGTGAAGAAGACAGAGGTGATGCCAGCGTCGATCAAGTGATCGGACGCTGACTGCCTGCGCCCGGTCGCGCTGACCTGGCGGTACAGTAGCTAGGATATACCACCAGACACTGGGCTATGTCCAGTCGAGGTGGACCGGATGCATCCGGTCGAGGAAAAATGGATTTTGACCCTTACTGTACTCGACCGGACGCTGAGGCTCTAGGGTCCGGTCAGTAATACTAGAGCATCCAGTCGACACTTAGCCATTGTGATCTGATGGTTCAGTTTTAACTCAGAGTGACACGTGGCATAGATCAGTGGACCGGACACTGAGTCCAGGGTCTGGTCAGTATGACCGGAGCATTCGGTCAGAGCGCGTTTTGCCCAGTGAAGGGGTATAACGGCTCTATTCCATGGGGGCTTCTATTTAAGCCTCATGGCCAGTTGTAGCTCACTCTCTTGCACATTTTTATTGATATAGCAACCTTGTGAGCTTAGCCAAAGTCCTCCCACTCATCTCCATCATTGATTCATTATCTTTGTGAGACTAGGAGAGAATCCAAGTGCATTGCTTGAGTGATTGCATCTAGAGACACTTGGTATTCGTGTTGCGCTATAGATTTCGCTTGTTACTCTTGGTGGTTGCCACCACCTAGACAGCTCGGTGTAGCGGTAGAGGATCGGCACGAGTTGGTGATTGTTCGTGGCCATCTTCGGTGATTGTGAGGGGAGTTGTACCTTCCCCGGTGGAGTGCCGAAAGGTTACTCTAGTAAATTGCTCGTGTCATTGAGTTACCTCACTTGTGGGTCGGTTCTTGTGGTGTCCAATCATGTGGATGAGGTTTGTGAAACACCTCTTAGCCGCCAAACCACCAAGTGTTGGTCGACACAACGGGGACTAGCGTGTTGGCAAGCACGTGAACCTCAAGAGAAAAATCAGTTGTCTCTTGTCATTTGCATTCTCCCGGTGATTGGCTTAATCTTCATCTTGTGATTGGTTCATCCCCTACACGGCGGTATAATCACCCTACTCACTTATTTATATTCTTGCAAACTAGTTGATACAAGCTCTTTAGTGTAATTAGAATTGAGAGCTTGCTTTATGATTTACATTCATCTAGTTGAGAGCTCTTAGTGAGTAGCTACATAGCTAGTTTGGGTGCCTAAGTAATCATTGCAACTAGAATTGTTGGATAGGTGGCTTGCAACCCTTGTAGAGCTAGAGCAAGTTTGCATTACGCTATTTGTCAAACTAATCAAATTGCTCTAGTTGATTTGTAGATTTTTAAATAGGCTATTCACCCCCCCCTCTAGCCATATTAGGACCTTTCAAGTGGTATTAGAGCAGTGGTCACTGTTTGATTGAAGGCTTAACAACCTCGGTGTCAAATTATGGCTCAAGTTGTGTTCAACCATGTGGGGGGCAAACCACCGTTCTTTGATGGCACATGCTATGATTATTGGAAGAGAAAGATGAGGATGTATCTTGGTTCAATCAATGATCAAGTATGGGAAGTGACCGAGAATGATTATGCTATCATCGATCCCAACAATCCCACCAACCAAGACAAGACTAACAAGCAATGCAACACAATGGCTCTCAACACCATATACAATGCCATTGATTCCAAGGTGTTTGAGCAAATCAAGAATTGTGAAAGAGCTAATGAGGTGTGGACAATATTGGAGGAAACTTATGAGGGCACACCTGAGGTGAAGAGTGCCAAGTTGTATATTCTCAAGGACAAGTTGACAAGCTTCAAGATGAAAGATGATGAGAGCATTATGGAGATGTTCCATCGGTTACAAGTAATTGTCAATGACTTGAAGGCTTTGGGAGAAAAGATCAAGAATGATGATGTCTCTCACCGGTTCTTAATGTGCCTACCTCCAAGGTTTGAAATGTTGAGATTGCTCATCATTAGAGGAGGATTGAAGGAGATCACCCCTAACCAAGTACTAGGTGATGTCATGACACAAGAGACATACCGTGTGGAAAGGGAGAGGGATGACAAGGAAGACAAGAAGAAGAAAAGCATAGCATTCAAGGCTAGCTCCTCATCATACAAGAACAAGGGCAAGTCCAAGAAAGAATCAAGTGATGATGATGATCTTAGTGATATTGATGATGAAGCTATGGCTCTCTTTGTTCGCAAGATGGGCAAGTTTATGAAGAAGAAGGGCTATGGTGCAAGAAAGAGAAGAGATCACACTAAGAGCAAAGAATATGTGAGAATATGCTATAATTGCAAGAGCCCCGATCATGTTGTAGCAAATTATCCTTACAATAGTGACAATGATGAGGATGAGAAGAAGAAGCACAACAAGGATAAGAAAGAAAAGAAGGAGAAGAAGGAAAAGAAGATGACCTTCCAAAAGAAGAAGAAAGGTGAAGGCTATGTGGTCACATGGGATAGTGATGGCTCTTTAGATGATGATAGCTCTAGTGATGATGACAAGAAACATCTCAAGAGAGCATTAGCAAGCATCGCCATCAACAAGAAGCTATCCATCTTCGACACTCCATCGACATGCCTCATGGCAAAGCCTACCAAGGTAAAATATGATGAGAGTGATGATGAATGTGAAAGTGATTCTTGTAGGGATGATGATAATGATGAGGAGGAGTACACCAAGGAGGAGCTCTTGGACATGTGTGAGCAAGTGCACGCTTGCAATGAGATGAAGAGAAAGGAGTGCAAAGAATTGCATAAGAAGCTAAAATCTCTTCAGCAATCCTTTGATGAGCTCAATGCCACTCATAAGAGGCTAATGGAAGCCCATGAGAAGCTTGGCAAAACTCACTCTAAGCTTGAAAAGGCTTACTCCTCTCTCATTGAGCAAGTCAAGAAGGAGGAAGCCAAGAAGGGGCAAGTGATAGTAACATGTGATGTGGGACTAACATGTGATCTTATTGATGAATCTTTTCATGAACCCATTATTGTTGCTCCTACTAACACTTCTTGTAGCACAATCATTACTACTCCACCTATGAATGATACATCACTAATGGTGGAAAATGAGAACCTCAAGAAGGAGGTAAATGAGCTCACTCGTGCCTTAGGCAATGCCTATGGTGGAGAAGCCCACTTGCTAAAGTGTTTGGGTAGCCAAAGATTTTCTCTCAACAAAGAGGGACTAGGCTATACACCCAAGAAAGGCAAGGCGACCTTTGTCACTCCCAAAGCTAGCTTTGTGAAGGGCAATGGTCGGTTTTGCAATAGATGCAAGCAAGTTGGGCATATAGAGCAAAATTGCAAGACTAACAAGAACAAGCTACCTAATGTATCCTCAATCAAATTTGATTCTTGTTACATGCTTTATAAGGGTGCCAATGGTATGAAGGCTAAGTTCATTGGTGCACCAATTGTGGGCCCAAAGAAGAAGGCCATTTGGATACCAAAGACCTTGATGACTAACCTACAAGGACCCAAGCAAGTTTGGGTACCTAAAAAGAATTGATCTTCTTTTGTAGATAAATTATAAAGCTGGAGGAAGGCATTGGGTGCTTGATAGTGGGTGCACACAACACATGACCGGCGATCCAAGAATGTTCAATTCAATCAATGAAAACAAGAGCAATGGGTTTGATAGTAGCACATTTGGTGACAATGGCAAAGGCAAGGTCAAAGGGTTTGGTAAGATTGCAATATCCAATGATTTAAGCATTTCCAATGTGCTATTAGTAGAGAGCTTGAACTTCAACCTATTGTCGGTAGCTCAATTATGTGATCTTGGTTTCAAGTGCGTATTTGGTGTGGATGATGTAGAGATCATTAGTGTAGATGGCTCTAACTTGATATTCAAAGGATTTAGATATGAGAATCTATACTTAGTTGATTTCAATACTAGAGAAGCTCAATTGACAACATGTTTGATCACTAAGTCTAGCATGGGTTGGTTATGGCATAAAAGGCTTGGTCATGTTGGAATGAAACAATTAAACAAGTTAATCAAGCATGACTTAGTTAGAGGCTTGAAAGATGTCACTTTTGAGAAGGATAAGCTATGTAGTGCATGTCAAGCCGGAAAGCAAGTTGGTAATACACATCCTAAGAAGAGCATGTTGAGCACATCTAAGGCATTTGAGTTAATGCACATGGACTTGTTTAGACCAACCGCATACACTAGCATTGGTGGAAACAAATATGGATTTGTGATTGTGGATGATTTCAATAGATACACATGTGTGTTCTTTCTTGTTGATAAGAGTGACGTGTTTGCAACATTCAAATTATTTGTCAAGGGTATTCACAATGAGTTTAAAATAACCATCAAGAAAGTTAGAAGTGACAATGGTAGTGAATTCAAGAACACTAGAATTGATGAGCTATGTGATGAATTTGGAATTAGACATCAATTCTCGGCCAAGTATACTCCTCAATCAAATGGGCTAGTTGAAAGAAAAATAGAACCTTGATTGATATGGCAAGATCAATGTTGAGTGAGTACAATGTGAGTCATTCATTTTGGGCCAAAACAATCAACACGGCTTGCTACTATAGCAACCGACTCTATTGTCACCCCATGATGGAAAAGACACCTTATGAGCTATTGAATGGAAGAAAGCCCAACATAGCATACTTCTGGGTTTTTGGTTGTAAATGCTATATATTGAAAAAAGACACTAGATTGAGCAAGTTTGAAAAAAAAATGTGATGAAGGTTTCTTGCTTGGTTACTCCACTACTAGCAAGGCTTATAGAGTTTGGAATTTGGCTAGTGATACTCTTGAGGAGGTTCATGATGTGGAGTTTGATGAAACAAATGGTTCCCAAGAGGAAGATGAAAATCTAGATGATGTAAGAGGCACTCAATTGGTCAATGCAATGAAGAACATGGACATTGGTGAGTTAAGGCCTAGAGAGGTGATTGATGTTGAAGATGACAAGAATCAAGTGCTCTCTAACTCAAATGTGCAAGCTAGTGGTTCTCATGATCAAGTCCAAGCAAGCACTAGTAATGGCAATGTGCAAGATCAACAAATGGCTAGTTCATCATCTCAACCAAGTGATCAATCAAATGCTAGCAATCAAGTGCAAGTGCTTCAACCAACCAATGTTGCAAGAGATCATCCATTGGACACTTCATTGGTGATATTTCAAGAGGTGTACAAACTAGATCAAGATTGGCATCATTTTGTGAGCATTTCTCATTTGTGTCATCCATTGAACCTAAGAAGATAGATGAAGCTTTGAGGGATGTTGATTGGGTCAATGCTATGCATGAAGAGCTAAACAACTTCACAAGAAACCAAGTATGGGATTTAGTTGAGAGGCCTAAGGATCATAATGTGATTGGAACCAAGTGGGTCTTTCGAAACAAGCAAGATCAAGATGGGATAGTAATAAGGAACAAAGCAAGATTAGTGGCTCAATATTACACTCAAGTTGAAGGTCTTGACTTTGGAGAAACATATATCCCGGTTGCAAGATTGGAAGCAATTAGGATCTTGCTAGCTTATGCTTGTGCCCACAACATCAAGTTGTATCAAATGGATGTGAAAAGTGCATTTCTAAATAGGTACATCAATGAGCTTGTGTATGTTGAGCAACCTCCCGGTTTTGAAGATGAAAAGAAACCCAACCATGTTTACAAGTTGAGAAAGGCTTGGTATGGATTGAAACAAGCACCTAGAGCATGGTATGAGAGATTGAGAGATTTCCTACTCTCTAAGGGATTCAAGATGGGAAAGGTTGACACCACTCTCTTCACCAAGAAGCATAGAAATGACTTGTTTGTAATGCAAATCTATGTTGATGATATCATTTTTGGGTCAACAAATCAAGAATTTTGTGAGGAGTTTGGCAAGATGGTGGCAAGTGAGTTTGAGATGTCCATGATTGGAGAGCTTAGTTACTTCCTTGGTCTTCAAATCAAGCAAATGAAGAATGACACATTTGTGAGTCAAGGCAAGTATATAAATGACATGCTCAAGAAGTTTGAAATGGATGAGAGCAAAGCTATTAGTACACCAATGGGGTCAAGTGGAAGCTTGGATATTGATGCTAATGGCAACATGGTGGATCAAAAGATGTATCGGTCTATGATTGGAAGTCTACTCTATGTGACCGCATTAAGATCGGATGTGATGTTTAGTGTATGCATGTGTGATAGATTTTAAGCCTCACCAAGAGAAAGTCATTTGAAGGCAACTAAGAGAATATTGAGGTATTTGAAGCGTACACAACATGTTGGATTATGGTATCCCAAAGGAGCAAGATTTGAGTTGATTGGATATTCGGATTCTGATTATGCGGGATGCAAAGTTGAGAGAAAGAGCACATCGGGCATATGTCAACTATTGGGAAGATCACTTGTATCTTGGTCATCAAAGAAGCAAAATAGTGTAGCACTTTCAACCGCCGAAGCAGAGTACATTTCGGACGGTAGTTGTTGTGCTCAATTACTTTGGATGAAGGCTACTTTGAGTGACTTTGGAATCAAGTTCAAGCAAGTGCCATTGCTATGTGACAATGAAAGTGCCGTAAAGCTCACCAACAACCCAGTTCAACACTCAAGAACAAAGCATATAGATGTCCGTCATCACTTCATAAGAGATCACCAACAAAAAGGGGACATTTGCATAGAGAGTGTGGGCACTGAAGATTAACTTGCTGACATATTCACCAAGCCACTTGATGAGAAGAGATTTTGTAAGCTAAGGAATGAATTGAACATACTTGACTTCTCCAATATGTGTTGATGCACCCCCATTATATGACATGCCTCTCCTTCGAGCAATCCAAGGTAAAAGTTGATTGGCATGGCATACATCCTTGCTAAGGACATGATTAGTGCATCTAGACATATTTCATATTTGAATAGTCTCATTCATGAAAATCAAATGAATTGGATGCTTGTATGGTACCACTATTGCTTGTATGTTTGAAATGATCTAGTGGTAGCATATGACATGTCTGTGGGCTTGCAAACCTAGTGTTTGATTTAGAAAATGAGCTATAAGTGTTTAACTCAACGTGGTACAAGATAACCTTTATTTGGAGGTGTGAAGAAGCTTGTCCTTGGATCAAACCGAGTTAAATATCTTTTGCAAGTAATCTAGATTGAACCAAATTGGGAAAATGATCCTCATTTCACATGGTTTCACCCCAACATATCTATAATTTGAGGTCACCCCTATCTATACTTTAAGCCTTTGTGGTCATTGATGACAAAGGCAGAGAAATAGTGTACAAAGATAGTGAGAAGACAACAAAGAAACAAAGGGGGAGAGATAATATATGACAAAAGAAGGGGGATCAATTAAAATTTTGAGCATACAAATAGGGGGAGCAAGCTCATAAACTTGTATGGTGCATTTGAATGAGCATTACATATGTTTGCTTGCATGGCATAAGTTTTAATTTCATATATCCATGCTTATGTGGTGTATGCTAGTTGTAGGTTTGAATGTTGAAATGAAAAACTAGCATGCATAGGCTAAGTAACTGTGGCAGAACCACCCGAAATAGCGTACTTACGAAGGCGCTCGTCTTCCATCAGACACTAAGCACCCCGAAAGTAACTACAGCGAGCGGTGTCCGTCGGGCACACCCCAAGGGAGAACCCGAAAGATCCACATTTTTCCCAAGGATCCAATAATGAAAACGAGTTACAACACAAGTCTATCTCATACATTAGAGTTTCTTGAAAAGTACATTATTACAATACCAAATACAGAGTGCGAAATAATAAACAGCGGAATATTAAAAGATAACATCTAGCGATAAGATAACGAGGATTCCGTCTGAGCCCACCAGATGGATCCTCCACACAAGGAACTCCTCAAGCGTCACCTGCAACAGGGGTAAATAAACCCTGAGTACACAATGTACTCGCAAGACTTATCCGATAGTGGGAATACTTTCCCGACTCCAAGGAATATGCTAGGCTTTATGGTTTGCTGGTTCTCTTTTAGCAAAAAGCAATACTAATAGTGAGTCCTTATTGATACATTATTATCATCAGCCATATTAAGTTTTCATCTAGTCAATCTATATAAGCCTATTCTACTTTCAAGCAAGAGTTGAGCAATCAGTTCCATTTCTTCTCCTTTCAACTTTCAGTTCTTACTACGGTGCTAAACCGCAGACAAGCCGTACCGGATAACCCGGCGATTCGCGAATCAATGTGCCCAGCTGGGTGCCCCGAAGACACACGCCCCGCTTGTACCCCAGGCACAAGCAGGACTAACCCACCACTCTCCTGTCCCGGGTGTCCAGGTCCCCGTCCAAACTTGGGCTCCAAGCCCCCACATCCTGAGTCCCGGACTCAGTGCGGTGCAAGGACCTCCACCACCTCCTCTTCCCATCAGTCGGTCCGGAAAGAGCCGGATCCGCGACAAGAGAGCAGCAAGCCTTCCCTGCGCCCATACCCAAGTATGTGCTCGGGACAATAATCTGTGACTTGCCTAGAGTCATATGCAACGACCGGTCCTTAATCGACACAGACAGGGAAAAAGTGTAACCGGGCTATGCCCTGTTGGCCGCAGGACACAACCCCTCACACCCACCAGTACCAAATCCACATCCCTATCCGGTCACCATTTTCCTTTCCATTATTTCATCATGATATCATAGTTTAATCACCTATTTGCGAGTAACGACAGGTTACTCACGCTACCGACATCCTAAGCATAGCAGCTACTCGACCTGTACTAGTAGGACTCATGGTGGATATATTTATGCATGTAGCTTCCATAAAATGCCTATAACGTAAATGCATATCATATAAATATATTCAGTGATCATTTAAAAATAGGGGTTATGCACCGGGGCTTGCCTTGGGCAGGCGCGGTGTCAGCAAAGTCAGTGACGGGTGGCTCCAAAACGTCCTCCTGCACGAGGATCTCCTCGTACTCTTCGATGACTTCGTCGTACTCCTGCTCGCCGAATGTCACGATCTCCAGTGGCTCGTCCTCTATATGCATGCAGTGATGATGATGCAATAATTAATATATAGGCAACCGCAACTCTTAAAATAAGAATACATCTACCAAGCTACTAAGCTAACTCTAATGACTAATACGCAAAGTTACCTATTATTCTCACTAAACAAGTATGAAACATTTCATGTATTATCTTAGCAACTAAAGACATCCTTATTGTTAATATCAATTTACTATATATATAATAAAACAAGGTGCACTAGCTACCATGCATCATAAAAATTTATTCTCTAAATAACCATAACGAGCATTTCAAAATAATAAAGTAATCCTAAAGGTATCACTGAACTATACGAACTAATTACACTAACAGATAGGTCATGAATTTAGGAATCTAACAAAATTTATTTCACAATCAATAAATAAATTCAAATGAGCTCTAGAGATGAAGAAAATGATATTATTGGAGGAGGCTAATCATGCAATTGAACTTGCTGACTTGCACATGACTGTGGGTCTAGAATTACTAGATGAGACCGCGAGTCAAGAAAATAAGAAGAATGAAGGAATTCTTACAGGCTAGCTACCTTAGAATTGAATGAAGTGCCACCTACGGTGATCGATGTGCGGAGGCAATGCAAGAGGAGAGACACCAGGGAGCTTAGCAAATGCTTGCCCTGCGTGGAGTGGAGTAGAGCCATATATAGCACTGATCGTGGGTGGTCATGAGTAGTCAGGAAGCATGAAACGAGTTGGCAGGGTTGTCCTCTAGCTCCGTGCCGTGTGCGGTGGTGAGGTCTTGGTCATGAGAGAATTAATTCAAGGATTGAACTTTGAGTGGTCTTGGACTTACGAGCATGTCAGGACTGGAGTGGGCTTTGGGCTAAACGTGCTTGGCGGTGGCTGGCAACTTTCAGAAGCAAAACAGCGGCAGCTTGTGTGCGAATTACTACATGATAGTAATTCCGAAGGACAGTGCTTACAAGTTCATTCGTGGATAAACATTGAACCCACATCGAATTATTTTTATACTGTGCTCTCTAATAATTTATTTATATTCTAACAATACTCATAGATATTTATGTTTATCCTATTCATTATAATAAAGTTCATTTCCTTGGATCATCAAAGATTATCTGACATGCATACTAAAAAAAACGACGTTCGTTGGGGCATGCAGAGGCAACGAGCGGTCAAAAAATCAATGGAGGAGACCACATGTCAAAAGCAGCTGCTGTGGCTGGTGTATTTTCTCGGATGAACAGTGTTTCTGCGCGCTACAGTGTTTTCTACGTGTCTGGCTCAGCGAACGTGTTTGCTGCGCCGTGAACAGTGCATTCGTGCTACAGTGCTCGTGTGGAAAAGTTGAAACCATCAGGAACCGTGTTTCTGCCGTGAACAGTGTTCCGTCTTGCTACAGTAATCCGTGTAGAAGGGGTGGCCATTGATTTCCGCGAGTGAACAGTACTTTCTACGGGTGGGCAGTAATTTCTGCGTGACCAGTGTTTCTGCTGCAGCCTACCGTGTGGAAAATTTGTATGTCCTTCATTTGCAAAGCAACTGAGCAGCGAGCAAACGGAGTGCTCAGCGGGCTGAGCTTGTGAGTGATATAAATGCGTAGCGTGTGCGACACACTATGGCAGTGGTAGCGCGTCGTGCACTGATAATTTTGTAAGGTGATTAGCAAGCGAAGTACAGGCGGGGTAATTAGAACAACGATAGATGACAGTGGCGCGTCGCGAGATTGATGGAGATATAAATCTTGCCAAGTGGTATGCTAATAATTAGTGAATGACAATAATTTATCATTTGACTTTGTGGCTATGGACCTCTCACGTGGAGAGAGATGACGTGCTGGAAGGATAACTTGGACAAGGAATAAATTAGAGCTCAATTTGAGAATTAGTGCAATAAAATTTAATTTCTCATTTACCACATGCAATAATACATAAACATGATGCTCATGACATGGTTTAGTATTTTGATTAAAGCGTAACACCGAGGGTGTTACAGTAACTAGACTTATATTCATTCTATGGAAACTAGACCCTTGCATGTAATGTTGATCTCATGGGGTATTCTAGTTCTTGTATATGTCTAGTTACTAATGGTGCTAAGGATGGTATATTGGTGCACTCCGATTGGTATCACGCTTCAAAGGTCCATCTCTTATACCTTAGCATCATTTGGTAGAAATTGACTTCTATATTTCCTATCTAATCATATGTGCAAAGCTTCAATCCAAACTCTTAGCACATATGTAGAGGGAGCAATTGCTATCATATGGAGTTCATGAAACTTGACCATATCCTTTACACATGGTAAATATGCTTGGGCAAGCAACATGGATTCAAATGAACTTTAATTCATATCTTTGTATAAGGGTTGTCATCAATTACCAAAAAGGGGGAGATTGAAAGCTCTAGTTTGGTTTTGGTTAATTGATGAAACCTTAAGTGCTAACCTAGTTTATCAAGATGATTATGAGATAGGTAGCACTACTCCAAGTGATGAAGCAATGGTGAAGATCATGACAATGGTGATGGCATGGTGATGGTCAAATGCTTAAACTTGGAAAAGAAGAAAGAGAAAAACAAAAGGCTCAAGGCAAAGGTATAAAATGTAGGAGCCATTTTGTTTTAGTGATCAAGACACTTAGTGAGTGTGATCACATTTAGGATAGATAGCCATACTATTAAGAGGAGTGAAACTCGTATCGAAATGCGGTTATCAAAGTTCCACTAGATGCTCTAATTCATTGCATATGCATTTAGAATCTAGTGAAGTACTAACACCCTTGAAAATGTTTGTGAAAATATGATAACACATGTGCACAAGGTGATATACTTGGTGGATAGCACATTTGAGCAAAGGGTGAAGAAGATAGAGGTGATGCCAGCGTCGATCAAGTGACCGGACGCTAGATCCGAATGCACCAGACGCTGACTGCCTGCGTCTGATCACACTGACCTAGCGGTACAGTAGCTAGGGTATACCACCAGACGCTGGGCTATGTCCAGTCGAGGTGGACCGGACGTGTCTGGTCGAGGAAAAACGGATTTTGACCCTTACTGTACTCAACCGGACGCTGAGGCTCTAGGGTCTGGTCAGTAATACCGGAGCGTCCGGTCGGCACTTAGCCGTTGTGATCTGACGGTTCAGTTTTAACTCAGAGTGACATGTGGCATAGATCAGTGGACCGGACGCTGAGTCCAGGGTCCAGTCAGTATGACCGGAGCGTTCGGTTAGAGCACGTTTTGCCCAGTGAAGGGGTATAACGGCTCTATTCCATGGGGGCTTCTATTTAAGCCTCATGGCTGGTTGTAGCTCACTCTCTTGCACATTTTTATTGACATAGCAACCTTGTGAGCTTAGCCAAAGTCCTCCCACTCATCTCCATCATTGATTCATCGTCTTTGTGAGACTGGGAGAGAATCCAAGTGCATTGCTTGAGTGATTGCATCTAGAGGCACTTGGTATTCGTGTTGCGCTGCGGATTTCGCTTGTTACTCTTGGTGGTTGCCACCACCTAGACGGCTTGGTGCAGCGGTGGAGGATTAGCACAAGTTGGTGATTGTTCGTGGCCATCTTCGGTGATTGTGAGGGGAGTTGTACCTTCCCCGGTAGAGTGCCGAAAGGTAACTCTAGTAAATTGCTCATGTCATTGAGTTACCTCACTTGTGGGTCAGTTCTTGCGGTGTCCAATCGTGTGGACGAGGTTTGTGAAACACTTCTTAGCCGCCGAACCACCAAGTGTTGGTTGACACAACAGGGACTAGCGTGTTGGCAAGCACGTGAACCTCGGGAGAAAAATCGGTTGTCTCTTGTCATTTGCATTCTCCCGGTGATTGGCTTAATCTTCATCTTGTGATTGGTTCATCCCCTACACGGCGGTATAATCACCCTACTCACTTATTTACATTCTTGCAAACTAGTTGATACAAGCTCTTTAGTGTAATTAGAATTGAGAGCTTGCTTTATGATTTACATTCATCTAGTTGAGAGCTCTTAGTGAGTAGCTACATAGCTAGTTTGGGTGCCTAAGTAATCATTGCAACTAGAATTGTTGGATAGGTGGCTTGCAACCCTTGTAGAGCTAGAGCAAGTTTGCATTACGCTATTTGTCATACTAATCAAATTGCTCTAGTTGATTTGTAGATTTTTAAATAGGCTATTCACCCCCCCTCTAGCCATATTAGGACCTTTCACACGGCCGCACCATAGGGCTCGAACAAGCCTCACCGATTCAAAAAAGCATATCGCCAGACCAAATGGTAAGTATCCTCGCATTGGTGTTTTATTGCTATTTGATCATAGCTGTTTTTGGGTGATCGACCAAATGTTCTGATGTAGCGCAAGGCATATGGAGGATCCGAAATCAACCGCACAAACTGATGAGCAGCCTCGAGCTGACCCCGAGATGGAGGTAACGCCTGTCGCCCCTGTGTCAGGGTCAGCTAGTGCTCGACAGCTGGCAGAAAAAACAATAACCGCTATGGGTGGAGCTGGAGACGGCGAGGAAAAGGCATCAGCAGAGGCCGGCTCGGCGACAATGCCTGAAGCAACGATGGGTAGCACCGTACCCTTGGGAGCTGAAACTGGAGTTGCTAGCGAAGCAACAGAAACTAGGTCGGCGAGACCAGGGGTGCCCGAGGAGCGAACGATACCCCCTGAGGGTTCACAAATCATGCTCGGACCCACTGTCCGGCCACAGAGCCCCCCTACGGTGACCCCTACTGCTACGGAAGAGGAGGACGAGGTGGAGGAGATTGTTCATGATGAGCCTCGAACCCAGTCCGTCCAAATCCTTCGCAAGCACGGTGACGAAGTGGTAGTTGTTGAGGAAGAGGACACCCCTAGAGAAATGAAGAGGCTAAAAGCCACCCTCGGCGGAGTAGTAAAACAAATCGAGGTTAATACTGAACCCCGAATATTCTTCGTTAACATTGGTGGCGTCCTCTTGTCATTGTCATTGCGCATTTATAGGGAATAACTCGAACTATCGAGCACCGTTATCAGCTAATTAAGAGGATGGAGCCCCTCACCGAGGAGAACAAAAAACTCAAGGAGGCGATGAACCGTTCGGAGAAAAACATCCAAAGGGCCCAGCGCGAGCGAGACCTTGCTGAGTCCAATGCGCGGGACCTAGAATACCAGAAGGCGGCCCTGGCTGAGCACCTGGCAACTGCAAAAGAACAACTGTGGAGCAAGTCCGAGCAGCTGACCACTACTTCTACACAACTTAAAGATGCTTCCGAGCAGTTAGAAAAGTTGCAGAAAGTCTCCGAGGAGAAGAAAGGTGCGTACAATCCTCAAAAATGCCTCGCATAGTTAGATATGATTACTTTTGGTTATGAATGACGTACTTGTAGAACAAGACACAGTGCTCAGCCAACTGCGCTAGGTCCTCGAGCAACTCCAAGAGGAGAAAGCGAAGGAGACAGGGCAGGCGAACAAACTGACCAAGGAGCTGAACGGTTAAAATAAGAATACATCTACCAAGCTACTAAGCTAACTCTAATGACTAATACGCAAAGTTACCTATTATTCTCACTAAACAAGTATGAAACATTTCATGTATTATCTTAGCAACTAAAGACATCCTTATTGTTAATATCAATTTACTATATATATAATAAAACAAGGTGCACTAGCTACCATGCATCATAAAAATTTATTCTCTAAATAACCATAACGAGCATTTCAAAATAATAAAGTAATCCTAAAGGTATCACTGAACTATACGAACTAATTACACTAACAGATAGGTCATGAATTTAGGAATCTAACAAAATTTATTTCACAATCAATAAATAAATTCAAATGAGCTCTAGAGATGAAGAAAATGATATTATTGGAGGAGGCTAATCACGCAATTGAACTTGCTGACTTGCACATGACTGTGGGTCTAGAATTACTAGATGAGACCGCGAGTCAAGAAAATAAGAAGAATGAAGGAATTCTTACAGGCTAGCTACCTTAGAATTGAATGAAGTGCCACCTACGGTGATCGATGTGCGGAGGCAATGCAAGAGGAGAGACACCAGGGAGCTTAGCAAATGCTTGCCCTGCGTGGAGTGGAGTAGAGCCATATATAGCACTGATCGTGGGTGGTCATGAGTAGTCAGGAAGCATGAAACGAGTTGGCAGGGTTGTCCTCTAGCTCCGTGCCGTGTGCGGTGGTGAGGTCTTGGTCATGAGAGAATTAATTCAAGGATTGAACTTTGAGTGGTCTTGGACTTACGAGCATGTCAGGACTGGAGTGGGCTTTGGGCTAAACGTGCTTGGCGGTGGCTGGCAACTTTCAGAAGCAAAACAGCGGCAGCTTGTGTGCGAATTACTACATGATAGTAATTCCGAAGGACAGTGCTTACAAGTTCATTCGTGGATAAACATTGAACCCACATCGAATTATTTTTATACTGTGCTCTCTAATAATTTATTTATATTCTAACAATACTCATAGATATTTATGTTTATCCTATTCATTATAATAAAGTTCATTTCCTTGGATCATCAAAGATTATCTGACATGCATACTAAAAAAAAACGACGTTCGTTGGGGCATGCAGAGGCAACGAGCGGTCAAAAAATCAATGGAGGAGACCACATGTCAAAAGCAGCTGCTGTGGCTGGTGTATTTTCTCGGATGAACAGTGTTTCTGCGCGCTACAGTGTTTTCTACGTGTCTGGCTCAGTGAACGTGTTTGCTGCGCCGTGAACAGTGCATTCGGGCTACAGTGCTCGTGTGGAAAAGTTGAAACCATCAGGAACCGTGTTTCTGCCGTGAACAGTGTTCCGTCTTGCTACAGTAATCCGTGTAGAAGGGGTGTCCATTGATTTCCACGAGTGAACAGTACTTTCTACGGGTGGGCAGTAATTTCTGCGTGACCAGTGTTTCTGCTGCAGCCTACCGTGTGGAAAATTTGTATGTCCTTCATTTGCAAAGCAACTGAGCAGCGAGCAAACGGAGTGCTCAGCGGGCTGAGCTTGTGAGTGATATAAATGCGTAGCGTGTGCGACACACTATGGCAGTGGTAGCGCATCGTGCACTGATAATTTTGTAAGGTGATTAGCAAGCGAAGTACAGGCGGGGTAATTAGAACAACGATAGATGACAGTGGCGCGTCGCGAGATTGATGGAGATATAAATCTTGCCAAGTGGTATGCTAATAATTAGTGAATGACAATAATTTATCATTTGACTTTGTGGCTATGGACCTCTCACGTGGAGAGAGATGACGTGCTGGAAGGATAACTTGGACAAGGAATAAATTAGAGCTCAATTTGAGAATTAGTGCAATAAAATTTAATTTCTCATTTACCACATGCAATAATACATAAATATGATGCTCATGACATGGTTTAGTATTTTGATTAAAGCGTAACACCGAGGGTGTTACAAATCTACCCCCCTAAAACAAAATCTCGACCCGAGATTTCATATGCCTAGTGTGAGAAGAAGGTAGGAAATACATTTCGATGCAGCAACTAACTATCAGAACCAGAGAGGAGATGGGGGTAATGCTTCAATAGGTAACTCTCTTGTTCCCACGTGGCTTCAGCCTCAGAATGATTTTGCCATTGTACCTTGTAAAACTTTATCACCCTGTTCCTGGTCACTCTCTCCTTCTCATCCAAAATTTTTATAGGATGCTCCACATAAGACAGATCAGGTTGGAGCGGAAGTCCTTCTATTTCTATAGATTCTTCAGGAACTCGTAGGCATTTCTTCAGTTGCGAGACGTGAAATACATTGTGAACTGCCGAGAGAATTTCAGGGAGTTGGAGACGATAAGCAACGGGACCACACTGCTGCAACACCTTGTATGGACCCACATATCGAGGGGCTAACTTGCCATGGATACCAAACCGATGTACCCCTCTCAAAGGAGATACCTTGAGATACACATAATCTCCAGCTGCAAATTCCAAAGGTCTTCTTCGTTTGTCTGCGTAAGCCTTCTGTCGACTCTGAGCTGACTTCAAGTGTTCACGAATTATATTTACTTTCTCTCGAGCCTCCTTTATGAAATTCGGCATGAAGTATCCACGGTCTCCTACCTCAACCCAGTTTAGTGGCGTCCTACACTTCTGTCCATATAAAGCTTCAAATGGTGCCATACGGATACTCTCCTGATAGCTGTTATTATAAGAAAATTCGGCCAGCTTCAAACACTGATCCCACTTCTCAGGAAAAGAGATGGTACAAGCTCGCAGCATATCCTCGAGCACCTGGTTCACCCTTTCAGTTTGACCATCAGTCTGGGGATGGTATGCCGAGCTTCTGAGAAGACGAGTACCCAAACACTCCTGGAGTTTCTCCCAGAAACGAGAGACAAAAACTGACCCTCTATCAGAGATGATGGTGAGAGGAACTCCATGTAGGGTCACAATCCGATCAAAGTATAACTCTGCATACTTCTTGGCATTGTATCTAGTGTCCACCGGAAGGAAGTGGGCAGACTTGGTCAGACGGTCCACAATGACCCAAATAGAATCAAAGCCCGAGGAGGTGTGGGGTAAACCCACAATGAAATCCAGGGAAATATCCTCCCATTTCCAAACAGGAATGGGCAAGGGCTGCAGATATCCAGGAGTACGCATATGATCTGCCTTGACTCTACCACAAGTGTCACACTCCGCAACGAACTGGGTGATATCTTGCTTCATGTAAGACCACCAGTACAGTTGGCGTAGATCATGGTACATCTTGTTGCTACCAGGGTGGATAGACAGCTTGGAATGATGGGCTTCTTTTAAAATCTTTCTTTTTAGCTCTTCATTGGATGGAACCACCAGCCTATCCTCGTATCTCACGACTCCCAGCTCATCAATGCTAAAATGAGGTCCACGTCCTTCAGCTAGCAACTTCTTGATGTGAGGAATCTCTTCGGGGTCTTCCTTTTGTTCCTGAATAATTTGCTCCAACAGCTCTGAGGTCAAAGCAATCTGAGCTAGCACCTCTGTGTGGTGAAGTGACAAGGGTATATCCTCAACCTGATGCGACTTACGACTTAAGGCATCAGCTACCACATTGGCTTTTCCTGGATGATAGTGGACTTCCAAATTATAATCCTTGATCAACTCTAACCATCTCCTTTGCCTCATGTTCAACTCAGACTGAGTGAAAATATACTTAAGGCTCTTGTGGTCAGTGAAGATATGCACTTTGTTGCCCAACAAATAATGCCTCCAAATCTTCAGAGAGTGAACTACAGCAGCTAGCTCTAAATCATGGGTAGGGTAGTTCACCTCGTGCTTCTTCAGTTGGCGCGAAGCATAAGCTATCACACGCCCCTCTTGCATAAGCACACACCCCAATCCCGTCTTCGAGGCATCACAGTAAACATCAAAGGGCCTCTCAATATTAGGTTGAGCCAATATAGGAGCAGTGGTCAGAAAAGTCTTCAGGGACTGAAAAGCTTCTTCACAAGCTGGACCCCAAACAAACTTAGCTTCTTTCTGGAGCAGCTTAGTCATGGGCTGGGCTATCTTGGAGAAATCAGGGATGAAACGTCGATAGTATCCAGCTAGCCCAAGGAACTGACGGATCTGGTGCACAGACCTAGGAGACTTCCAATCTAACACATCTTGCACCTTGCTGGGATCTACAGAAATGCCCTCAGGTGTCAACACATGTCCCAAAAACTGCACTCGATCTAGCCAAAACTCGCACTTGCTGAATTTAGCATACAGCTGGTGCTCTCTGAGTTGAGTCAGGACTATCCGGAGGTGACAGGTATGCTCTTCATCATTCTTGGAGTAGATCAAAATGTCATCAATGAACACTACCACAAACTTATCCAACTCCGGCATGAAGACTGAGTTCATCAGGTACATGAAGAAAGCCGGGGCATTGGTGAGACCGAAAGACATCACTAGGTACTCATACAACCCATACCTAGTAGAGAAAGCTGTCCTTGGTATATCCTGTGGCCTGATCTTGATCTGATGGTAGCCTGATCGGAGATCTATCTTCGAGAACACCTTGGCACCAGCTAACTGATCAAACAAAGTATCTATGCGGGGCAAGGGATACTTGTTCTTAACTGTTACCGCATTGAGGGGGCGGTAATCCACACACATCCGCAAGGTACCATCCTTCTTCTTCACGAAAATCGCTGGACAACCCCATGGTGAAGAACTTGGGCGGATGAAACCCTTGTCCATCAACTCCTCTAGTTGCTTCTTCATTTCTGCCAGTTCTCTTGGAGCCATGCGGTATGGACGCCTGGAGATAGGAGCAGTACCGGGCTCAAGCTCAATGGAGAATTCTACCTCACGGTCCGGTGGCAATCCAGGAAGATCTTCAGGGAAAACATCTGGAAACTCACATACTACTGGAATGGAGGTAAGATCAGGAACGGCTTCAGCATGGGCAGCAACAGGTAAGACCGGTTCTGAGGGTATGATGAGAGACATCCTATCCTCAGAAAATGGAAGCCGTAACTCTACACTTCTTTTCTTCATATCCAATACTACCCCATACAACCGCAACCAGTTCATTCCAAGAATAGCATCAATGCCTTGCCCAGGCATTATCATGAACTGTAGACGGTAAGTGTGGGTGGCTAATACCAAACTTACTGTATCCGTGTGGGTATTGATGAACATCTGAGAACCCGCAGTACGGATCTTATAGGCATACGGTATAGCCAATAGTGATAAGTTGTGCCGCTCTACAAACCCCATGCTTATAAAGGAATGCGATGCACCAGAATCAAACAACACCAAAGCTGGATGGGATTCGATGGTAAACATACCAGCCATAACTGTCTCCTGCTGCACAGCTTGCTGAGCATCCGTGAAGTGCACCTGACCAGATCTGCTAGGCACCTTCCTCTTGATGAAAGTCCTCTTAATCAGCCTAGAATTTGCAGACGGCTGAGACGGCTGGGCTGTCTGCTGCTGAGGACACTCCCTAGCATAGTGGCCATCCTTGCCACACTTGAAACAAGCACCAGGCTTGTTCCCGAATCCCTGACGAGGTGGAACCAGCTGTCCCTGAGTCTGCTGGGACTGCACCTGCTGCTGAGGTGCCTTGTACTGAGTAGCAGAAGTCTATGATGTCTGCTGGGGTGACCGGTACGGAGGCCTGCCGGATGGTTGATAGGGCCCCCGCCTAACAATCTGCACCTTCTGAGTATGGGGATGGCTGGAGGATCCAGCTGCCACCCGCTTCCGCTTCCAATCCGCCTGAGATGCCCGCTGGAAACCCTCAAGAGCAATGGCGGCGTTCATCAGAGCCCCAAAGGTCTGATAGTTCCCCAGGTACAGTTTCTCCTGAAGAGCAGGAGTGAGACCGCGAAAGAAGCGATCCCTCTTCTTGTCATCCGTGTCCACCTGACTACCAGCATACTGAGCCAAGTGGTTAAACTGGGTCACATACTGCATTACTGTCCTGCTCCCCTGACGTAGCTCCATGAACTCGGTCACCTTCTGGTGGATAACACCAGCAGGTATGAAGAACTCGCGGAAAGCGGTGGAGAACTCCTACCACGTCGCCGGGTGATCCAGCAGCTCCGCGGCCTGGAAAGTCTCCCACCAGGCACCTGCAGACCCCAAAAGCAGTTGGGACGCAAAGTGCATCTTCTGCTCGTTGGCCACTCCGAGCAGCCGAAACTTCTGCTCCAACGTGTGAAGCCAGTGCTCCGCCTCCAACGGATCATCCGACGGTGTGAATGTGGGTGGGTGGGTTTTGAGGAAGTCCTGGTAAGAGGACTGTCCCTCAGGACGACGAGCACCACCCCCATTCCCACCATTGCCTCTGGGGCCTCCACGGGCAAGACCCGCGAGGGCCTATGCCATAATCTCCATGGCACGAGCTGTCTCCTGACGAGCAGCGGCTGACTCCTGGCGAGCAGCCAACAACTCCACCATGACCTCCGCGGCGGACAGCGGCGGAGGCGGTGGCGGAAAAGGCTGAGGAACCAAGGGTGGAACCTCCTGAGCTCCCACGTTGCCACGCTCAAAGGCCTAAGCACTATCACCATGGCCCTCGTTGGCCGCTCCCGAACTGGTGCTCCCACGTCCGGACCTCAGATTCATCTATAAGAGAGACGAACCATCCATTAGGACACCTTCTCAATCAGGATCCAGGGATTAAAGAAATGGCAGCACATTTTTTAAGGCATTCAATAAGCTAGTCCTACCAATTTACTACTTTCATTAAACGTGAAGGGGGATTCCTAGTTCAAGTAAGATGCTATTATATGATGCATGCTTCGACCTATACGTTCACTCAAGCCGGAATATAGCGGCGTTCGTAAAATTTTCGGCACATCGCACACTCACTTTCCGTATACTAAGCGATTTCTTACGTCATGTAAGTCAGTGTACCTGCAGAAACTGATTAGATAAAACCAGTGCCGCTATCCTAGATATACCATATGGCTAGGGCTTATACTTAACTTAATCGCATCCTACTTTTCGCAAAACTTTTGTTGGTCCACTTTTAGTTTTGTAAAAGAGTGAGGAACTCGTGACCATTATTGGCTCTGATACCAACTGTGGCAGAACCACCCGAAATAGCGTACTTACGAAGGCGCTCGTCTTCCATCAGACACTAAGCACCCCGAAAGTAACTACAGCGAGCGGTGTCCGTCGGGCACACCCCAAGGGAGAACCCGAAAGATCCACATTTTTCCCAAGGATCCAATAATGAAAACGAGTTACAACACAAGTCTATCTCATACATTAGAGTTTCTTGAAAAGTACATTATTACAATACCAAATACAGAGTGCGAAATAATAAACAGCGGAATATTAAAAGATAACATCTAGCGATAAGATAACGAGGATTCCGTCTGAGCCCACCAGATGGATCCTCCACACAAGGAACTCCTCAAGCGTCACCTGCAACAGGGGTAAATAAACCCTGAGTACACAATGTACTCGCAAGACTTATCCGATAGTGGGAATACTTTCCCGACTCCAAGAAATATGCTAGGCTTTATGGTTTGCTGGTTCTCTTTTAGCAAAAAGCAATACTAATAGTGAGTCCTTATTGATACATTATTATCATCAGCCGTATTAAGTTTTCATCTAGTCAATCTATATAAGCCTGTTCTACTTTCAAGCAAGAGTTGAGCAATCAGTTCCATTTCTTCTCCTTTCAACTTTCAGTTCTTACTACGGTGCTAAACCGCAGACAAGCCGTACCGGATAACCCGGCGATTCGCGAATCAATGTGCCCAGCTGGGTGCCCCGAAGACACACGCCCCGCTTGTACCCCAGGCACAAGTAGGACTAACCCACCACTCTCCTGTCCCGGGTGTCCAGGTCCCCATCCAAACTTGGACTCCAAGCCCCCACATCCTGAGTCCCGAACTCAGTGCGGTGCAAGGACCTCCACCACCTCCTCTTCCCATCAGTCGGTCCGGAAAGAGCCGGATCCGCGACAAGAGAGCAGCAAGCCTTCCCTACGCCCATACCCAAGTATGTGCTCGGGACAATAATCTGTGACTTGCCTAGAGTCATATGCAACGACCGGTCCTTAATCGACACAGACAGGGAAAAAGTGTAACCGGGCTATGCCCTGTTGGCCGCAGGACACAACCCCTCACACCCACCAGTACCAAATCCACATCCCTGTCCGGTCACCATTTTCCTTTCCATTATTTCATCATGATATCATAGTTTAATCACCTATTTGCGAGTAACGACAGGTTACTCACGCTACCGACATCCTAAGCATAGCAGCTACTCGACCTGTACTAGTAGGACTCATGGTGGATATATTTATGCATGTAGCTTCCATAAAATGCCTGTAACGTAAATGCATATCATATAAATATATTCAGTGATCATTTAAAAATAGGGGTTATGCACCGGGGCTTGCCTTGGGCAGGCGCGGTGTCAGCAAAGTCAGTGACGGGTGGCTCCAAAACGTCCTCCTGCACGAGGATCTCCTCGTACTCTTCGATGACTTCGTCGTACTCCTGCTCGCCGAATGTCACGATCTCCAGTGGCTCGTCCTCTATATGCATGCAGTGATGATGATGCAATAATTAATATATAGGCAACCGCAACTCTTAAAATAAGAATACATCTACCAAGCTACTAAGCTAACTCTAATGACTAATACGCAAAGTTACCTATTATTCTCACTAAACAAGTATGAAACATTTCATGTATTATCTTAGCAACTAAAGACATCCTTATTGTTAATATCAATTTACTATATATATAATAAAACAAGGTGCACTAGCTACCATGCATCATAAAAATTTATTCTCTAAATAACCATAACGAGCATTTCAAAATAATAAAGTAATCCTAAAGGTATCACTGAACTATACGAACTAATTACACTAACAGATAGGTCATGAATTTAGGAATCTAACAAAATTTATTTCACAATCAATAAATAAATTCAAATGAGCTCTAGAGATGAAGAAAATGATATTATTGGAGGAGGCTAATCACGCAATTGAACTTGCTGACTTGCACATGACTGTGGGTCTAGAATTACTAGATGAGACCGCGAGTCAAGAAAATAAGAAGAATGAAGGAATTCTTACAGGCTAGCTACCTTAGAATTGAATGAAGTGCCACCTACGGTGATCGATGTGCGGAGGCAATGCAAGAGGAGAGACACCAGGGAGCTTAGCAAATGCTTGCCCTGCGTGGAGTGGAGTAGAGCCATATATAGCACTGATCGTGGGTGGTCATGAGTAGTCAGGAAGCATGAAACGAGTTGGCAGGGTTGTCCTCTAGCTCCGTGCCGTGTGCGGTGGTGAGGTCTTGGTCATGAGAGAATTAATTCAAGGATTGAACTTTGAGTGGTCTTGGACTTACGAGCATGTCAGGACTGGAGTGGGCTTTGGGCTAAACGTGCTTGGCGGTGGCTGGCAACTTTCAGAAGCAAAACAGCGGCAGCTTGTGTGCGAATTACTACATGATAGTAATTCCGAAGGACAGTGCTTACAAGTTCATTCGTGGATAAACATTGAACCCACATCGAATTATTTTTATACTGTGCTCTCTAATAATTTATTTATATTCTAACAATACTCATAGATATTTATGTTTATCCTATTCATTATAATAAAGTTCATTTCCTTGGATCATCAAAGATTATCTGACATGCATACTAAAAAAACGACGTTCGTTGGGGCATGCAGAGGCAACGAGCGGTCAAAAAATCAATGGAGGAGACCACATGTCAAAAGCAGCTGCTGTGGCTGGTGTATTTTCTCGGGATGAACAGTGTTTCTGCGCGCTACAGTGTTTTCTACGTGTCTGGCTCAGTGAACGTGTTTGCTGCGCCGTGAACAGTGCATTCGTGCTACAGTGCTCGTGTGGAAAAGTTGAAACCATCAGGAACCGTGTTTCTGCCGTGAACAGTGTTCCGTCTTGCTACAGTATCCGTGTAGAAGGGGTGGCCATTGATTTCCGCGAGTGAACAGTACTTTCTACGGGTGGGCAGTAATTTCTGCGTGACCAGTGTTTCTGCTGCAGCCTACCGTGTGGAAAATTTGTATGTCCTTCATTTGCAAAGCAACTGAGCAGCGAGCAAACGGAGTGCTCAGCGGGCTGAGCTTGTGAGTGATATAAATGCGTAGCGTGTGCGACACACTATGGCAGTGGTAGCGCGTCGTGCACTGATAATTTTGTAAGGTGATTAGCAAGCGAAGTACAGGCGGGGTAATTAGAACAACGATAGATGACAGTGGCGCGTCGCGAGATTGATGGAGATATAAATCTTGCCAAGTGGTATGCTAATAATTAGTGAATGACAATAATTTATCATTTGACTTTGTGGCTATGGACCTCTCACGTGGAGAGAGATGACGTGCTGGAAGGATAACTTGGACAAGGAATAAATTAGAGCTCAATTTGAGAATTAGTGCAATAAAATTTAATTTCTCATTTACCACATGCAATAATACATAAACATGATGCTCATGACATGGTTTAGTATTTTGATTAAAGCGTAACACCGAGGGTGTTACAGTAACTAGACTTATATTCATTCTATGGAAACTAGACCCTTGCATGTAATGTTGATCTCATGGGGTATTCTAGTTCTTGTATATGTCTAGTTACTAATGGTGCTAAGGATGGTATATTGGTGCACTCCGATTGGTATCACGCTTCAAAGGTCCATCTCTTATACCTTAGCATCATTTGGTAGAAATTGACTTCTATATTTCCTATCTAATCATATGTGCAAAGCTTCAATCCAAACTCTTAGCACATATGTAGAGGGAGCAATTGCTATCATATGGAGTTCATGAAACTTGACCATATCCTTTACACATGGTAAATATGCTTGGGCAAGCAACATGGATTCAAATGAACTTTAATTCATATCTTTGTATAAGGGTTGTCATCAATTACCAAAAAGGGGGAGATTGAAAGCTCTAGTTTGGTTTTGGTTAATTGATGAAACCTTAAGTGCTAACCTAGTTTATCAAGATGATTATGAGATAGGTAGCACTACTCCAAGTGATGAAGCAATGGTGAAGATCATGACAATGGTGATGGCATGGTGATGGTCAAATGCTTAAACTTGGAAAAGAAGAAAGAGAAAAACAAAAGGCTCAAGGCAAAGGTATAAAATGTAGGAGCCATTTTGTTTTAGTGATCAAGACACTTAGTGAGTGTGATCACATTTAGGATAGATAGCCATACTATTAAGAGGAGTGAAACTCGTATCGAAATGCGGTTATCAAAGTTCCACTAGATGCTCTAATTCATTGCATATGCATTTAGAATCTAGTGAAGTACTAACACCCTTGAAAATGTTTGTGAAAATATGATAACACATGTGCACAAGGTGATATACTTGGTGGATAGCACATTTGAGCAAAGGGTGAAGAAGATAGAGGTGATGCCAGCGTCGATCAAGTGACCGGACGCTAGATCCGAATGCACCAGACGCTGACTGCCTGCGTCTGATCACACTGACCTAGCGGTACAGTAGCTAGGGTATACCACCAGACGCTGGGCTATGTCCAGTCGAGGTGGACCGGACGTGTCTGGTCGAGGAAAAACGGATTTTGACCCTTACTGTACTCAACCGGACGCTGAGGCTCTAGGGTCTGGTCAGTAATACCGGAGCGTCCGGTCGGCACTTAGCCGTTGTGATCTGACGGTTCAGTTTTAACTCAGAGTGACATGTGGCATAGATCAGTGGACCGGACGCTGAGTCCAGGGTCCAGTCAGTATGACCGGAGCGTTCGGTTAGAGCACGTTTTGCCCAGTGAAGGGGTATAACGGCTCTATTCCATGGGGGCTTCTATTTAAGCCTCATGGCTGGTTGTAGCTCACTCTCTTGCACATTTTTATTGACATAGCAACCTTGTGAGCTTAGCCAAAGTCCTCCCACTCATCTCCATCATTGATTCATCGTCTTTGTGAGACTGGGAGAGAATCCAAGTGCATTGCTTGAGTGATTGCATCTAGAGGCACTTGGTATTCGTGTTGCGCTGCGGATTTCGCTTGTTACTCTTGGTGGTTGCCACCACCTAGACGGCTCGGTGCAGCGGTGGAGGATTAGCACAAGTTGGTGATTGTTCGTGGCCATCTTCGGTGATTGTGAGGGGAGTTGTACCTTCCCCGGTAGAGTGCCGAAAGGTAACTCTAGTAAATTGCTCATGTCATTGAGTTATCTCACTTGTGGGTCAGTTCTTGCGGTGTCCAATCGTGTGGACGAGGTTTGTGAAATACTTCTTAGCCGCCGAACCACCAAGTGTTGGTTGACACAATAGGGACTAGCGTGTTGGCAAGCACGTGAACCTCGGGAGAAAAATCGGTTGTCTCTTGTCATTTGCATTCTCCCGGTGATTGGCTTAATCTTCATCTTGTGATTGGTTCATCCCCTACACGGCGGTATAATCACCCTACTCACTTATTTACATTCTTGCAAACTAGTTGATACAAGCTCTTTAGTGTAATTAGAATTGAGAGCTTGCTTTATGATTTACATTCATCTAGTTGAGAGCTCTTAGTGAGTAGCTACATAGCTAGTTTGGGTGCCTAAGTAATCATTGCAACTAGAATTGTTGGATAGGTGGCTTGCAACCCTTGTAGAGCTAGAGCAAGTTTGCATTACGCTATTTGTCATACTAATCAAATTGCTCTAGTTGATTTGTAGATTTTTAAATAGGCTATTCACCCCCCCTCTAGCCATATTAGGACCTTTCACACGGCCGCACCATAGGGCTCGAACAAGCCTCACCGATTCAAAAAAGCATATCGCCAGACCAAATGGTAAGTATCCTCGCATTGGTGTTTTATTGCTATTTGATCATAGCTGTTTTTGGGTGATCGACCAAATGTTCTGATGTAGCGCAAGGCATATGGAGGATCCGAAATCAACCGCACAAACTGATGAGCAGCCTCGAGCTGACCCCGAGATGGAGGTAACGCCTGTCGCCCCTGTGTCAGGGTCAGCTAGTGCTCGACAGCTGGCAGAAAAAACAATAACCGCTATGGGTGGAGCTGGAGACGGCGAGGAAAAGGCATCAGCAGAGGCCGGCTCGGCGACAATGCCTGAAGCAACGATGGGTAGCACCGTACCCTTGGGAGCTGAAACTGGAGTTGCTAGCGAAGCAACAGAAACTAGGTCGGCGAGACCAGGGGTGCCCGAGGAGCGAACGATACCCCCTGAGGGTTCACAAATCATGCTCGGACCCACTGTCCGGCCACAGAGCCCCCCTACGGTGACCCCTACTGCTACGGAAGAGGAGGACGAGGTGGAGGAGATTGTTCATGATGAGCCTCGAACCCAGTCCGTCCAAATCCTTCGCAAGCACGGTGACGAAGTGGTAGTTGTTGAGGAAGAGGACACCCCTAGAGAAATGAAGAGGCTAAAAGCCACCCTCGGCGGAGTAGTAAAACAAATCGAGGTTAATACTGAACCCCGAATATTCTTCGTTAACATTGGTGGCGTCCTCTTGTCATTGTCATTGCGCATTTATAGGGAATAACTCGAACTATCGAGCACCGTTATCAGCTAATTAAGAGGATGGAGCCCCTCACCGAGGAGAACAAAAAACTCAAGGAGGCGATGAACCGTTCGGAGAAAAACATCCAAAGGGCCCAGCGCGAGCGAGACCTTGCTGAGTCCAATGCGCGGGACCTAGAATACCAGAAGGCGGCCCTGGCTGAGCACCTGGCAACTGCAAAAGAACAACTGTGGAGCAAGTCCGAGCAGCTGACCACTACTTCTACACAACTTAAAGATGCTTCCGAGCAGTTAGAAAAGTTGCAGAAAGTCTCCGAGGAGAAGAAAGGTGCGTACAATCCTCAAAAATGCCTCGCATAGTTAGATATGATTACTTTTGGTTATGAATGACGTACTTGTAGAACAAGACACAGTGCTCAGCCAACTGCGCTAGGTCCTCGAGCAACTCCAAGAGGAGAAAGCGAAGGAGACAGGGCAGGCGAACAAACTGACCAAGGAGCTGAACGGTAAGTACCTCCTGGCCGGGTTTTCTGCTGTAGCGATTGTCTTGCCTAATGGAACTTCAAAATGCATGCAGACTATCATCAAAGGGTCAAGGCACAGTTCAATGTGCTGGAGCAAGAAGCCCGATCCTAGAGGAACAAATTTGACGCCGTAGTTGCCGAAATCAACCTAGTGCTCGCCTGTGTCGAACCGGAAACTGCTCTTTAGCCTGACAGTTGGCCGCCGCGCACGGACATCATCATCGAAAGATGCAAGACGGCGTGGGAAAGCTTCAAGAGCTTCAACCGCGACGCCGTTGTTACCGCCGCTACCCACACCCTTGCTGTTGTTCGGTCCCACTATCTAGCCACTGACCTTGAGGCGATAGGGGGCGGGTACGCCGAGGGGCTGAGCGAAGCAGAGACCCAGCGGTTGGAGGATGAGGTGGAAGATGCGGCGAAAAAGTTGGCTAGCGATATAGACCTATTCGGAGAGACTTACGGGAGTGGCGAAGCACAATGATCTCCTTGGTAGATATCATCTGTAATTTTTGGACAATATAGTTAGAATGCACGAAAGCATGGAAAATACTTTTACGGATGATAACTGTTATAAAGTGCATGTGTATGCAGTCAGATTGTATTTTGGCAAAAAAATCTTCGTAATTACGACCATAAAGTATTTATATGGAGTATAAGTGAAGTCCAAGCAGTTAGTTCACTACTGACCCCCATGGCCTCAGCTAGCCCATAGTTCATGACGTCGAGCGTGGAGCCCGTGCACGTGTAGGAAGAATAGGTGTGACCAAGGAAATGCAGCCAACCACCCATGACGCAGAGCGTGGAGCCCGTAGCATGTGTAGGGAGAGATCAGAGACGGGGTCTTCTCCATAGAAAGGAAAAAAAGCAGAACGTGTACTGCTCAGTAGTTATCGAAATAACTTGGAGATATAGATCGTATAGGCGCAGTACGAGCAAGTAGTCCTGTGTTGAACTCTTGGCCTTGGCTAACCCATAGTCCATAACGTCGAGCGCGGAGCCCATAGACATGTAGGAAAAACAGGTGTGACCAAGGGACCACAGCCGACCACCCATAACGCAGAGCACGGAGCTCGTAGCACGTGTAGGGAGAAATTGGAGACTAGGTCATCTCCGAAGAGATCAGAAAAAAGAAAGCGTTTTTGGCGATTTAGGGAAATCATGTTCGGTGATTTGGAGAAAACATGCTCGGCGATTTGGAGAAAACGTGCTCAGCGATTTGGAGAAAACATATTCGGCGATTTGGAGAAAACGTGTTCGGCGATTTGGAGAAAACGTGCTCGGCGATTTGGAGAAAACGTGCTCAGCAATTTTGTACTGGAGTTTGTTATGAAGTAGTATATATCTCGGTGACCATAAGTGGTTGTTAATCCACAATAGAGACAAAACGGAGACAAGTTATGGCGACCAAAAACATTAGTGAATATGAATTTGTAGAGTACATATCTGCAGTGTTTCAAGGATAGAAACGTATAAGGTGTTCGATGTGCCACGAGTTGGGAACATCGACTCCTTCTAAGTCACGTAAGCGATAAGAACCTGGTTAGGTAACCTCTTTGACGATACAAGGCCCTTCCCAGGGGGAAGAGAGCTTGTGCAAACCGTCAGTCTTTTGTTTTCTGCGGAGGACAAGATCACCAAAAGTAAATGAATGACCTTTGATGTTTCGATTGTAGTACCTCCGCAAGCCTTCTAGATACTTAGCTGTATGGACACAGGTGACTAGATGCTCTTCCTCGGCTCGCTCGACGTCCTCAGACCGGACAGCCTTGGCTTGCTCTTCATCATAGTTTTCCACTCTAGGTGCTCGGAAAGCAACATCCGCTGGTAGTACGGCTTCTAAGCCGTAGACCAAAAAGTATGGAGTCACGCTGGTGCTGCGACTAGCTTTAGTACATAGTCCCTAGACTATAGCTAGAAGCTCCTTGAGCCATCTGCTCGGGTGCTTTTCTTCTTACTGATACAGTCATTTTTTCAAGGCATCGAGGATCATACCGTTCGTCTGTTCGACTTGACCATTTGCTCTTGGATGGGCAACAGAAACATATTTGATGGAGATGCAATGGTCTTCGCAAAAGTCCCAGAATTGATGTCCAGTGAACGCAGTTCTAAGATCGATGATGATGCTGTTTGGTAGACCAAATCTGTGGATGATATCTTCAAAGAGCTCAACTGCCTTCTTTGCCGTAGCCGAGACGAGCGGTTTATATTCAATCCACTTGGAGAACTTGTCAATGGCGACATACACATACCGGAAACCACCTGGTGCTGGCTTGAAAGGCCCGATCATGTCTAGTCCCTAGCATGCAAAGGGCCAGGAAGCTGGGATGGTTTGCAACTCTTGCGTGGGCACGTGTATTTGCTTAGCGAAGAATTGACATCCTTCACATCATCGGATGAAATCTTCTGCATCAGTGATGGCTGTGGGCCAATAAAAACTAGCTCAGAAGGCCTTGCCGACCAATGTTCTCGAGGCCACATGGTTGCCGTAGGAACTAGAGTGAATTTCAAGAAGCAACTTCACTCCCTACTCTTGGGTGATGCATTTCTGCAGTATCCCTTCCTTGGCACTTTTCCTCATCAAGCTGTCGTCCACCAACACGTAAAGCTTGCTTCGATGAACCAGGCGTTTAGTTTTAGTCTTGTCTGTGGGTACCTCAGTGCTGGTGAGGTACTTGATGAATTGATCCCTCCAATCGATGACCGGCGAAGGTACATAAGTACCAACTGCTCAGTAGGGGGGACTTCTTCAACTTCCTTATCTTCTTTGATGGATGGCGCCAGGAGATCCTGAATGAAAACCCCTAGTGGAATCACGGCGCGAGAAGAACCGAGCTTAGATAGTTGGTCAACGAGTTGATTTTGGTCATGTACCACGTGGTGATACTCGATGCCATAGAATTTTCCTTCAAGCTTCCTGATTTTTGCGCAGTAAGCATCCATCTTCTCACTGGAATAGGACCAGTCTTTGTTGAGCTAGTTGATAACCAGTGCGGAGTCTTCATACACCATGAGGCATTTGATGTCGAGAGCGACGGCTATACAAAGACCATGGAGACATGCTTCGTATTCCGCGGCGTTGTTGGAGGCCGGGAAGTGTATCCAAAGAACATAACGTAGCTTATCCTTGGTCGGCGTAATGAACAGAATGCCTGCACTAGCACCGTTGATGTTAAGGGCACCATCAAAGTACATCACCCAGTGCTCGGGGCAAGCAGCGGCGATGGGCTCTTGGATCTCGGTCCATTCAGCGATGAAGTCAGTGAGCGCCTATGACTTAATGGTAGGTCTGCTTCTAAATTCAATAGAATAGGTGCCAAGCTCAACAGCCCATTTAATGATGTGGCCATTGGCTTCTTTGTTACGAAGAATGTCCCCCAGGGGGAACTCAGTGACCATGGCGATCTTGTAGTATTCAAAGTAATGCCGGAGCTTGCGCGACATAATCAGAATTGCGTATAACAGCTTTTGTACCTGAGGATAACAAGTTTTTGGCTCATTAAGTACTTCACTGATAAAGTAGACTAGACATTGCACCCTGTAAGCATGCCCGGCTTCCTCGCGTTCGACGACGATAGCTGTACTCACGATGCGAGAAGTGGCGGCGATGTATATGAGTAGAGTCTCATCTAGCCTTGGCGCTGTCATGATCGGCGGCTTTGTCAAGAACAACTTGAGCTGCTCGAAAGCTGAGTCTGCCTCCTCCAACCAGGAAAAGTGCTCGGAGGCCTTGAGGAGCTTGAAGAAGGGTAGCCCTTTTTCGCCAAGGCGTGATATGAAGCGGCTTAAAGCAGCCATACAACCTGTAAGCTTTTGTATATCCTTGACACATGTTGGCCGTTTCATATTGGTGATGGCGGAGACCTTGTCTGGATTAGGCTCGATGCCTCGAGCACTGATGATGTAGCCCAGCAGTATACCAGATGGAACTCCAAACATGCACTTTGAAGGGTTCAACTTCCATCGGTACTTGTTCAAATTGGCAAAGGTTTCTTCGAGGTCAGCGATAAGGTTGTCAGCTGTCTTAGTTTTGACGACCACATCATCGATGTAGGCTTCGACGTTGCGGCCGATCTGCTAGTCGAGGCACATCTGAATGGCCCTTTGATAGGTAGCCCCAGTGTTCTTGAGTCCGAAGGACATAGTTTTGTAGCAGTATGCGTCAAAAGGTGTAATGAACGATGTTTTTATCTGGTCTTCTTCCTTGAGAGAGATCTGATTAGAGCCGGAGTAACAATCAAGGAAAGAGAGTAGTTCGCAACCAGCGGTAGAGTCTACAACCTCGTCTATCCAAGGCAAGCCGAAGGGGTCTTTAGGGCAGTGTTTGTTGAGATCGGTATAATCAACGCACATTCTCCATTCTTTATTCTTTTTTCGAATGAGAACAGAGTTTGCTAACCAATCTGGATGATACACTTCTTTAATAAACCCGGTAGCTAAGAGCCGTTTTATTTCTACCCCTATAGCCTCCTTCTTGTCTGGCGCGAATCAGCGGAGTTTCTGCTTGATCGGTTTGGCGGTTAGCGAGACATTCAAGGAGTGCTCGATCTTCTCCCGTGGTACCCCCGGCATGTCTATAGGTTTCCAAGCAAACACATCGGCGTTGGCACGTAGGAAGGAGATGAGCACGCCTTCCTATTTGGGGTCAAGGTGAGCTCCAATCTTCACGGTTTTGGAGGCGTCATTGAGGCCAAGGCTGACCTCCTTGATTTCCTTAGACTTGGTGGAGGCACGGGGAAGCTCTAGCTCTGGAATCTCCATGTCATCGGCAGGTACTGTCTTGGCTTCGGTGACCACGCTAGCCATCTGGATGGAGAGGTCGATGGCTTCGGCGAGAGCAAGACTCTTTGTCTCGCAGGCGTAGGCAATAGAAAGGTTGGCCTGCAAAGCTAGGACTCCTGCAGGTGAAGGCATCTTCAGCACCAGATATGCGTAGTGTGGTACGGCCATGAATTTGGCCAGAGCTGGCTGGCCAAGTATGGCGTGGTAGGCGGTGTCGAAGTCGGCGACGTAGAAGTTGACATGCTCGACACGATAGTTGCTTGCCGTGCCGAACTGAACTGGCAGGGTGATCTCTCCAAGTGGCCTAGATACCCTTCCAGGTACGACGCCCCAGAAGGAGGAGTCCGAGGGTGTGAGATCTAATATCGCGAGGCCAACTCCCTTAGGGCTCTGGTGAAGAGTAGGTTCAAAGCACTACCACCATCAACAAGGACTTTTTTGAAGAGCACCTTCTGGATAGTCGCGTCAAGGACGAGGGAGAAACGCCTTGCATACGGTATGTCTGCCCACTGGTTGGCCCTACTAAAGGTGATGGGGATCTCGGACCATGGGCGATAACTGGGATTTGCAGTAGTTTCTTCTAAAGCGACGATGAGCACTCGTTGGGCGGCAAGCTTCCGTTCCCTTTGACTCTCAGTAGAGGCGATGCCCCCGAAGATGGTGGCAACCACCTTATTGTGGTCCTGAAAGGCGTTGTTGTTGTTCCCAGGTGGTCGGCGACCTCCGGCTCCATCGTTGGCATCATCATCGAGCCTCTTGTCCTGGAACTCCCTGGCTAGACCGATGCATTTCTTCATCTTGTGTTTGGCGTTCTTGTGAAGAGGGCACGGGCCATCGAGGATCTTTTGGTACTACTCATCATAGTTACGCTTGGCACGAGCTTGACTAACGGCGGCGAAGATGTGTTCTAGCTAGATACGGTGATTTTGGCCAGGCCTATGTCCACCTGTTCGATCACGGCCGCTATCGCTATGATAGCTGCGGTCGTTGGGACGGTGGTCACTGTGACGTCGGTCGTCGGGGCGATCGTCGTATCGGTGAGATGGTCACTGAGTGCCTACATCTTCGTTGAAGCACACCTTGGCTTCCTCTGCATTGGCGTACTGGTTGGTGGTAGTTATCATTTCGCCGATACCGGTCGGCGGCTTATGGTTGAAGCGAAGCTCGGAATGGTGGAGTCCTCAGATAAAGGCAGTGATGACTTCAGCTTCTGTGATGTTGGGGATAGAGTTCCTCATCTCGGAGAAATGCTGGATGTAGCTACGGAGGAGCTCGGATGGCTTTTGGTTGATGTGGCTGAGATCATGCTTCGTGCTGGGTCAAGTACACGTGGCCATATAGTTGTCGGTGAAGACTTTCTTCAACTCTTCCCACGAGCTGATGGAGTCTGGCGCAAGGCTGGTGAACCAGCTCATGGCGGGTGGCATGAGCTTGATGGGGAGGTAATTTGCCATAACGCTGGTGTCTCCTCCTGCGGCACGGACGACAGTGGCATAAGCCTATAGCCACTGAGTTGGGTTCATTCTTCCTTCATAGGGCTCAACCCCGGTGATCTTAAAACTACAGGGCCATCGAAGCGTTCGGAGTGCCCTTGTGAAAGCCGGAGGCCCCTCTAGATTGTCGACACCGTAATCTATGGCGTTGTGGTTGGGGATAGGCTAGAGGGCTAAGTCTGGGTTGTCGTACTCCCTTTCGTAATCCTGGCGGCGACGTACTTCATCTTTGTGGTGACCAAAGCGACGGTGCTCGATACATCGCCACGCATCCCAAAGGTTGCTAAGATGTACTCTAGCATCCTGTTCAACCTCCTGGTCATGTTGGTGATGGTGTTCGGCGCGATGCCCCCCGGGTCCCCCTTGGAGAGGTAATGACTGGTCGGCGAAACGGCTTTGACTTGGGCGGCGATTGGACCTCGGCGCAGCTGATCAGTGAATTGTGCTCATAGAGCACGAAGGTCTCTGATCCTCACAGATCTCATTGACCTGACAGTGAGCCGCTTTTAAGCATGGCGGCGATCTTGGTGAGCTCGGGCGTTTGAGGGAAATGAGCGAGCTCGTTGGCGGCTACTGCCAAATTGGCGCTCGAAGTCTTGAAGACGTCGTGGCTGTCGACGCGGAGAAATTCTTCGTCGAGGTCGCGGTAGAGCGGGAGCGGTCTTCCTTGAGAGTCAAGCCAATTATTCTGAGCAGCCTCGGCCCTTGCGATGGCTGCCTCGTTTTCTCACCGCTGCGCGTGGTTGACGTTTCGGTTCTCCCGAGCAACGCGCTCCTCCTCGGTTTCGCCGTTCCGAGGAGGGCTGTTGATGCTGACATTGAAGATTGCACCACCCCAGAAGGGTGGAAGGAGAAATTGATCAGAGAAGGTTTCGTTGAGGGTCTCCATAGAGCTATAAGACTCAGAGCCTAGAGTTTCTTCCGGGATGGTTTGGAGGTGCGCCCCAGGGCTCCGGCCTAAGTGTAGCATGTTGACAGCCAGCGGGAGCTGGACAACGACCTGGTCGGTGAGTTTGCCCCTTAGGGCGTGCTGGTAAGCGGCGGTGGTGTTGGAGAATCCAAAGGGTAGGGCCATAGCCCTTGCAGTTTCTCAAGCACCCTCCAATAGATCTGGATCAGAGGGTGGTCGGCGCTGAACTAGAGTGTCCAGTGCTGATTCGGCGACGGAGAGACAATCGGCGAGCTTCAGTCCAACCCGATCGATGGATTTGATCAGATCGTCGTTGTTGATCGGCCTCCTCTGGTAGCGAGGAAGTGGACGGCGAGTTGTTGCTGAAAGAGACCTCGGAATCACCTCCGAGATCGGATCTGCAGTTGCAGGTGCAGGGGTGGCCAGCGCAGAAACGATCTGCTCCGGCTTGAGGAGCTCTCTAACTCTATCAGCGTTGATGACCCATGAGATGGATCGGACCATGAAGATCTAGCCAGGGTGTGGAAGAGATGAAGCGCCTGTGGAAAAAGCCATCTTGTTCGACAAGGAAATAGTACGCACACCCCTACCTAACGCGCCAACTGTCGATAGAATATTGTCGGCAGTCCTCCGAGGGGTATCCCACGAAGGTAGATTGATCGGCAGAGGAGCGCGAGATCAAGAACAAGAAGGCAATAGAGACACACGAGTTAGACAGGTTCAGGCAGTCAGTATGACGTAATACCCTACTCCTATGGTCTGTTGGTTTGTATTAGCTATCGTATAATATGCCGTGATTTTAGAGGGGGTCCCTGCCCGCCTTATATAGTCTGGGAGGTAGAGTTACAAGTCGGTTAGATCTAAGAGATAACCGGAAAGTAATAACTAATTACAGGAATCTTGGGATCATACATATCCTAACAGATCTCATATTATCTTTAGGATATCTTCCCGATGTCTTGCGGAAGGCGTTGAGTAGAGTTGTGCCTCACAAGGCTTCTTCTTATGGGCTGGGCCACCCCTAGGGGCGCAGCCCATGTGGTCTGCCGTGGGTATCTAGGGTCGTACACCCCACAGTCACTATAGTGGTGATAGGCTAGCCAAGCTGAGGTGTAAGCTATGGTGGTGCAGACCCAATAGCAATAATGATATGCTGCATGAAACCAAGTAACTGCAGCTGAATTTGGAGCTGCTGCTGCTGCATGGCCTGCTGCTGCTGCTATATGGCCTAATGATGTTGCTGGAACTCGTCCTGTCTAGCCTGAACCTGTGCAAGGGCTACTGTAGTCTCCTGGGCCTAGCGTGCCTGATCCTGCCTCATCCACTTAAGAATAGCAAGGAGAGTGGGGTCTGTCTATGGTGGCTATGGTGGAGCTGAGTTGGAGCCACCGACATCATTGTCATGTCATTGAGGAGGCATCTAAGGGATAGCCTGGTAGTCATCATCTAAACTATCACTAGGGTCACTCTTGACCATACCCTCCTACTAAGCATCTAGCTGCTCCTCCTCTATCGCTGCTACGGCCCTGATGATCTCATCCTGCTGGGCTATAGTCTCTGGCACCTCTAGGCAACGACACGGCTGACTTGGTGTCCTCGCTGCACTATGGTGGAGCATCTGAGTCATGTTATATGGTGGAAACTCTATAGTAGCTCCTGTGTACTTAGCCATAGTCTCTGGGGACTTCACTGTAACTGCCTTGCGAATCAAAAATGTAATCTAGTGAGCATAAGGCAGCTGTCTGTGACCTCTAAACCCCTCTGCAAGAGTATCCTCCATCTCTGATAGTATGACATCCCAAATATCAAACACTGCTAGATCATAGAGTTCACCAACCATAACTGAATGCGAGTCAATCCCTCGCGATAGCCCATCCTCGGGGGAAGGGTCCTCCTCATGACAACATCAAGTAGCCTCGTTGTAGGAGTAAGATCCCTAGGTGTCCTACTCGACCCCTTGCCGAAAGGCTCTATGAAGCAGGGTCTGACCAAGTCTATAGGAGGCACAAGACCGCCATGAGGGCGTCTGGGAGGATCTATCTGACCATAGCAAACCTCATGCAGGCGAATGGGTGCCTCTGGAATCCTGAGGATCTCTCTGACCCTAAAACTCATCAGCTTGTAGTCACGGCCTCTGAATGCAAAGTGTATAAACCTGTGGCCCGGGTCCATCCAAAGTGAAGCGTATAACTCATGGACCCATGATGGAACATATATGCCAGTCCATCCAAGTAAGTTTGTTAGCCCTGGTAGATAAGATAAGTGAGGGCGGATCTACTCTCCTGCTGCTACAATAACTGACTCAAGGGAGCAGACTCTCTGAGATCTAAAAGCCACACCACTATTTAGATAAGCATTATAAAAATCCTCCTGTAGTGGTGTATAAAATCCCTCTAAAGCACGTTCATCCCTCCTCAGTGGGAACCAGTCCTCGAACTACACAAACCTGAGCTACACCTACTTGGTTGTGGCTGCCCTCAAGTCTAGGTGAGTCATGGGAGGTGGACCCTATGGTCTAGGAGGTGGACGAGAACCCCTCCGTTGTGTCTCTAGCCTTGGTGTCACCTAAGCATAAGTATGACTAGATCATCGTAACTGTGGCTGAGGTGCCTGCTTTGTCTCCTCGGCCTCCTCTACCTCCTGAGTCTGCTCTATTAGCTGAGTGCCCTCTAACTACTCTGCTGGTTGTGTCTGCTGCTGTTGCTCCCCTAGAGGCTGACTCTCATCTATAGCGACCTGCCGTCCTTTAAGCACAACAGTCTGAGCTGGACTACCATGACAACGCTCAACCTGCTCGGCAGCGGCCCTCTGAGCTAGAGAAAGCTGATCTGCAATGTGAAGACCACTCCAAGCTCCTCCTCTCTCTGCACACTCTGTGGTGGCTGCAACTGCTGCTACTCTCTCCATATCAGCATCTGCAAACTTGTGCCTCTTTGTCGTAAGCTTCTTTGCCTTGCCTTTCGCCTTAGCAGACAGGCGAGGCAGAGGCCTTAGATCTTCACCACCTGGACCACCTCCGGTGTTCTTGACATGTGCCATTGCTGGAGCTAAAAAAATAACTGTCACTGACAAGAATCAACAGCCAACTGTCACTTCTGAGGCTTGGCCTCGATTCGTACTCGCGAGCTTGGCTCCAAGTTAATTGACAACTGCCAAAGTGACCTCAACAACACCGACTTGCTACACAATGGAATAGATTGGATATACGAATAATTTTACTATACATCTAGAGATATGAAACCCTAAAAAGCAAGCAATAGATATGAAATTAGATGCGATGGCTTGCTACATGACGAATAAGTGACCCGAAGAGCAGAGGAATGAATCGCGGGGAACCACCGGAAATTGCCTAGGGTTAGGGTTTGGTGAGGTAAGGCGACACTGGATGGGTAGCTGGGGCTCCAGTGTGGCAATGCAGCACGGTGGTGCACTGGTGTGCTCTAGGCGCTTTGGAGCAGGGCAGCGCGGATGCAGCGGGCATGGGCGCGCAGCGCTAGTGAGATGACATGGCAGCTCAGGAGCGGCGTGGGCGCGGGCGAGGCAGCGCAGCAGGCAACGCAGTGTGGATGCGGCTAGGAAGACGGCATGGGCACGGGAGCACGACTAGGGCATAGGCACAAGGCGAGCTCGAGTGGTGGAGGCACGGTGGTGAAGTCGACGGTTAGCGGCGCGGCGCGGTTATATGGTGCCCCCCTGCGTGATGAAATAGGAAAGGAGAAAGAGTCTGTGATCCAAACATTTTCTACTGACCGGACGCTCAGGTGGCAATGATCGGACGTTGCCACCCGGAGTCTAGTCGACAACAGAGAGGTCCAAAACCAACCAAGTCGTGACCGGACGTGTCCGGTTAACCCTGACCGGACGCAGCCAAACTCAGGTCCACCCTATGTGCATCTTCTTTGATCGACCGGACATAGGACCACCATCTGACCGGACATAGGAAGAATACTATTTCAGCGCACTCCTTTGCGCTTCCGTTCATCTCCTGTGAACTGACCGGACACTGGACTCCAGAGTCCGGTGCAGCGTCCGGTCACTCTTTTTCAGTAAATCTTCAATGTTCCTTCACGCTGTCTATTCCCAATCAAGTCCCAACCTCTATAAGACCCAAATAAACACCAATTGGGACTGATGTGAGTGTCCTCTCTCAAACCCTCAATTTTTTCAAAGTATTTTGCCTTAGGCTATAATTCTTTTTAAGAAAATAGGCAATAAAAGGGTGATTGAAGAGAAACGACAAAACAACATACATGCATATGTAATGCAATACTTGAAAGTAATTCTAGTTGCTTGTCAAGTTTGATCCAAGGTTAAGCTTCTTCACATGCTTTTCGACGGTTATCTAAACCATGTTAGACAAGCCCTAAATGCATTACCAAGAAGTAAACATGTTGTATATTACAATGCAATGCAAGGGACAACACAAGGTCATTTTCTAGTGAAGTTGCTAAAATCAAGCACATTGAGCTCATTCCTCAACCGACAAAATATAGCCTCATCTAGCGGTTTAGTGAAGATATCCGTCAATTGATCCTCGGTCCTTACAGCTTCTAGTGATATATCATTCTTAGCAACATGATCTCTAAGAAAGTGATGGTGGATATCTATGTGCTTGGTGCGAGAGTGTTGAACTGGATTATTAGCAAGTTTTACTGCACTCTCATTGTCACACAAAAGTGGTACCTTTTCTAGAACTACACCATAGTCTAGCAAAGTTTGCTTCATGTAAAGTATTTGTGCACAACAAGCACCCATGGCAATGTATTCTGCTTCGGCGGTGGACAAGGCCACACTATTTTGCTTCTTGGAGGACCAAGACACAAGTGATCTACGAAGCAAATGGCACCCTCCGGATGTGCTTTTCCTATCAACTTTGCAACCGGCATAATCCGAATCAGAATAGCCAACTAATTCAAATCTAGCTCCTTTGGAATACCAAAGGCCAATGCTTGGTGTGTGCTTAAGGTACCTAAGGATTCTTTTAACGGCTACCAAATGAGCTTCCTTAGGATTAGCTTAAAATCTAGCACACATACACACACTAAACATGATGTCGGGCCTAGATGCGGTCAAATATAACAAACTACTAATCATAGAGCAGTAGAGAGTTTGATCAACCGTTTTATCTCCCTCATCTAGGTCGAGATGTCCATTAGATGGCATTGGTGTTTTGATTGGCTTACATTCATCCACATTCAACCTCTTGAGAAGATCCTTGGTATATTTTTCTTGAGAGATGAAAATCTCTTCTCTAATTTGCTTGAATTGAAAACCAAGGAAGAATGTAAGCTCTCCTATCATTGACATCTCAAATTCCTTCGATATCAATTCACCAAACTCTTTGCAATAATCTTTATTTGATGATCCAAAGATGATATCATCAACATATACTTGACAAATGAAAATTTCTCCACAAGCTTCTTGGTGAATAGTGTGGTGTCGACCTTCCCAATGGTGAAGCCCTTCTCAATGAGGAAATCCTAAAGGCGCTCATACCAAGCTCTTGGGGCTTGCTTAAGCCCATATAGCACCTTGGACAACCTATAAACATGATTAGGATATCTAGGGTCTTCAAACTCGGGAGGTTGATCAACATAGACTAGTTCATTCATGAAGCCATTTAAAAATGCACTTTTAACATCCATTTGATATAATTTCATTTCATGATGCGATGCATATGCAAGGAGGATACGTATGGCTTCAAGTCTTACAACTAGTGCAAAGGTCTCTCCAAAATCCAACCCTTCAACTTGAGAGAACCCCTTTGCAACTAGTCTTGCCTTGTTCCTCACTACAACGCCTTGATCATCTTGCTTGTTGCGGAACACCCACTTTGTTCTAATGACTCTTGCACCTTGTGGTCGCACTTCAAGAGTCCAAACTTCATTGTGGGTGAAGTTGTTCAACTCTTCATGCATGACATTTATCCAATCTAAATCTTGAAGAGCTTCTTCTACATTCTTAGGTTCAACACAAGAGACAAAAAAGTGATGTTCAATAAAAGAAGCAAGTTTTTGAGATCGAGTCATTACACCCTTTGAAGGACTTCCTATGATGAGATCTTGTGGATGAGCTTGTAGTAGAGGTGAATTTCTTCTATCAACCACTTGAGGGGGGTTGTGGAGCATCAACATCTTGAGCTTGTGCCACCATTTGATCATGGGAGACACGAGTATCTTTATTTTCTACTCTCCCATCTTTATCACCATTTTGTGGCACATTTGATGAAGAAGGTGGATTAATCACTTGTACATCATCTTCATCATCTTTAGGCTTGATGTCTCCAATTGGAATGTTCTTCAAGGCTGTCGACAGAATATCATCGGTAGTCCTCCAAGGGGTATCCCACAAAGGTAGATTAATCGGTAGGGAAGTGTGAGATCAAGAACAAGAAGGCAACAGAGACACACGAGTTAGATAGGTTTCAGCCATCAGTATGACGCAATACCCTACTCCTGTGGTCTGTTGGTTTGTATTAGCTATCGTATGATATTGCGTGACTGCAGATGTATGTATCTTGATGTATCTTTTTGTATCTTGTCTGCTAGGGGACCCCTACCTCTCCTTATATACTCTAGAGGGGTAGGGTTACAAGAAAAATATCATATTTGGTACTATACAATATCTTGTAGTGCACACCGAGCAGCGCTGTGCATGCCTTGATCTTATGGGCTGGGCCACCTCTGATGGTGTGGCCCATGTCTTGTCTTGGGGATACCGGGGGCCATACCCCCACAGCTAGTCCCCGAGCCTGATAGTAGGTGACGTAGTCACATGGTGCTAGGGTCAGAAAGTAGAAGACCAGCCGAGCAGGCAGCCAGTCCCCGGGCGTAGCCTCGAGATGAGAAAAGCGCACATTCACCGCAAGGTGAAGTGTGCCCACTTAGTCGCTGAGCCTGATAGTAGGTGATGTAGTCACATGGTGCTAGGGTCAGAAAGTAGAAGACCAGTGGAGCAGGCAGCCAGTCCTCGGGTGTAGCCTCAAGATGAGAAAAGTGCACATTCACCGCAAGGTGAAGTGTGCCCACTTAGTCCCCAAGCCTGCTGGAAGATGAAGAATGAATCTTGTAGTAGGGTCAAAGAAAAAGAAGTCTGAAAGCTTTGCCAACGTCATCTGACATGTGTGTATCAAGACCCCAGATGTGCTGCCCAAGATTAGCACCCTAATCCAAAAAGCATGGAGCAGCTTGATAGCACACCAATGAGACATAGCAAGATCCGACCACCAAGAGCGATGTTCGAGCGCCGTGGAGTCCTCGGTGTAGCTGGCGATGTCGGAGCACCGAGGAGTCCCTGGCGTAGCTAGCGATGTCGAAGCACTGAGGAGTCCCCGGCGTAGGCGGTGATGTCCGAGCACCGAGGAGTTCCTGGCATAGGCAGTGATGTCCGAGCGCCATGGAGTCCCCGGTGTAGCTGGCGACATCCGAGCACCGAGGAGTCCCTGGTGTAGCTGGCGATGTTGGAGCACCGAGGGAGTCTCCGGTGTAGCTGGCGATGTCCGAGCACCGAGGAGTTTTGGCGTAGCTGGCGAGGTCTGAGCACCGAGGAGTCCCCAGCGTAGCTGGCAATGTTCGAGCACCAAGGAATTTCTAGCGTTGCTGGCGACGTCCGAACACCAAGGAGTCCCTAGCGTAGCTGGCGACATCTGAGCTACGAAGGAGTTTCGGTGTAGCTAGCGACGTTCGAGCACCGAGGAGTCCTCGGCGTAGCGAGTGACGTCCGAGCACCGAGGAGTCCCTAGCGTAGCTGGCGACATCCGACCACTGAGCAGTCCTCGACGTCGCTGGCGATGTCCGAGCACCGAGGAGTCCCCGGCATAGGCGGCGACATCCGAGCACTGAGTCTTGGCATAGCTGGCGATGTCCGAGCATCGAGGAGTCCTCAACACCACTGGCGATGTCCGAGCATCGAGGAGTTCTCAGCGCCGCTGGCGATGTCAGAGCACCGAGGAGTCCCTGGCATAGCTAGCGATGTCGGAGCACCAAGGAGTCCCCAGCGTGGGCGACGATGTCTGAGCACCGAGGAGTCCACGACGTAGGCGGCAATGTCCGAGCATCGAGGAGTCCCCGACGTAGGCGGCGATGTCGAGCACCGAGGAGTCCCCGGCGTAGGCGGCGATGTCCGAGCACCGAGGAGTCCCTGACGTAGCTGGCGATGTCAGAGCACCGAGGAGTTCCCGATGAAGTTGGCGATGTCAGAGCACCGACATTGCTGGCAACATCCACGTGGTGAAGTGTGCCCGCTTAGTCCTCAAGCATGAAGAATCCGGGTGCTGGGGAGTAACTGGCGTAGCTGGCGATGAAGCACGAGCGACGAACAGTCTGGTCAACTAGTCGGCGGTGAAGTGAACATTGAGTAGAAGCGACCGACGAACAGTCCGATCAACTGGTCGGCAACAAAGTCTATGGACCTAGCAGTCCGACCAGTTGATTGGTGGAGAAGCCCGAGCACCAGGTGGTCCGATGATCCTACAATACAAATATGTAGAACGGGTAGTACATGATGTACAAATATATGAACTCTAGAGAAAAATCAGCAATGGCGATGAAATAGCGTAAGTAGCTTGGCGATTAGTTGGTGTGAAGATGTATTTAATATAAACCACCCAAACAGTTAGTGTGTAGCTGAGTCTCCAGCCCTAGCTAGCCTGTTAACCATAACATGGAGTGCAGAGCCCGTGCACGTGTAGGAGGAACAGGCATCACTAAGGAGCCACTGTTGACCACCCATAACATAGAGGGTAGACACTCGTGCATGTGTAGGGAGGAGCCAGAGACAGGGCCGTCTCTGGAGGCGTCCGAGCATCAACAGGACTGTTCGGGTGTTCGAAAAATTGTTTGGAAAGCAAACATGGAGAAAACAGGTCGGAGAAACATTATGGCGATATACAGAGACTAGAGAATATTTAGAAGAATATTAAAGCCTGACTTAGCTTTAGACGGAATGTCTGGTCGGTGGCGTATGTCGTTATCTGGTCGGCGAGAGGATGGATGTCTCCAACCTGGTCGATGAATTTGCCCCTTAGGGCATCTTGGTAAGCGGCGGCGATGTTGGCAAACCCAAAGGGTAGGGCCATAACCCCTGGAGTGTTCTGAGCAGCCTCTGATAGATCTGGATCAGAGGGTGGTTGGCGCTGAACCAGAGTCTCTAGAGCCGATTCAGCGATGGAGAGGCAATCGACGAGCTTTAGACCAACCTGATCGATAGATGCAATCAGATCATCGTTGTTGATGTGCTTCCTCTGGTAGCGGGGAAGTGGGCGGCGAGTTATTAATGAAGGTGACCTCGGAGGCGGTTCCAAGATAGGATCTGTAGTCGCAGGTGTTGGGGTGATCGGCGCAGAATCAATCTGCACTGGCTCGATGAGCTCTTCGACTCCATCAGCATTGATGACCCATGAGATGGATCCGACCGTGAAGATCTGGCCGGGCTGTGGGGGGGGGGACGAAGAGCCTGTGGAAAAAGCCATCTTGTTCGATAAGGAAACAACACGTAGGCCCCTACCTGGCGCGCCAACTATTGACAGAATATCATCGACAGTCCTCCGTGGGATATCCCATGAATGTAGATTGATCAGTAGGGAAGCGTGAGATCAAGAACAAGAAGGCAACAGAGACACACGAGTTAGACAGGTTCAGGCCGTCAGTATGATGTAATACCCTACTCCTAGGGTATGTTGATTTGTATTAACTATCGTATGATATTGCGTGACTACAGATGTATGTATCTTGATGTATCTTTTTGTATCTTGTCTGCTAGGGGACCCCTGCCTCTCCTTATATACTCTGGAGGGGTAGGGTTACAAGGAAAGTATCCTATTTGGTACTATACAATATCTTGTAGTGCACGCCGAGCAGTGCCGTGCACGCCTTGATCTTGTGGGTTGGGCCACCTCTAATGGTGCGGCCCATGTCTTATCTTGAGGATACCGGGGGCCATACCCCCACAATGGTCACCTATCGATACGGGACCCACAGGATACCCCACAGGGAAGAGAGAAGATCTAGTCTAACTAGGATGCTTTCCATGTAATCTTAGTAGTAGTATTATTCTATAATCCTACTAGGAACTCTCATTGTAAACCAACTAGGACTCTGGCCTCTTGACTATATAAAGGAGGGCAGAGTTCTAGGAGGTAGAGAGACTGAGACAACACAACACTTTACAATCAATCCAACGCAAAGGCTAACGCCGACTGGACGTAGGGCTATTACTCGATCACGGCCGAGGGCCCGAACTAGGATAAATCGACTGTCTCTTGCGTTTACCGTCGAGTTCTGCATATGCTGAAGCCCGAACAAACTGCCCCAGGTACCCCCATGGTAGGCTATTGGTGGCGAAACATCGACAACTGGCGCGCCAGGTAGGGGCTTTTGGTGAATTTGCATCTGAGAGCTCAACGGACCTCGACAACATGATCTTCTCGATAGGATCAACCTTCATCTTGGGTTCATGGATCTGCGAGGCAAGCAAAGATGGCAAGCTCCAAAGTCATCTCCTCAAAGATTCAGATCACCTTGAAGACCTTTCTATTTCGGTGACTACGACAGATCAACTCGCCGAAAGATTCATGTAGCTCGTGATGTCCGATCCAACTCAGATTTTGTGGCTTTGCGCATCCGACTCAAACTTAGGCTCCGCATCCGAGATGGAGTCTTTACCGAGTTCTTTCGAGAAACCAAGTTCTTTTCTGATGGGGCTCTAGAACATGGCCTCGGCCTATCAAGAAAACAACTCAGAATACACTCAGAGTCCTTTCAAGAAGTCGGGTCCTTTTCCATTCGGACTCCACAACATGGCAAAATCTTATCAGGCATAGCCCGAAGGATCCCTCGATCCGGTGCTTAGAATGCCACTAAAAGGAGCTCAGGAAGGTCTTATACTAACTATAACATCTCAAGACTACATCGTCCACTGGCTAGGTTCTGTTCCTGAGGACAGCGGTACCCAACTAGTCGGCACGACTACGATAGCAATTCTACCCTACTAAGAAGGAGACTCGATCTACGACCTTGAAGCCTCTACTAAAATCATAAACAACTCCGATAGTGTGGAAACCAACACCGATAACAGAACAATTCATGCATGAGAAGTATTCATGGTTCGCCGTCCTCGATCACCACTGGTCCCCATAGAAGCACCCGACATCAGGTCATCGGATGAATCTGAGTCCAAAATATCACCCTTTATCTAGGGGCACGATGGTTAGACCGAGAATCAGAGGCAAGCCAGAGAAAGAAGAAACAAATTGAAACAAGGATGCCAACACCATGCTAGGCAGCGCAAGGAAGCTTGGATCAAATATGAGTCAGATCTAGTTGAGTACGACAGAAGAAAATTAGAACAAGAAGTCGAAGAAAGACGCTAGGCACTGAGAAGCACTAGAAGAACTCCGAGCGACATCACTTCCTAGTGAAAAACAGGAACAGCTCCAGGACCTCCTCCAATCAGCAGCCCTAAGGACGCACGACGGAAGGGCCCGCTCAAGACTACATGCCAGGTCAACATCTTATAGGAAGGAAGATCAAAATCAAAGGAAGCCACTTTCGAGAGACTTGGACCAAGTGGAAGTCACAATAGAGAAAGTAGAAGGGACCATAGTCAAAACTACCGAATTGAACAACCAAGGAAGATCAGAAGCAAAGCACCCATTTAGACATCCCCACAGAACTACTCTCACCAAAATGACAGTTGGCAGGAAGGAGGTGCTGAATCAGAATACAAAGAAGCCAAAACGCACGATAGATTCCCCTATTTTGCAAACATACTTGCTTCAATACGACTACCTCACAAGTTTAAGCCATCCAACCACTCTAAATATGATGGCAAGACCGAACCAAGGTAGTGGCTCAGGATTTACTCATAGTCGATTGAACTAGCCGGAGGAGACGACGATATCAAGACCTTGTTCTTTCCCATGGCCCTAGAAACCATGCCCCTCCAATGGTTCGACAAATTAAACCCAGGGTCAATCAGAAATTGGGAGGACTTGCAAAGAGTTTTCTATGAAAATTTCATGGGTATCATTACACACCCCATCACCCACGCAGAATTAAAAGGACTCAAGCAGAAAGGGGGCGAAAGTCTCAGAGATTACTATCGATGATTTGGCGAACTACGTGCTCAAGTACATGACATCACCGAACAAGAAGTAATCGAAGCTTTCTCTCATGGAATTATGGCTAGGTGGCAATTTTAGGACTTCTGCAAAGAAAATCTGAGAAACAATGAAGAATTCAGACGCACAGTAGAAAAGATGATTACTACAGAGGAGAAGACACGAGAAAGGTTCCTGGATAGAAACAGACGAGACAACCTGGACAAGCAAAATCATCGAAACATCGACAACTGGCACGTACAAGTTGATAACTGAAGATGGAAAAGAAGTCAACAATACGTGGCACATCAGCCAACTAAGAAGATTCTACGCATGAAAACAACTCAAGGAAGAATATATATACAAGCCACAAGAGATCAACATTCATGATCAATAAAGATGGTGTTCCTCGACAACATATGTCTTATTATGGCTTTCCCCTAGTTGTTTTCACTGAGCATACCGGCCGAGAGCAAAAGAGCTAAAAAGATGCTTGAGCCCGCCGATGAGGGTAGCTAATAAGCTAACACCCAAACCAAAAAGCAAAACGGCTGAAATTATGCCTAAGCATACCGGCCGAGAGCAAAAGAGCTGAAAAGATGCTTGAGTCCGCCGATGAGGTTAGCTAATAAGCTAACACCCGAACCAAAAAGCAAAATGGCTGAAATTATGCCTGAGCATACCGACCGAGAGCAAAAGAGCTGAAAAGATGCTTGAGCCCGCCGATGAGGGTAGCTAATAAGCTAACACCCGAACCAAAAAGCAAAATGGCTGAAATTATGCCTAAGCATACCGGCCGAGAGCAAAAGAGCTGAAAAGATGCTTGAGCCCGTCGATGAGGGTAGCTAATAAGCTAACACCTGAACCAAAAAGCAAAATGGCTGAAATTATGCCTAAGCATACCGGCCAAGAGCAAAAGAGCTGAAAAGATGCTTGAGCCCGCCAATGAGGGTAGCTAATAAGCTAACACCCAAACCAAAAAGCAAAATGGCTGAAACAAGCCAGTTGTCTGATTACTCATCAAAGTTTCTGACTACTTTAGCTACGGTGACCAACTACTCAACAGCTCATGTCCAAGTACTCGCAAGCTGATGCTTGGGGGCTACAACCACTAGGGTCTCCTGAGCGCAAAATGTCTGGATCGCGCGCTGATTCTACCACGCGGCCATCAATCAAGCTAAGTCATGGTTTAATATTTTTTCAAATATTCTTTAATCATCATATATCTTTGGATATTATCCATATGCCTCCACGGCTCTACTATAGTTGATTTACCTAGGTTGCTGAGGCCTTAATCCGTGAAGCCAACTCGCCGGAAAGGGAACCATTTTCTAGACCACGTCATCAAATAAGGAGCTTGCCCACTGCTGGCTGCCTTACTTGGCCACTACTTCATTAGGTGAGACACATGCTCTGTGCTGTCTTACTCAGTTACTGCTCTACAAGTCACCAGGACGTCCGACTACTCGGCCGTGGTGATCGACTACTCGGTTGGGGTGATCAACTACTCGATAGCTAAGGTCGACCTTGTTGTGGTGATTTGGAAATTCTAAGGTGGGGGTGATACGGGGTCTCCAGTGAGGGGACTGCTCGCCCAAAGCCTTTTGACGAATTATCTAGGTTGCCTTACTTGGATCGGATCATGGTCGAACAAGAAGATTTTGCGTCAGCAAGATGAGCACGAATATGAGGATGCACGTGCATATTTATATGTACTTTTAGCGAAACAAAGGAAGAGGCATGACATACAGCAGCATGCAAGAAGACATCAAGCACGCAAGCTAATTATGGAAAGTACTCGGTGGCGCAACTGTGTTGACTTGCAATGGTATATGGATAGCCTACTGCAGTTCGCGGGTTACTTGGATACACCCTTGAGAATGTCTACAAGATCCTACATATCCTCAGAAGAGGTTTTCAGTTCTTTGAACAACTCAGATTCAAGACCCTCCAACTTTTTGTTCCAAATAGCAAGAGGCTCGGGGGCTACACTCAGTGAGTGCACTTTTTCTTCCAAAAAGCGCACATCACTCAGAAGACTTCTTCAAGACAGAAGTTTTCAAACAACATAAGATTCAAGACCCTCCAACTTTTTGTTCCAAATAGCAAGAGGCTCGGGGGCTACACTCAGTGAGTGCACTTTTTTCTTCAAAAAAGCGCACGTCACCAAGAAGACTTCTTCAAGACAGACCACTTCTCTTGATGTGCCAAGTATCCAATTCCACTTCTATCCATCTTTATGATGGTGTTCATGAGTAGCTCACTTTGAAGATGTTGACCTCTTGTGAATTTGCTGAACCTGGTCTTGAGATGTTCTTTTTCTAGCTTGAGTTTTTTGTTCTCTTTCTTGAGCTCATCATGATTTTTCTCTTTCTTTAGTCTCTTGTTCTGTTATTTGTGCTTCTCATTCTCAAGAGCTAGATCACTATCATGGTCAAGGTTCTCTATCACAATAGTGTTGGTGGTTGATAGCTTTTCAAGATCTTTCTTAAGCTTCTCATTCTCATTCTTGATCTTGACATACTCATCATAGTTGTCAAACTCAACCACTTGCTTGCCTTTGCTACTAGAACCTTGCTCAATGCTCTCAATGATCAAATCATCACATGATGTAGCTATATCAATCTTAACAACATGGTTAGTAGCATCATGTGGCTCATTGGATAGAAACTCATGAGAGATAACAAGATTATCATGATAGATCTTGAGATTTGTATATTCTTCTTTTAGCATTTTGTAGCTAGTGATGAGCTCATTATGTATCCCCTCAAGTTTATCATGTTTATCTTTAAGCTCTTTCTTAGAAGATTTGAGCTCCTTGAGTTTGGATGACATAGCATCATTTGCTTCTCAAAGCTCAACACTAGCCTTATCCGCTATGTCATATTTAGCTAAAAGAGAATCATTCTTAAGTTCTAGCTTTTCATTCTTAGCTCTTGACTTTCTAATGATCTTAGTGTATTGATTTAGCAATTTAACAAGATCATCATATGAAGGTGATTCAAATTCATCATCATCACTATCACTATCATCATTGCAAGCATGTTCATCACCACTACTTTCATCATCATTTGATATCTTTAGTTCACCCTTGGCCATAAGGCATAGGTGTGTAAAGGATGATGGCGGTGGTGTTGGTGAAGATGATGAAGAATCAATCACAATAGCGATCACCTTCTCATTTTCACTATCATCATTGGATGAGCAACTTGATGAGTCAATATCCGTGAACCAATCACCGACGATGTATGCCTTGCCATTTTTCTTCTTCTTGTGGAAGTCCTTCTTCTTGCCATCCTTCTTCTTGTATGGCTTGTTTTTCTTCTTCTCATCATTATCTTCATCACTTGAGTCATCTTTCTTGCCCTTGTACTTCTTCTTGTACTTGTCTTTCTTGGGCTTAGGGCATTGATGAGCGAGATGACCAAGTTCTCCACAATTGTAGCAATCCATCTCCGAGATTGGCTTCCTTCTATTGTTAGTGAAGAACTTCTTTTTCTTGCCATCAAACTTGACACCGTTCTTGTTAAGCTTCTTTAGCATCTTGGTGGTTCTTCTCACCATAAGAGCAAGACTTACATCATCAATTTCATCATCACTTGAGCTCTCATACTCAACTCTTGCTTTGCCCTTCTCTTGTCTAGCCTTGAATGCCAAGTCTTTGTCTTTCTTCTTGGTAGAGGAAGAGCCATCTTGTGGTGTGATATGCATATACATCTCATGAGCGTTGATTTTTCCCAAGATTTGAGTTGGTGTAGCGGTGGAAAGATCACCTTGAGGAAGCACGGTCACAATATGCCTATATTTGTCAATGGGGAGGACACTCAAGATCTTTCTTACAACATCGGATGGTTGCATTTGTGTGAGACCAAGCCCATTGACTTCCTCTACAAGAACATTCATACGTGAGTATATTTCATTAGCATTTTCTTTCGAAAGCATCTTAAAGGAATTAAGCTTTTTCATGACAAGATGATAGCGTTCCTCATGCTCACTCTTTGTTCCCTCATGGAGCGCATAAATGTCCGACCATAGTGCATGGGCGTCCTTATGGTTCCTCACATGGTTAAACACATCTTTGTAAAGGCCTCTAACGATGGTGTTTCTAGCCTTTACATTCCATTTTTCGTAATTCACTTCATCGCCTTGAAGTTGTGTGGGATCCCTAGGTTTTGAAAAGCGTTGTGAGGCAGCTCTAAGTATTCCAACATCCAAGGCTTCTAAATAAGCCTCCATGTGGATTTTCCAATAAGGAAAATCATCTCCCTCAAGATAGGAGGAGGTCCAACCCCATGAGACATCTTTCTCTAGGTGGTTAAGCCTAAATATGTGAGCACGAGTCTCCGATACCAACTGAAAGGATCAAGATGCCCAAGAGGGCGGTGAATTGGGCTAATTTTAAAATTCTTTGCAATAATTAAACCTTACACTTAGCCCACTTCACCCCTTGTGCCTAGAATATGATTCTAATGATCTACCACATAAAAGTTTAGCACCCTAAGTTCCGATCCTACTCTAGCATGACAATTCTAGGAATGTAAAGACAAGAATAGAATTGCTCAAATGCAAATGTTCAAAGTAAAGAGAGGAGAAGGAACACGACGATGTTTTGCCAAGGTATCGGAGAGTCGCCACTCCCCACTAGTCCTTGTTGGAGCACCCATGCAAGGGTGTAGCTCCCCCTTGATCTGCGCAAGGATCAAGTGCTCTCTACGGGCTGATTCTTCGACACTCCATCGTGGTGAATCACCCACAACCACTCACAACTTGAGTTGGGTCATCCACAAGCTCCGCCGGATGATCACTAAACTCCCGATCACCACCAAGTCATCTAGGTGATAGCGATCACCAAGAGTAACAAGCATGAACTTCTCACTTGACCACAACAAGCCTAATGAGAAGGGTGGATGCACACTTGCTACTCTCCTTGCACTAATGAGGTCTTAATCTTGGATTCTCAAATATTAATCACCTCACTAGGCTCTTGTTCTCCAAAGCACTCTCAAGGGTGTTTCTCAGCTGATCAAATGGGCAAGAGACCTCCCTTGGATGAATAGAGCAAGTATTTATACCCCCTTATTCAAAATGAACCGTTAGGAGGTTGCGTCAGCGTTCTGCGGGGTGACCGGACGCTCTGGTCAAGGTGACTGGATGCTCCGATTAGTTCTTCCCGCCACAGAGCCATTAAGTTGTGACCAGACTCTGACCTGCGTCCGGTCACAAAAACTGCTCTCTGGACCCTTACTGATGTTCACCGAACGCTGGAGCCTAGAGTCCGGTCGCTTTGCTATTCAACATCCGGTCAGCAACCGGAACCTGACCAGTGTCCGGTCATCACTGACCAAACACGTCCGATCAGGATTCTCCCTCAACCTTACTAGAGTTGACCGGACTCTAGCACCTAGCATCCGATCACATTTCACTCAGCATCCGATCATAACTAGACAACTTCTCCTTGATCAAATGAACTGACTAGACTCTACTGCCAGCGTCCGATCACAACTGGTTCAGCATTCGATCAATATTTGACCCTCCATTCACTTTCAACTCGAAATCATATGTGAATGAAGTTTGCTCCAAGTGATCTTAGGGCTACTTTAGAGCTATCTAGTGCTAGATTTGATAAGTGTGCACCACACCTAACCCACTAGACTCACATAGGTCAAGATACTAGTTCATACCCCCCTTAATAGTACGGCCAAAGGAAAAACAAAGTCCTAAACTACTCTAAGTGTCTCTTCAATACCAAACGACACTTAGAACTAGTCCATCCTTAACCTTGTCGTCCATCCTTTGAAAACTGAAATGATTTCCATCATCGGGGAATGACAACCATGATTGCCCAATCAATCGCCATTACCATGACCTAACTTAATTGCCTCTGAAAAACACACGTTAGTTATAGTAATCACGTATTGTCATTAATCACCAAAACCCAACTAGGGACCTAGATGCTTTCAGGGGGTAACAAATATGGTCTTGTTATTGTTGATGATTATTCCCGTTTCACTTGGGTATTTTTATTGTTTGATAAGTGTCAAGTTAGGGACAAAGTGAAGACTTTTATTAGAAGAGCTCAAAAGGAGTTTGGTCTCCCCATCAAGAAAATGAGAAGCGACAATGGGACCGAATTCAAGAACACCCAAGTTGAGGAGTTTTTGGATGAAGAAGGCTTCAAGCATGAGTTCTCAACTCCATACACCCTCAATAAATAGTGTAGTAGAGAGGAAGAATCGTACACTAATTGACATGGTAAGGACAATGCTAGATGAGTACTAGACGCCGGACCTCTTTTGGTGTGAAGCCATCAACACCGCTTGCCATGCCATCAACCACCTCTACCTACACAAGAAGTTTAAGAAAACTTCATATAAGCTTCTAACCGGTACCAAACTGAAGGTGTCCTACTTTAGAGTGTTTGGGTGCAAGTGCTTCATACTTAAATAAGAAACCCAAAACCTCTAAGTTTGCACCTAAAGTTGATGAAGGTTTTCTTCTTGGTTATGGATCAAATAAGCATGCCTATTGTGTTTTTAACAAAACCTCCGGGAGAGTTAAAATAGCGGTAGATGTGACATTTGATAAATCCAATGGCTCTCAAGTGGAGCAAGTTGATTCAAGTGTTGTAGGAAAGGAGGATCCACCATGTGAAGCAATCAAGCAATTGACTATTGGTGATATAAAACCACAAGAAGACGATGTCACTGAAGTGGAGGTTCCTCAAGCTATTGATAAACAAAGTTCCACTAACGTACCTGATGCTGAGGGGGAACTGACCCCTGCTACAAATTAGTAGAGCGGCAGTGCCGCACTCCCTCTAACAGCAATAGCAAGTCCAACTCTGATTCAAGGACAAAACCTACAACCTATTTTCGAGCAAGAAGATAATGAAGATCCAAAAGATGGACAAGAGGCCATTGATCATCCAAGGCTAAGGCAAACAATACAATGGGATCATCCCATTGATAACATCCTTGGAAGTCTTTGAAAGGGGGTAATAACTCGTTCATATTTAGCAAACTTTTGCCAATAGTACTCATTTGTTTCCTCTTTGGAACCTCTTAAGGTTGAGCAAGCACTTGGTGATCCGGATTGGGTAATAGCCATGCAAGATGAGTTCAACAATTTCGAAAGAAATCAAGTGTGGACCTTGGTGGAGAGACCCAACACCAACATTATTGGCACCAAGTGGGTCTTCCGCAACAAGTAAGATGGGAACGGCGTGGTGACAAGAAACAAGGCAAGATTGGTTGCTCAAGGTTTCACTCAAGTAGAGGGCTTGGACTTTAAGGAAACATATTCACCGGTGGCAAGACTTGAAACAATCTGAATGCTTCTAGCCTATGCCGCTCATCACAATTTCAAGCTATATCAAATGGATGTGAAGAGTGCATTCCGCAATGGCCCCATTCAAGAACTTATCTATGTTGAGCAACCACCTGGTTTTAAGGATCCCAAGTTCCCCAACCACGTCTACAAACTACAAAAGGCGCTCTATGGGCTTAAGCAAGCACTAAGAGCATGGTATGAATGCCTTAAGGAATTCTTGCTTAAACAAGGCTTTGAAATAGGCAAAGCCGACCCTACCCTTTTCACTCACAAAGTTGGTAAAGATATATTTGTGTGCCAAATATATGTCGATGACATAATATTTGGTAGTACTAATCATACTTTTTATGAGGATTTTAGTAGGACGCGTCGATCATATCGACCGGATGCAGGACCTCAGCGTCCGGTCAACGGATGCTTGCCACGTGTCGCCTCTGTTCAACCTCAGTCGCTTGATCTCAACGGTCAAGTGATGACCGGATGTAGCAGCTGAAAGTGACCAGACACAGAACCCCAGCGTCCAGTCGTTTCCAGTAAGGTTCCAGTCACGACCGGACGCGTCCGGTCGGTCACGATCGGACGCAACATCAGCGTCTGGTCCTTCTCCAACTTTTCTTCATCATCTATGTCACCATATGTCAGCCTAACTAGACGCACCCTGCCAGCGTCCGGTCACTTTCAGCGCTAGTGTCCGGCCGAAGACCGATACCTGCGCGCGCTCTGCTACCACTGACCGAACGTAGGACCCCAGCGTCCGGTCACTGCATGACCAGCGTCCGATGCACTCTGTGAGACCCTGTCTTTTCTATATAGGGCGCTGGTGGCACCATCAGACCGTTCGCACTCTACAAACAGACACTCCGCCAGTGGAGTTTTGAACCCTTCTCACCTCCGTTCCATCGCCGAATTGATCCACATCAACTCCAACTTCATCTCCTTTATAAATGTGCCAACACCACCAAGTGTACACCATTATGTGTATGTGTGTTAGCATTTTCACAATCATTTTTCAAAGGATTAGCCACTCAACTTGCCACGCCACTCAATCCTAGCGACGATGCAAAGTTAGATCACTCAAGTGGCACTAGATGACTGATATGCAAACAAGTTTGCCCCTCTTGATAGTACGTCCATTTATCCTAAACCCGATCACAAACTTCTCTACACACCTATGACCGGTGAAATGAAATGCCCTAGGTTATACCTTTGCCTTGTGCATTCCATTCCATCTCCTCCAATGTCGATGCAACACATGCACCAACACGATCAACAATGATATGATCCACTTCATATCATCACGTGATCATATTGGTTCATCGATCTTGACTTCACTTGCTTTTCACTGTTGCCTTCGTCCATCGGCACCAAGTCTTGCTCAAGCTTCACCGCCACGCGGTCCATCGCTCCAAAGCCTCCGACTTGTCCTTCACGCTTGCAACCGGTCCATCAAGCCAAGTCTTGTCTTGATCTTCTTCACCTTGATCACATGATTCAATGTCATGTCTCATGTGCAATAAGCTCCTTCATCATCACACGTGTGAGCTTTGCAACATCTCCAAACCTTTTTCACCTTCACGGCATATGTTGCTCACACACATGTACTTGTGGACTAATCACCTGTGTATCTCATATAAACACAATTAGTCCACCTAGGGTTGTCACTCAATTACCAAAACCACACAAGGACCTTTTAATCTCTCCCTTTTTGGTAATTGATGACAACTCTACAAAGATATGGAAATTAAGCTCTTTTGGATTCATATTGCTTGCCCAAGCAATTTTACCATGTGTAAATGATTTTGGACAAGTACCATAAACCTGAAATGGTAGTATTAGCTCCCCCTACATATGTGCTAGAGTGTTTGTTTTGAAGCTCGCACATATGCATAGATTGAAATTGTGGGAGAGTAATTACTACTAAATGATGCTAAGGTGTATAGAGTAAACCTTCGAAGCATGATACCAATCAGAGTTGCACCTTTAAGTTCATCCTTAGCACCATGGTTAGCTAGATATCACTTAGAAATAAAATCACTAGATACCTCGTGAGATCAACATTAAAACCAAGGTACTAGCATTACTTGAAAAGCATACCAAGTGTCTAGCTATCATCCTATACATGCTAGTTTTCATTTCATCAATCAAATTCTACAACCGGCATACATCACACAAGCATACATATTGAATTTAAGAACTTATGCAATGCAAGCAAGCACATGAATATGCACATAACAAATGCAATCAATCAAAGTTCATGAGCTTGCTCCCCCTATTTGTGTGCTTCTCTTGTCCAAGAATTTTATCCATCTCTTTTCTTCAATGTTGCTCCCTCTTTCTCCATGTCCATGTCCTACCTCTACTTCTTTGAGCTTTCATATCTTATCTCTCCCCCTTGTACAATCTTAATCTTAAAGCTTTCATATCTTTGTACAACCTCTCTCCCTTTGTCATCAAATTTCCATAAAAGATGTGCTTCTCATTGATGCAAAGGTACGCATTTGGGGTAGATGGTTGAGGCTTGAATCTTGCATTTTTGATGGACATCACTTAATTGTTGGAATGGCACCACTTGTAGATACCACTTGTAACTTGTACTACTTGTATCTTGTGTAGGACTTCTTAAGATACCACACAGAATCTTTGATCTTGATATCAATTGGTGTGACACCTCCCCCTATGTGATAGCATGGGTCATCCATTTGATACACTTGAGCTCTTGTAGGTGAGGGATGCATTCTTCATTTGATGATCACTTAAAGTTGAGGATCACTTGTGGAACCATTGTCTTGCATGATTGATATTATGTGTATATGTGATATCACTTGAAAGAACCTTCTAATATGGAACCACTTGTTGGATTTATCAATAAAAAAATATTTCTTGAACCTTTGCTATCTTTACGAGTACCACTTATAGGATGTCACTTGTGAGTTGATCTAGACATCACTTGTGAATTCTTGATGAAATACTTGAGTCTAGATACCATTTGAAACAAACAAACTAGATATCCATTTGCATTGTTGTCTTGTGCTTCTACTCTTAGCTCATGAACAAATTCATATACTAACCACTAGATCATTTAATCATTCAAGCAATAGTGGTAGGCTATGAAATTAAACGTTTCGTTTGTTATGCATGATCCTATGAAGTATGAACTATATGCACTAACCGCATACTAGTAAGGGATGAAATAATCATGCACATTACAATGATACCTTTGCTATGTTGGAGTAGAGGATAGTCACATAGATTCCAATTCATTACTCCAATAGCAATGTGAAGTCCAATTATAAGCTTGGTGAAGACCAATAGATACCATTTTGAATTCCATTCTTCACCCATATGAAATGAATACCACTTATGTTCAAGTCCACTTTCTTGTTGTGGTTGGCTTGCTTCATCTTTTGATCAATGCTTGTATGAAAGAACTATTTGGAATACCACTTGAAATAATATGATTAGCTCTCTTTTGGGTGTTGCTTGTTTTTCTTGATCAACCCTTTTGATTGCTTCAACTAAGCATCTCAAATGTTCCTTGGATCACCACTTCCATGTTAGCCTTCTAAGTACCACACTTGGTTCACCTACACATAGGCGACAAGCCCCTACACTAGGAAGAAGTGACCTCTCTCCAAAAACCATCCTTGACACTCACTTGAAATAACTTGATTGATGGATCCAAGTGATGGACTTAACTTGATGAGTAACCTTGATTCCCTCTTTAAGTCCTTTTCTTTCTACTTGTTTAAGTCTTTTTCTTTCTACCAAATGATCTCCAATCATATCTAGAACTTAAACTTCATCTTCAACTTGAGTTTGATCTTGATTTTCCAATTTGAGTACCAAATATATACAAAGTACACTCCACAATCAAATGGTCTTGTACTCTTTGCTTGTCATGCTTTTAGATTATCTCAAAACCAAACTTAGGTACCTCAATTACTTATAAATATGTTTCCAACTTGAGGACCTTTCAATCAAAATGACTCTAGATCAATCCAACATTTGTCACTTTTCTAGCAGATTTTATACTTTTCAAAGAAAAATGTATATGTCCCAAAGTACAAATCCAAATGCCACGAGATTTGGTGGAGATGTGAATAACTAAGTTATCTAGCAGTTGCAAAAATTTGAGCTTCATTTGACTTCTAGATTGCTACCAGATTTTAATTCTTTCACCACTGCTACATGCTGAAAACTGCTGCACTATAGCGGACAAGATCCACTCAAAATCTGAAGCATTTCTTATCCAATCCCCATAAAAATTGTACAACATCTTATACCATAAGTCTAGAGCATGTACACCAATTTTTATGCCAATCCAATAAGTGTTGATTACTCAAACATGGCTAAGATCACAGCTAGCTCAGATTCTCAATTATAGGACAGATTTCAACAATTGAGCTATACTTCATCAAATATGAATCAAACTTAAAACTAACTTGTCTGAATACTTCCATAAGACATATCCATTCAAACCACTTACTAAAAGTCATCTCATGAATTTATCCAACACAAATCAATCCAACCTTGATTACTAATCAATTATCCATTCAATCAACTTATAGCAAGCAACTTTGCATATTTGTCCATTTCAATCAACTCATATGCACCCAAATGAAATGATCAACAAGAGATATACATTGGCTGGCTCATGATCATCCAACTTGCAAGCTTCAACTCAATTATTTGCAAACCATCAAATATATCCAATGAATCACCAACAACTTGAATTTGACACTTGTATGTTGTAGCACATTTGGACTTCACTCAATTTGTCATGGCATTGGGATAATGATCACCACTTAGCAATACTTGGCTCAACTACATGATCAACAAGATGAATATCATTTGAACCAAGCCTCCAATGCTGATGGTACCTACAAACAATCATCCACTTTTTGATGGTACCCAAACAACTTTGGGTCCTCTTAAGTTAGGTGCAACATACTTAGGCATAGCTTTAGTATGAATAACGGGATGTTTTACAATAGCAACCATAGAGGTACCATTACCACCCTTTCTAAGCATAGAATCATCATTAATTGAAATAGGCTTAGGGGTGTTACCTAGGGGACATGAATGTGCCATGTGTCCCCTTTCCCGGCATGAGTAGCACTTTCTCTTTGCTTGAGCCTTTTCTTCCTTGCTCATGTTGTGCTTCTCATTGCCTTGCTTCTCCTTGTTTGCTTGAGCCTTCTTTTCAAGCTTGTTTGGACAACCCAAAGCTAGGTGTCCCAATGTGTCACAACTATAGCATCTCATGTGAGCAATCTTCTCCATTTTCTCTTCTTCGTTCTTGCTCACTTGCTTTGCATCTTGATTCATCCTTGGATGTATTGCTCTTTCTCTTGCTTTTTCACCCCTTCTAGTTTTCTTATTCTTTATCATCAAATCACCACCATCTTCATGGTTGATCTTGATTTGCTCTTGGGGTGTCTTCTCTTGCTCAATTTGTGGCTTTGGTTGAGGCTTTTCTAGTTGCTTCACCAATTGCTTGGTTGGGTACATTGAGGTAAGATGACCCCAAGTGCGGCACTTGAAGCGCTTAACATGCCTTAGCCTCTCTTCTTCTTTCTTCAACTTGAGCTTTTTTTCATTGGGGCAACCATTTGCAAGATGTCCCACTTCATGGCACTTGAAGCACATGAAATGAGAGAGCTTCTCTTGTTCTTGCTTCTTTATCTCTCTTTCATATCTTCTTTTGCCCCATCTTTTACCCTTGATCTTGTTCTTGTCGAAGCCAATGCCACTTATGTCATTGTGGCTTTCTTGATGATTGACTTTGCTAGTCTTGAAGCCAATGCCACTCTTGTCACCAAAGTTTCTTTGAGTCTTCAACATATGCTCAAAGGTGACTTGAGAGTTGTAGCACCTCTCTAACTTGTTGCTCAATTTCTTCACTTGTTCATTGAGCTCATTGTTCTCCTTCAAAAGGTTAGTCTCACAAGACATAGAAGTAGAACAAGCATCTAATTGTGAAGAGCATGGCATATCTAATAAATCATCACAAGAGGTGGATACATGCTTCTTGTCTACATCACAAGGGTTAGCAATATTTTGCAATTTATCATTTGATCCATGTGATGAGCTCTCATTATTTTTAAGCTTCTTTATAAATACTTTATTGAGAGAACCATGTTGTTCTAATAATTCTTCATGAGATGCAAGTAGTGTCTCATAATTCAATTTTAGCTCATCATGTGAAGATTTAAAAGCATCAAGTAATTTCTTATGTTCTTCACAAGAGTTCTTTAGAAATGAGTTTTCATTTTCTAATTTCATTGTTTTAGCTTTCTCACTTTCTAAAGACACGGTCATGCTAGCAAGTCTACTAACAAGCTCATCATATGAATCAACATGACGAACCACATTATTATTTGATACCTTGGTGTCACCTTGTGACATGAAACAATGTGGTGTAGTAGGAGAGCTTGTAGTAGCATCATCATCATGGCTTGAGCATGAACCAACATCGTCAAGATCACCACCAAGTGTGCTTGAGGTAGAATTTTCATGTGCAACACTTGTGGCATCATCATCAGCCTTGTCTAGTGAACTTGTAGTGAATCAATCATCATCATCACCTGACCATGAGGTGGAGCAATCTTTCACAATCACCAAATTGTGATCATGCTTGACATACTCATGCGCCTCCTTCTTAAGCTCATCCTCCTTCTTGAATTTGCCATCATCCCATGGGGAGGAATCACCGAAGGTGCGCTTGATGGACTCCTGTGGCAAAACCTCCTAAATTATAGGACCCAATGCACATGTCATTGTCCAATGACCTCTGACGACTATGTATATGTTCCTAATAACTTAAGAAGACTGTCGGGTGTCCTCGGAGAACCTCGAATCATCCACGATTTCTGAGCAGGATCCCATTACAGAGTCATTGCAGTATTACAACATTTATTCAAATATCTACATCAGAGTAAAATAGCAGAAGTCTTACAATAACTTAGTTTACAAAATGTGCATTGTTCATTCATTTAAATTGAGAATTCAAATTAGTTGTTTGGCTATTTTTGAGGAATTATCTAGTAATTAACCCTATTCCAAACTATCCAACCAACTTCACCATTTCAAAATACAAGTTTTGTACCAATTCATAGAGTCAAATTTGCCAACTTTTATTTAAGAAAATTGATTTGAAATTCCCCAAATAATGAACTTCCCAACATTTGAATCAATGACTTGGGCAAATTAACAATTTGTAGAACTTGATATTAGATTCAAATTTGAAACTCACAATTTAACATATTTAACTAAATTTCACAATCCAACTTTGGTACTATGGTGAAGTATACACTTTGCACTCGACAATTTGCATACATCAAACTTTTAACTGTTGAAGGATTTCTTGCTCCATAAAATAACAAAACACTTAAATGGATGTCTTTTGGTAACATTCCAAGAAATGATATCACCGCTCCTATGCAACATATACATGGTGCAATTTGAATCATGAGATGCTTATATGCCATGATGCTTGATGATTATTCATGATAATGACCATGATTAAAGTTTTATTAAGTACTAAACATCTGGGATGTTACAATCCTCCCCCCTTAAAGAAATCTCGTCCCGAGATTACAAAGTGCAAAATGCGTTGGGTTGAGTAATGGAAAAGGAAATGTGTCAAACATATTAACTTTCAAGTTGTTCATAAAACAACAAGAGTTGACTTGAAATTGTAAACGAGATCCAAAAGACAGTTGCAAGGGACAAAGGATTTAGTAACTTCAATGGAATGATGGAACATGAATTCCAAATGAGAGTTCCAAGATGAGTGAATCACATTAATTGAGAAGCTATAATGGATCATGACCACAGACCTCGATACCAGCGAGCGCCCAGCAGTATTTCCTTATGGCTGTAGTCCACAGGAGACCCCAAGTTTCGACGCGGCACCGTAAATCATGGATCATGGCACCACCATAGGGCACAACTAAAATAACTCACAAGTAACACTTGTCAAGCTAGCAAGATCAAGGAACTAGCATGTGTTGCATTAGGAGAGACCAAGACATGACACATGCATAGGTTTGAGAATTCAAGGATTAGTCCCAAGTTTCAACATTGAGTAGATGGGGGAAAATTAAAGTGCATCAAGAAATTCCCAAAGATGTGGAACTTATGAGCAAGTACAATCAAAGAGTGGTTTACTAGCAAAGCTTGGTACATGACCAATTTCATTGGGACAAAATAACTATAACAAGTACAAGCCATTCCCTGAATGGAAGGAGGAAGTTTCAAACATCATTATATTTCAACTTCATATGAATGATTATAACTGGAATATGTGTAGTGTTTCATTAATGACATGATGCATGAACGATTCTTACGTTACTAAACATCAAAGCTTATAAGGTACATAAACAATAGTTGTTTTTATATATGGCATAATAAGATTACTACTCCACCACACAAAGCCTTTTTAATCAAATAAGGAATGGTGAGAATGAAATAAGATAAGCCAGAAGCAATTTGAACCAAATTAACAAGTTATATATATTTGTCCCAAATCATTTTGAAGTTTTTGTAAAACAATACAACAAAGACTTTGTAACGATCGCTCTGATACCATTCTGTGGCAGAACCTCCTAAATTATAGGACCCAATGCACCTGTCACTGTCCAATGACCTCTGACAACTATGCATATGTTCCCAATAACTTAAGAAGACTGTCGGGTGTCCTCGGAGAACCTTGAATCATCCACGATTTCCGAGCAGGATCCCATTATAGAGTCATTACAGTATTACAATATTTATTCAAATATCTACATCAGAGTAAAATAGCGGAAGTCTTACAATAACTTAGTTTATAAAACAATTATTTCAAACCTTACAAACTAAGTACGATTATTATTACAAACCATAGTAGTGGAGTGTCATTAGTAACATAATACAAAACACAATTAAAGTGCCCTACCCATGGGCCACGCATTTACTTATCATCATCGATCTGAACAACAGTCATGCAGCATGGTCCAAAGCAGACATGCTCATGAGGCTCACCTGCAACAAGGGTTAATGAACCCTGAGTACAAAAGTACTCAACAAGACTTAACCGAAATAAAAACTGATAAGACTCAGGAATGCAGGCTCAGGGAGTCAAGGTAAGGCTTTAGCAATAAACAAGGTTATTTTGCGTAAAAGCTCTCTAACAAGATTCTTTCTTTCAACCTTTAAAACTTCATAAAAACCATATATGAATCTGCCATGATCCGTAATGAGATCATGAACTTCATATCAAACTCTTTCTCAAAACCAGCTCAAGTTTTAGTTATTAACTACAATGATGAACAGTGAGTTGAGTCTCCATAACCGAGGAGCAACGACGATTCAAACGGATTATAACCCAGCTGGGGATTCCCAACCACACGACATATGTAGGTCCCCGACCTACATGTACCAACCTACCCTCAGATCCTCTAAAATAAGAATGGGTCCACGCCACCCGAGAATACAGTACTCCACCAACCCAGCCCATTGCCACATGGGTACACGCTATTCTCGCCATCTCTCCACTCCTAGTACACGAGTAGCCATTCTCATAATAGAATAGCTGAGTTAAGGCTTATCAGAGTATGTGGCCAGTACTACAAAGTCTCACCTCATGCAATTCAACAACAGATGTGTCTTAATCGACACAGGCGGAAAGAACCCGCTCACAAGACCTCCATGTCTTGTGGCTCCCATACACTGAGTCTGCCCGGTCTAGATTTATTACTCCACATGCTCATATCTCATGATAACATAAATAACCAGTCGTATCCAAGAAACCATTTATATCTCGCAGGTGACCGGTGATCACTCGACTTTTATCGTTCTAAGCATGGCTAAGCATACAATAAGCATACTCGGATTGAAACGGTTAACAAGGGTGATATTGAAAAACAGGGTTGGTAATGCACCAATTAGGTTTTCACTCAACTCCAAATCACTTAATGCAGTATTGAAAAGCAAAAGCGATATAAATTTGTAAAACACAAGGTAGGTTTCAATGCATCCGGGGCTTGCCTTGGTTAACGGAAAAGTCAGGTTCCGGAGACGTTCCACAATTATCAAATCCGACCTCAACAGACGGATTAACTTCCTCCGCAACTTGATTGACTACCATGTTCTCGCTTTCGTTCACTACACATAGTAACAATGCCATGTTTAACATAATGCGAGATATAAAACATGATGCTTAACGATGGATACAAAAATTAATAACTTGAATACAACTTTCCTTCGCGGTACAGTTACAAGCCAACAACTACTAAACCTTTTTCATAAACTCAAACACTTACTTTAAGTACCAAGAATCATTTTATACTAATGACCTAAGGTCATCACTCAATCCAAAAGTTCAAACAAAACCTAAATCATTAAGGTTTACTATTTACCTTTTATGAATTAATTATTTAATTCAAAATTATGAAATAAATCAATTTTCTCCAAACGAGCTCAAAATTTTTTTGAAGACTCACCCCATGATAACTAAGTTTCAAAATAATTTTCATAATTTTTGGATAATTATTTAAGCCTAGAAAAATTATGGAAACTCATTTATTAATTAATTTGAGCAATTTTATCACCTTCAAAATGTACTGAAAAGTAACATTTAATATTTTTCCTAAATATTTTACATCTCATAGAGGTCACACAAAAATTTTCATAATTTTTGGAGCTCTATTTAATTCTACACAAAAATAACAAATCACAGCACTATTTAAAATAATCACTGACTTTTCATTCAACACCCACGATAGGTCCATCGTCTTCTTCCCCGAGCCGAGTCATGCAAGGAAACACGGCAATGATGTTGATGGCTGATCAAGGCAGTAAAGATGGCGGTGTGGTGGCGCAAGATCATCGCCAGACTCGGCCGCACCGATAGGTGGACTTGGCGTGGCCTGGGATGACCCCGACCGACCTGCCCACGGCAACCAGCGGCGCACATGGCTGACCACGATGGCGCAACGGTGGAATGGAAACAATGGCACAAAAATGATCAAGATGGAGCTAGATTTGGCATGAAGAGACTCACCACAACTTGAGCGGCTAACTAGATGAAGCCGAGATGCGTTGGAGGCTTCTGTAGACGACGGCGACGGTCACGGTGGCTCGCACCGACGTCGCGACGGCGTTCGGGCGAACAAGGCGATTCTGGCTGGTAGCAGTAGCTAGGCTAGGCTCAATCGAGGCGCAGGGGTAAGGCGAAGCTGGTGGAGAGAGCTATTGGACGGTGGAGCTTTATCAACGGTGAATTTTTGCCGACGAGCAAAACTGGGCAGCGGCGCTGAGGAGAAGCAAAGACGATGACGACCGGCTCTGCATCTAAAGAGGAGGAGAAGAACACTTCATCTTCGCCAGGAGCAGCTCAGGCTAGCCAATCGGCTGCCTACACGACGCAGCATGAGAAGGCACCGATTGCCACGGCGACGGTGAGGAATAGAGAGAGGAGAAGAGAAAAGAGGCACGGCAGGTTACTGTAGCTCAAGGCAGTTTTTTCTTTTCTTTAAAAATTCCCTCAATCCATTCAGAATCTCAACTAGATCCTTTAAGCAAACTTGTTCAAAATAAAAAGACCAACAACTTTGCTTTAAGGTTCAAACCCAAATTCCAATTGGTTTCGAAAGTACAATTTGAAATTCAAAACAGTTTGGAAACTATGGATTGAAACTCAAACAAATGTGCACTGTTCATTCATTTAAATTGAGAATTCAAATTAGTTGTTTAGCTATTTTTGAGGAATTATCTAGTAATTAATCCTATTCCAAACTATCCAACCAACTTCACCATTTCAAAATACAAGTTTTGTACCAATTCATAGAATCAAATTTGCCAACTTTTATTTAAGAAAATTGATTTGAAATTCCCCAAATAATGAACTTCCCAACATTTGAATCAATGACTTGGGTAAATTAACAATTTGTAGAACTTGATATTAGATTCAAATTTGAAACTCACAATTTAACATATTTAACTAAATTTCACAATCCAACTTTGGTACTATGGTGAAGTATACACTTTGCACTCGACAATTTGCATACATCAAACTTTTAACTATTGAAGGATTTCTTGCTCCATAAAATAACAAAACACTTAAATGGATGTCTTTTGGTAACATTCCAAGAAATGATATCACCACTCCTATGCAACATATACATGGTGCAATTTGAATCATGAGATGCTTATATGCCATGATGCTTGATGATTATGCATGATAATGACCATGATTAAAGTTTTATTAAGTACTAAACATCTAGGATGTTACAACTCCCATATCTCACGAGCGGTTCCCGTGTAGTTTACTTGTTTCATCAAATCAAAACTCAAAGCATCCATTACAAAACAACAAGCATGTGCATCAAGTTTATAGAGAACTCTTTGAGCTTTGGTGAGATTTCTATGATCCAAGACATGAGTGAGACCACTAGTGACAATCCACCAAAACTTAGGTCCCTTTGCACGAAAATGATCAAGCATGTGATTTTTCCAAAGTGCAAAGTTTGTGCCATCAAAAATGTGTGTTTCACCAACATCTAGTCCACTAGACACTATCCTCTCGGGTCGGTGAAGACCACAAATGAGAGACCTAGCTCTGATACCACTTGTGAGGTCGAGATGGCGGACTAGAGGGGGGTGAATAGTCATTTCTAAAATTAATCGCGTTGGCTAACTGAATCAAGTGTGGAATTAAAACTATCGGTCTAGCCAAGACTACACCCCTTTATTTATGTTCTCTAGCACCTTCCAAAGATACTAATTAAGCAACAAAGGTGTCGGGATAGCTAGAGCTCACCTAACCAATTCTAGAAGCAAGGTCACGCAAATCTATGCCACTAGTACTTCAAGCAACAAGGGAGCTTCTACACAAGCTAGTAAGCAAAAGCACAAAGCCACCTAAGCTCACTAGCAATGCTCAATAACAAGGCAACCAATGCCAAATTAGAGAGCGCAATTACTTAGCTACACAAACTAAGTAATGTGGGAGCTACTTCTATGCTACACAAGCAAGAAGGTAACTAGTAAGCTACACAAGCTAACTAATTACAAGAGCAACTACACAATCACAATGTATATGAAATATAAATACAAGCTTGTGAAAGGGGATTGCAAACCAATGGGAAGAACAAGGTTGACACAGTGATTTTTCTCCTGAGGTTCACGTGTTTGCCAACACGCTAGTCCCTGTTGTGTCGACCGCTCACTTGGTGGTTCGGTGGCTAATTGGCATCACCCGCCAAGCCTACACGTCGAGAACCGCAAGAACCTACCCCAAAAGTGAGGATAGCTCAATGACACGCTTTACTAAAGTTGCTCTTTGCAGCTCCCGCAGGGCGAGCACAATGCCCCTCACAAAGCTCTTCTCCGGAGCACCGCACAAGCTTCTTGAGGGCTTCAACGGAGACCACCACCAAGCTGTCTAGGAGGTGGCAACCTCCAAGAGTAACAAGCATCACCAGCTTGCAACTCGATCACCTAGTACCACTCAATGCAACCTCACGATGCAATTGCACGAGAATCGCTCTCTCACACAATCGGATGATCACTATCAAGCATATGTGAGATGGAGGGCTCCCAAGCACTAGTACACAAGCCACCAAGGCTCTAGTGTGCTCTGCTATGGGCCCAAGGCCGAGACCCCTTCTATTTATAGCTCCACGGGCTAAAATAGCCGTTACCCCTTCACTGGGTGTTTTTTGGGTTGACCGAACGCGCCGGTCATATCGACCGGACATAGGACCTCTGCGTCCAGTCAACGGATGCTCACCACGTGTCGCCTCCGTTCAACCTTAGTCGCTTGATCTCAATGGTCAAGTGATGACCGGACGTAGCGGCTCAAAGTGACCGGACGCAGAACCCAAGTGTCCAGTCGTTTCCAGTAAGGTTCCAGTCACGACCGGACGCGTTCGGTCGGTCACGATCGGACACAGCATCAGCGTCCGGTCCTTCTTCAACTTTTCTTCGTTGTCTATGTCATCATATGTTAGCCTAACTAGATGCACCCTGCCAGCGTCCGGTCACTTTTAGTGCCAGTGTCCGGTCGAAGACCGATGCCTACGCGCGCTCTGCTGCCACTGACCGGACACAGGACCCCTGCGTCCGGTCACTACGTGACCAACATCCGGTGCACTCTGTGAGACCCTATCTTTTCTATATAGGGCGCCGGTGGCACCGTCGGACCATCCGCACTCTACGGGCGGACACTCCGCCGGTGGAGTTTCAAACCCTTCTCACCTCCGTTTCATCGCCGAGTTGATCCATATCAACTCCAACTTCATCTCCTTTATAAATGTGCCAACACCACTAAGTGTACACCACTATGTGTATGTGTGTTAGCATTTTCACAATCATTTTTCAAAGGATTAGCCACTCAACTTGCCACGCCACTCAATCCTAGCGACGATGCAAAGTTAGATCACTCGAGTGGCACTAGATGACCGATATGCAAACAAGTTTGCCCCTCTTGATAGTACGGCCATCTATCCTAAACTCGGTCATAAACTTCTCTACACACCTGTGACCGATCAAATGAAATGCCCTAGGTTATACCTTTGCCTTGCGCATTCCATTCCATCTCCTCTAATGTCGATGCAACATATGCACCAACACGATCAACAATGATATGATCCACTTCATATCATCACGTGATCATATTGGTTCATCGATCTTGACTTCACTTGCTTTTCACTGTTGCCTTCGTCCATCGGCGCCAAGTCTTGCTCAAGCTTCACCGCTATGCGGTCCATCACTCCAAAGCCTCCGACTTGTCCTTCACGCTTGCAACCGGTCCATCAAGCCAAGTCTTATCTTGATCTTTTTCACCTTGATCACATGACTCAATGTCATGTCTCATGTGCAATAAGCTCCTTCATCATCACATGTGTGAGCTTTGCAACATCTCCAAACCATTTTCACCTTCATGGCATATATTGCTCACACACATGTACTTGTGGACTAATCACCTGTGTATCTCACATAAACACAATTAGTCCACCTAGGGTTGTCACTCAATTACCAAACCCACACAAGGACCTTTCAGAAGTACACCCATAATATACTCAAGAAGTTTGACATGGTGAATGCCAAGCCTATCAAAACTCCCATGCCAACCAATGGACATCTTGATCTCAACATTGAAGGGAAATCCATGGATACCAAGGTATATCGTTCCATGATCGACTCACTACTTTATTTGTACGCATCTAGGCCTGATATTATGCTTAGTGTGTGCATGTGTGCTAGATTTTAAGCTAACCCAAAAGAGTATCACATGGTACCCATTGAGAATCTTGAGATATTTAGTACACACTAGTAACCTTGGTTTATGGTATCCTAAGGGCTCTAAGTTTGATCTACTTGGGTATTCAGATTCTGATTACGTCGGTTGCAAAGTAGATCAAAAAAGCACTTTGGGGACATGTCAATTCCTTGGTTGATCCCTAGTGTCTTGGAGTTCTAAAAAGCAAAATTGTGTAGCCCTTTCCACTGCCGAGGCCAAGTAAATTGCGACCGATGCATGTTGTGTCCAACTACTTTGGATGAGGCAAACTATTCGTGATTTTGGATGTCATTTCACCAAAATCCCATTATTATGTGATAATGAGAGTGCCATTAAGCTGACAAACAATCCTGTAAGCCACTCTAGAACCAAACGTATAGACATCTGACATCATTTCTTGAGAGACCACGAAACCAAAGGAGATATCGAAATTCACCATGTGAGCACCGAAAAGCAACTAGCCGATATCATCACAAAGCCCCTCGATGAGTCAAGGTTTTGTGCTTTGCATAGTGAGCTAAATATACTTGATTCTCATAATGTGGTTTGAATTTTAGCATGCCTCTGTTTAATAAACTGGTATCTAGGTAAAAGAGTTGAAAATTTTCATATTGTCCATGAAAATTATTTATAAAAGGCAACTTATGTATCATGATCAGGGTCTGTATTGATTATTTGTTTCTGGTCATGGTATATAGGTGATATGTATCCCTATCTTATACAAAGAGAGTCATATAGATCATAGCTAACTCCCACTGCTTTGGGGAGTGCGGCAGTGTCGCGCCTACCGTGCGGAAATGCCACTCTACGCCAGTGCTGGGCTAGGCATATGGCAGTGCCACACTTTGAATCTCATTTAAGATTTAGGCCTGCAGTAACTTTTCCCCCTCTCTTCCCCCCAACACCGACGCCCACGCCTCTCTCTTCTCTCATGCCCATGCCATCACCGTCGCTTGGCCACGCGATGCCGATCTCTAGCAAGTGTCACGGCAGCTGACGGCCCTCTCTGAACGTCGCTGATGACTGCTTGTGCCCCAGGCCTGAGCAATTTCTTTCCTCTCCTCTCCATTCCTTGTTTGAGAAGATGGAGCACAGAGATTATGACCGAAGGGGGAAAAGGAAGATGAATAAGCAAAGAGACAATAATCCACCTCGTCGTGGTCGAGAAAGGTCAACAGCAGCAGGCAGTAGTGCAGCTCCAAGGGGACTTGGTGACAGGGGGAGACATGAGCAATACATTGAAGATGAGGAGAGGCTAGAGATGATAGGTCATACCACTGATGTCATTCTTGACACCCCACAGCATCTCTCAGAGTTTGATGGCAGATACATGAGAGATTTTGAGAGTGAGATCATCATGAGACCTCTAGATGACTCCCGCCAGCATGTAGTTGTCAACTATTCCAAGAGTTGGAAGCTGGTGGAAGAGGCAAGAGGGATCAATCCCTATGCAGTGCATAAGGATTTGAGCATTGATTATAGATTCTAGAATGAGTTTCATTCCATCTTTTATGCCACTACCATTCTTGCATCCAAGAAAACCAAGATCATCATGATGTAGTACATTGATTAGGATGAGATGCGGGAGAAGGAGGAGTCTGAGTTTGACAAGGTAATCAAGATTTGTGATAGGTTCTAGCTTTCAGACATCATGGGTTTCCAATATAACTGGAATGAGGAGGTCCTGGCACAGTTTCATGCCACATACTTCTATGACCTGACCTCTGATGAGATTCACTAGATGACTGAGGGTCGGCACTACCGAGTCAACTTTGTCACTTTAAGCTAGATTCTTGGCTTTGAGGAGGAGGAGCAGGGATGAGCAGCAGATTGGGATGAGACCCTGGAGGGATACCGTTAGAGACAGGAGTCAAGGCGTTCCACTCGCTACACTGCCACTACTCACCATTAGGGTCATGCACGTATTGACTCCGATGACGATGATGGTGATGGCGGTGCTGGGACTGCTGTAGGAGGTGATGATATTGATTGGCCGAACATCCAGTGAGATGATAAGTAGGTGTTGATCTTTCTTCTCTTCTTCTCTTTTTGGTGCTTTATGCCAAAGGGGGAGAAAATTAGAGGGGTCAACAACTTTTAACTTTTCGACGCCATGGTCAGCAGCTGCGCTTCATGTCATATTCGATGAGTGTTTCTTTGCTAGGTGCAAAGTTTGAGAGTCGCTCCAAACTCTAAATTGTGAAATAATGCTACTATTTGACTCTTTGTGTATCGGATATGAACATGTAACGTTTGTGTGGATTAGAAGTCATCTTATTGTGCTAGGTTGCATATTTTTTTATCTAAGCTAGCTATGTGGTGCTTGACTCTATCTTGCTCATACAATCAGGTGCGGTAGTGCCACACTCAGCTGCAGCAGCAAACACATGTGCGCATAAACTATCACATGCATCACGTATATATTTTCTTGACACAATGTGCAGCACCCCACAGGAGCATGGATGTAGGGGGAGCCCCATCACTTTCACTAAAATGTGAATCTTAGCTTCTTATGCCAATTTGAGAATTCAATTCTCTATTCACATACTTAGGGGGAGGCTCTACACCCATGGCTCAAAAGTCTCAATATTTATTTCATATCTTTTGTAAGCTCTAATTGGGTTATCATCAATCACCAAAAAGGGGAAGATTGAAGTGCAATCAAGCCTTAATTATGAGTTTTGGTGATAATGACAATGCAATTAGAGAACTAATGAGATTTATCAAGATGACAAGCAGGATATTTTTATTTTCGAGAATGCTACACGGAACGGATGAGTCCCCAACTACAAATGTAGATGGCTTCAAACTTAAAGGAGGTTTAAATTCTTTTATATATTAAATTTGAGTATAGGAAAAGCCGTACTATAAAGGGGGGCATAATGCTTACGCTAATATGTGCTACCAAGTGCTCAAACAACCACAAGCATCTTCAGATTCATAGCCAAGATAGTCTGCACTTCATTATTACCCTTGTTGTCTTGCATGGTGCGAGCTCTGACTCGCCCGACCCCTTAGGTGCGAGCTTCGGCTCACCCGACCCCTTGGGTGTGGGCTCCGGCTCACCCAACCCTTTGGTCACGGGCTCCATCTCGCCTGACCCCAAGGTCACGGGCTCTGGATCGCCTGACCCTTTGGTCGGGGGCTTTGGCTCGCCCGACCCTTTGGTCGTGGGCTCTGTCTCGCCCGACCTTTTGGTCACGTCCTCATCTCACACGACCTCTTAGGTGTAGTGTCTGTTGAGGGCTAGGGGTATATATACATTTCTCTTTCCTCGCCAACGACTATCTATGATTTAAAGTGATCGTTGGGGGCTGGGGGTATATATACCTTTCTCCTTCCTTTCCAATTGCAACCAACCAGCTCTCTTCTTCCTTACTTCAGCATGCCAAAACAGAGCAGGAGCTCTCTCTCTCCCTCACTCCATTATTGACCTCAAGCCCCCAAGCAAATCCATTGATTTCCCCATCAATCCTTGAGGGAAAAGGGTCCAAAACTCGAATAGAGAGCAACTCCATTGATTCCAAAACTCTAAAGGGCACTTGGTTCATGTCTTAGCTTGCAGTTGTGTTTGTTACTCTTGGAGCTTGGCTCCTAGCCGGCTAGAGCATCACCCAATGAGCTTGCCAAGTTTGTGGCAGCACCGAGAGGTTTGTAGCCACCTCTTGCAGCGATTAAAATCACCCCTCATCTCAAGAGTTCACTCTCTTGACTTGAGAACGAGGTAGGGTTGCAAATCCCTAAGCCTTAGTGGTATACCTCAATAATATGGACATAGGCCAGCTTTGGTGGTGAGCTGAACCATGGGCTAAATCCTTGTGTCATCTTGTACTTGTGTTGCTACACTTGTGTTCTTATTGTTGTTGAGGTGATCTCTAGATTTTGGGGCTGATCTACTTGTGTGTAGTGTTTCCACCACTTTCAGCTATCGATCTGTGATCTACTACTCTGTAGGAAGTTAAGAAATTTACCCAATCTAAATTTCGTTGGGTAGATTTTGAACTATGAACTAATCTCTCATGCAGGTGCGGCGGTGCTGCGCTCATAGAGCGACAGTGCTGCTGGTGAATTTGACTTCGGTTTACATTGAATTTTTATAGGCCTATTCAGCCCCCTCTAGGTGTTCTAGTGATCCTACACATCTGCGTAGTCAAGAGCATGACTATAGCTCCAACCGACCCCTAGGTGCGCGGGCTCTGCCTCACGCGACCTCTAGGGGCGGGCTCTGCCTCGTCCGACCTCTAGGTCAGGGCCCCCACCTCGCTCGACCTCTGGGTTGGGGGCTCTGTCTCGCTCGACCACTCAGGCATGGCTCCTAACGGAAGCCTGTATCGCCGCCAACCACTACGGGCCAGAAAGTACAACCTGTTGGGTTCATAAACTCAGGGTCCCACATAGACCAGCTTCCATGCCCAGGCTCGGCCCAAGAGTCTAAAACAATAGGGCAGAAGGGCGGTCTAGTCACCAACTAGAAGGTCTGGCTAAGGAGGAACAGCGCCCGCTTGTCAACTACTTCGGCCCACCTCTTTGACCAGAGCGCTCACTTTAGACTCCAGTTGCCTCCGACAGCCTCTCTGATCGGAAGGCCTGGCCCAAGGACTACTTCCAACTCCGACCCCGCGTCTCCAACCAAGGTTCACAGAAGCCCTGCTCATCGCTCTTCTCCGACTGGCGCAACCAGAGCCAACTAGGACCAATCGATCGGGGACGCCCGCTCAGAAAGGACCAAGGATCAAATGAAGAAAGCAAGGCAGGGCACACAAATCAATCCACGATACCAGGGACCATACCCTATATGTCTATAGGAACAGTACTCTGCAACCTCCCTGACACACAGTGTTGCAGGCGCCATCATTTTCCCCACAGTATTATAGTCGCCATTGACTCCCATACGGTAAGGCTCCCCCCACATGCCTCTAGGCATCGACAGTGTTGTGGGCGCTGGAATTACCATACCGAGTGAACATGGTGAAAACCCCTCACATGCCTCTAGGCATCAACAGTATAGCAGATACCGATATCTACCATACCCAAACAAGATGACGTAACCTCCCACATGCATCTGACATTCTACAGTGACATCAGCAGTGTTGTGGGTGCCTACCATCATCATGTACTTATCGGCGTGGGCAACAAGGCTTAGAAGCATTCGTACTCTCTCCCTCTCACTTATAAGGCCATCCCCTTCATCTATAAAAGGGGATGTGCTCTCTCCCAATATATACAAGTTGATTCAAGCTCGGTCCCTTTAGATTCATTAGATCGATCAAGTTCACTGGCTCACAACCACAGAATCGCCAGGTTCAGACCTCAAGCATAGGCTTAAACACTTAGCTCATAGCGGAGCTCCTGTCGCTCTTGGTCCTTTCGACCAAAGTTTGACTGGATCTCTAGTGCACGCCATCTTTCTCCTTCTCGTTTGTAACCCCACTACAGACTTCGAGCACCTAGACTCAGGAATAAAGTCACTGACCGACTCAAACTGGACATAGGGCATGTTGCCTAAACCAGTATAAACCCTATGTCATTGAGTGCTAGGCCACCTCTGATCACAACGTACGGCAAAACTACAAATATTTACATATTGGTCACTTTCTGCATCGATAGTTGGCGCCGACCATGGGGCAGACGCTATATGTTCAACACTTTTCCACCACCCTCGCTGTGGCGGGCTCAGGCGATATGATTCGCTTCGGCTCGCTCAAACTTCCCGCGCCCCACCGGTTCGGATGGCCCACTTTTCCACCACCCTTGTCGTGGCGGGCTCAGGTGATATGATTCACTTCAGCTCGCTCGAACTTCCCGCTCCCCCACCGGTTGGGATGTGGGTTCCACCTGTCTTCAAGCCATCCTAGGCCTTCCTCTTTGGAAGCCTAGACTTCATCGCCGACGGGCTCGGCGTACTACACCTCCACGTGGAGGCTCATGTCCCGACACCCATTGGAGGGGCGCCCTCCATCGACTCCGGGACGCACGACTTCGATGACGCGGCATCTGCGCTTCATTCCAAGCAAACTCTCTGCTCAAACCCCACTGTGAGTAATGTACATGCTATTATTTACTTACTATTCTCTATCTTCCACTGATTACCCAGAGGAACCCCGTTGTCCCCGACGCGACCACCATATGACCGGTTCCCCTACGGCCTCATGTTTTCCACAAACGCATACGCCCGGGGGCTCCAAAGGATGCCAGCGCTGCCCCCTCTCGCATCCGAATTCATTGGAATGGCGAGCTATGCTCCCACCTATTTCCTCGACCTCATGGATAACGATGGCAAGAGTGACGGCTCTAGCATCGGTGACATGGCGCCTAGCCACCGTCCGTCCTAGGAGTGCGCCATGGCGGACGCTCCGAGACACCCACCGGCGGAAGCAGAGTCCTCACAGACTCACACCTCACCGAACTCTCGTGCGGAGACCCCTGAGCTCACATAGGAGCACGGCGAGGCACTATGACAATAGTGGCTGCATCAGCCACTGACTGCGCCAGCGTGCTTGGCGCACCACACTATGCCCCGTGCACATAGACCAGCGAGCGGCGCCCGGGGTCATGCCCGTCAGGTCCAACGCAACACCATGGATAGGGGACCGATCCCCCACAGTTCGCTCGGGCCAGTCAGAACATTGCCACCATGGCATTGCTTCTCCATGGCCTGTCTGAGCCGAATGACCCTCATAAACAGGCGATCCACCAGAACCTCCGGGCACTAGTAGAGACCGCCGCCATACAACAAGCGGAGAGCTCCATATCGTGACGCCAACACGCGACCTCACTCCCCACTAGGGGAATGGGGACGCAGCAGATGGGTCGCTCCATCCTATCACCATGGCGACCGTCGAGCACGACATAGGAGGCCACATTGGCACCTCATCTTGACTTGATGACCGCTCCATACCAACCACCTATCTATGCATGGCTCGAGCTGAACCAAGACACACGCAGCAATGACCGGAGTCCTAGCCCTGATGGCCCAGGACCGTGGACCTTTGTCCAAAACCTCCAACAAGCGCTGCTCCCGCCGTGCTCCAACGGAGGCCGAGGCAAAGGTAAGGCCAAATGCCAGGATCGGGACGAGGGCCCCTCCACGTAGAGGGGGAAAAAGAATAGAAAGGATCGTCGCCGATCGGCCAACTCCACGTTGGACGCCATGGCTGATCACGCGGGCACGTAGCCCCAGCAGGACCCTCTGGGTCACTTCCACGAGCTCATGGAGAGCTCGTGCACCAACCACGACTACCCCATCAAACACCTCTACAAGGACTGCCAGCTCCTCAAGCGCCTTCTGCGAAAGGCTGGTAGGCCAAAGGAAGAGAAAGGCGAAGAAGCAGCGACTGAGAAAGGGGGCATAGCGGGCAAGGATCCAGACGACTGAAGGTTGAAGTGATCCAACTAGAAGCCTACTGACTGAAGGACAACAATGACGGCATTCTCTTCGAATGTTTGGAACAGCTATGTCATTTTTCTTCCCCTAAGTTTTAGTCTTACCATTATTTATTTAGCGTATGCTCCAATAAAAGCACCCCGACCCGAACACTTTTTGGCTCGAGGTGCTCGGGGGCTCCACTAGGGTGCACTACTACCTCTCTATTTTGTTTACTATCATATGGTGAAATTCCTTCCTACCCAACCAAAATGGTAGTTCGTTCCTTTAATTTGCCTTACGTAGCTTTGCTTTAAAACATTCCAACCGATCGCACCCCGCCTTTCCCTACCGTTACGAGCTACAGAGCCTCACGGGCCATGCCCCGAGCTCCCAAGGTTGTAGTCTACAGGACAAACGGGCAGGTACGAGAGGGAAAGAATAAAAAACATAGTTATGCTAAGTAAAAACTAAGGAACAAAAGGGGAACAAGCTTCCCCGAATGGAGTGACTCCATCATAGAAAATGAAACCAACTGTAGTCATCAAGCACATAGGAATGTTTACATAGGGGCTACCCCATGAACTTAAACTTTTACGTTCACTAAACTACTTATATTTTACAAGCTATTGGACCGACTCGCGGCATCTGCTGTCGGTGCGACTGACGAAGGTGTGGGCTGCTCACTTCCCGACGGCACGACATTCGGCTCGGTCAAAGCCGGGGCGACGTCCACCTCTGACCTAGGCTCCGTGCCATCCGTAGGCTGGGCAACATCCTCCCGACGCATGCTTCTAGCCATGTCTTCATGGTGGACGTCCATCACCCAGTGGGCAGAGACTTGCTCTGCCACCGACCTTGCGTACGGCAGCAAGCCATCCCCGATTGATTGGATGTCCTCCGTGCTCAAGCCTTCAGCATACCCACTGTAGATAGTGGCAAAGTCTAGGTTCGGGTGGTGCGTCGCCACCGACGTCAGCACCCTCGACGCTCTGTTGAATAGCTCAGTCGTGACAAGGTCCCGGACTGCATCCGGGACCTCCGCCAGCTGGACAGCGGGCGCGCTAGTGCTTGGCACCGACCCAAAGATCTCCGAGATGACCAGCTGGGCAACATTGTGGATCTAGTCAAGTCCCCCTTCGAGTGCACGTCGCTCTTCATAGGACTTGGGTAGCTCCTCTTCATTTTGGCTAAAAGTTGCCTTAACCATCTCCAGGTTCTGCTCCAGCAACCTCACCGTTCTGCCCAGCTCTGAAAGAAGGGCAACAAGCTCAGAAACACGTTGAAGGAAGAAACCAACACAACAAAAAATAGAAAAGGTACGTACCAACGCGGAAGTTCTCAAGGGTGGAGAGATCCTCTGCCTGCCGGGCCACCTACTCGCACAGCTGGGCGCTCGCCTCCTCCGTCCCCATCACCCGGCCCCAAAGCACGAGCACTTCTCGGTCTGCTTCCGACCGGGCCTTCCGCTCCAACTCCAGGGCTTTCCGCGCCAACTCCACAGCGCTCCGCTTTGACGCCAAGGCGCTCCGCTCCAACTCAAGGGTCTCCAGGGACTTCTAGAGTGCCACCTCGGTGTCCGCCAGGGATGTCCACAACCCCACCTCGATCTCCACCTAGCGGGCCTTCACTGCCTTGAGCCCTTGCTCGGCGGCAGTCGCCCGCTCTGCTGCACGCTGCCCCTTTGCCCCGTGACATGGTCGCCTCGACTGCCCAGTCCTACGACTTATGGCGAGCAGACTCTAGCTGATGCTCAAGCTCAGCCATCCGGGCGTGCTCCATTCGAAGGAAGCGGGACTTACGGGATGACATCCCCTTCAGACTCTATGAAAAACAAGCATGCTAAGGCAACCAACAATAGATTCAGAGGTCAAGGACAAGTACGTGAAACTCACCTCCGCTGCAAGCTACAAGCTGACCTCGACTAACTGCTGAGCGGACTTAACCCGCTCCTAGGCGTCTCTAAGCTTCACGGACAGGTTGGCGAGTTTGGACACCGCGGCGTGCCCTTGCTCCCTAAGGATGTCCTAGAGTTGACACTCCTAGGAATCCCAAAGGATGAACCACACCCTCGCTGGGTCCTCAAGGCAGGGCCACTCCAGGTCAGCCTCCAGCAGCCCACCAGAGGGCCTAGTCTCTGACTGGACCACTACCAGCTCCCACGACGACACCGGCAGCTCCACCCTATCATCCGCCTCGTCATCAGACGGGAAGTCCACCACCTCGGTTGCAAGGACCACCGCTGGGCGTTCCGACTCCATCCCAGTCGTGTTTTCCCCTGGTGCCTTCGGCTCCTACCATGAGGGTGAGCCATGCAGCCCTCCACCCAGTGAGGCGGGGAGCTCGGTCCCCCTCTCATCTTCTACCACAGCCGGTGGAGGAGGGGCTACGAGGGTTACTTCCGACGCAACCCCCGCCGTCAGCATCGAGATCGCCACCAACGCCGACGCCGCCGCTGCCACCGTACCAGCAGTAGACCCGGGGGGGCACCACCCCCGCAAGGGAAGGGTTCGCCGTTGCCACCATGTTTGCCCCATCGCTCACCGCGGCACGCTACAGGGTGGGCCTCCAAGTCTCCCGCATGGGAGTTGGGGCGATGCTCAACCCTGACATCTCCCGGCCACTGACAAAAAGTGCGGGTAAGTCACACTCCAAAAAGGCTCAATAGCGGAAGATTGAAAAGAAACAAAGAAAAACATACCAGGAGGTGAGCGGCACGACTCTGAAGGCGAGACCCGACGTTGACGGGCCTGTAGGGCAAGGACCGCTCCTAGGATGCAACCCGCGCCCCCTCACTTTAGCCGGGGGCGGAGTCATCCCAACCGGCTCCTGCCCGGCCTGCGGGTCGCTGTGACCCTTGACTTAAGACTCCCCGACCAGAGCAGCGGGCGGGGCATCCTCCGGCTACGAGTCACGCGACGCGCAGGTGCCAGTCTGCTCCTCAGACCACCCGGCTTGCTCGACAGCGTCCACGGCATGCGGGGCCTCCCCCGACTGTGAGTCACCGGTCCTGGCGACGCACATGTGCCAGTCTGCTCCTTGGACCGCCTGACTTGCTCGGTCATGTCCGCCATAGGCGGCGATGGGACCGGCGATGCCGCCAAAGGGCGCGGTGACCGCGTGTGCTTTGCCTACGGGAACCACCGCGCACCGCGTGGCCTCCAGCTCAACACCAGCGAACATCGCCGCAGGGGCGCGACGCTCTGCCGAGGTCACAATGACCTCCTGACTTTCCTCCTCCTCGAAGAAAATCATGTCGTCCACATCCGTGGGATCCTCTAACGCGAGCTCTGACTCAACGTCGCTCCTGCGTTCCCCGACCTTCACACGCGGGGCAACCTCCTGCTCCTTCTCTTGCTTCCGTCAAACCTTCTTGGTTCTCTTCTTCTTCTCAGCATCTATCGCCTCCATCTGGGCGGCCTACCGGGCCATGCCCTCAGGACCCTTGGGAAGGTGCGGCCGGGACTTGTAAACTCCAAGGCCCTACGGAACGTGTGGCTCCAAATCAAAAAATAGGAAAAGCAGAGGAAGAAGTACGGACTAAAGAGAATGGAGCATACCAGTCTGGACACGGTCGCGGAGTTGAAATGCGCGGGCTTCCTTTCGACCCTCTCTTTGGGCTTCAGCTGCAGCACCCGACCAAGGCGACTCCAGACCTCATCGTCCAGCAGATACTCTGGCGATGCGCAGTCCAGGTCTAACGGGCCGCTATACATCCACATCGGTCACGTCCTCTCCGCCAATGGCGTAACCCGGCGGCGGTAGAGGGTGTGGAACACCCGCATCCCATCAAGACCGTGCCGCACAAGCTTCCAGAGCTCCTCCTCGATGACCTCCACCTTCTTCCTCTCCATACGGGCGCAACCCCATGACCAACTTTCCTACTTCTCCGGCCTCTCACCGGTGAACGTCGGGAACGGTGCCTCCACCGGATTCCTGATGTAAAACCACTCCCTAGGCCACCCCCGATTGGAGTCACAGGGGAGGTACGTGGGATACAAGCCTCCCACACTCGGTTTCCTCTACAGGGCAAAACCCCCCACCGGCGCAATCTCGGCCGGATTCCCCATCGTCAAGGCTCTCCTAGAGAACAGCCGTCGGAAGAAATCCGTGTGCGGCTCCATCCCGAGGAAAGCCTCGTAGATGGTGACGAAGCCGGCGATGTGCAGCACCCCCATTGGATTAAGGTGATGTAGCTCTAGACCCTACTCATTGAGGAGCCCACGCAGGAACCAGTGCGTGGGGTACCCTAACCCGCGCTCATGGAAGGTGAGAAAGGACACCACCTCACCAGATCGAGGTTGCGGGAAGTCCTCCCTCCTGGGAGCCCTCCAGTGTGCCACCTCCTTTGGCGGTAGGAACCCCTTCGCAACAAAGGCCTTCAACACTGACTCCCTCATGGTGGACGACCTCCAGTCCGACATTTTGCTCCGGGATCGCAAAAAGGATTGGTGAGTTTTTCTCTTCTCCCTCGCTCTCTCCCCTTTCTTTTCTAGAAACCACCACGGCTCTCAGGAACGCTCACGGCAAGAAGCAAAAGAATGGGGTGATCTCAACCTTCTTATTCGATCCTAAACCTTCTCCCTTCTCCTACTTAAGGAAAAAGGAACAACAGTTAGCGAAGGGCGCGTCGATCGGGGAAGGCGAAACGGCGGAGTGAAAAACTCTTTCCCATTCAATGTAGATGAGACGCGCCCTGGCTGATGAGACGTGCCCTGACCGATGAGACGTGCCATGCCTGATGGAACAGCTCCTGATCAGACGGGACGTGGCCTGGGCATGGCCCACCACTACCGCGCAACCAACCACTACCGCACGCTGGGCATAAGAACCAAAGCGCCACCGCACACGGGTGGCTCTCCGCTTCCCCAGGCCAGACCTGGAAAAACCCAAAATGAGATCTCCACCAGGAGAAACCATCGGGCTTCCTAAGTCGATCGAACGACTCAGAAAAACACACCAAGAGACAGGTAGGAAGCAAAGTGACGCACCATGTAGGCCATGCCGACTCCATCACGAATGATGAGCACGGGTCCCGGTAGGACATTTTCGACTGAAGCTCTCCAAAACCCCATCACTCAAGTCATCAAGGTAAAAACTACCAAGCCCCTCTATTTCTTTATAAATCATTTCATACATCCATACGCGCATTCATTCCATACGCCCATACCTACCGGACGATTTGGGCCCTGAACCGCCTGGGGGCTTGGGAACTAAGCATCGCACGTGCAGCGAAATGCATCACAACGCTCCGTGTTGCGTCACGAAGCGGTGGTTGCCTCATTCGACATGAGCAGCCAACAGAGCTAGGGGAGAAAATGTAGATGTGCCCCGTGCGGCCCTCGCCCAGTCTGGCAGACAGGGTCATCTCAACCTTCTTATTCGATCCTAAACCTCTTACTAAGCCCATAGAATCTCCATCGAGGGGAGGCTGTTAGGCCACCCGGGTCGGTCTCCAGAATGACCCAGACATCTACTGGGTTGCAGGTAAAGGAGCAGTGAAATGTCACAAGAGGGCTATGCTGACCCCATCATGAACGATGGACCCATATTCCACTCGATCATACCCGTTAGCGAAATCACCGAGCACGTCACTCGAGCCCGAGCGATCGGGACAAGCGACAAAACTCAGCCCCTCTGGTTGTGAGGAACCGAGGATGGGGTAACGTACACAACTCACACTGACCCCTACTAAGGCCCAACAAGGCTCGGGGGCTCAAGACACAAAAGCCTAGCTCTATGACCCTGAACTCGCCCCTTCCGACTATGCTCCAAACACCTAGGTCTGTGACCCCAATCTCGCTCCATCCGGCTACGCTCCGATTGCGCTCCAAAACACCTAGGTCTACGACCCCGATCTCACCCCATCCGGCTATGTTCTGACTGCACTCCAAAAACAACCTAGATCTGCGACCTTGATCTCACCCCATCAGGATCTACGAGCTCCGGCTCGCCCGATCCCAAACTAACTATACTAACTGCCTCACCCAATCCCACAGCACGCATCGACGCCAGGATCCGCAAGCTCCATCTCATCCAATCTCTAAAGCGGCTAAACACCACGGCTGCGCAACGATGCCTTGGTTGATAAATCTGCCTCGACTGAAAAAAAAACACGCACACACGCCCGCTACCAAACACCCCCCAGACGGTTCTGCTCGAACCACCCGGGGGCTTGGGGGCTACACCCGCGGGTGCGCTCGCGTGCACCCGCCGATGAAATGAAAACCTCCCCGCTGACAACACGAAAAACCCCCCAGACGGTTCTGCCCGAACCGCACGGGGGCTCGAGGGCTACACCCGTGGGTGCGCTCGCGCGCACCCGCCGTCAAGACAAAAATCCCCCGGATGATTCTGCCCGAATCACCCGGGGGCTCGGGGGCACCTATCGGGTTCGTAAACCCAGGGTCCCTCATAGACTGGCTTCCACGCCCAGGCTTGGCCCAAGAGTCTAAAACAACAGGCCAGAAGGGCGGTCCAGTCACCGATCGGAAGGTCTGGTTGAGTCACCTCTTTGATTGGAGCGCTCACTTTGGACTTCAGTCGCCTCCGACAGCCTCTCCGATCAGAAGGCCTGGCCCAAGGACTACTTCCGACTCCGACCCTATGTCTCTGACCGGGGTTCTAGAAGCCCTGCTCACCGCTCTTCTCCGACTGACGCAACCAGAGCCGACTAGGACCAACCGACCAGAGACGTCCGCTTGGAAAGGACCAGGGAACAAACGGAGAAAGCAAGGCAGGGCGCACAAATCAAACCACGATACCAGGGACCATACCCTGTATGCCTGTAGGAATAGTACTCTACAACCTTCCTGACACACAGTGTTGTAGGCGTCGACATTTTCCCCACAGTATTGTGGGCGCCATTGACTCCCATACGGTAAGGTTCCCCCCACATGCCTCTGGACATCAACAGTGTTGTGGGCGCCGGAATTACCGTACCGAGTGAACATGGTGAAAACCCCTCACATAGCAGATACCGACATCTGCCATACCCGAACAAGACAACGTAACCTCCCACATGCATCTGACATTCTACAGTGACATCAACAGTGTTGTGGGCGCCTACCATCATCCTATACCTATCGGCATGGGCAACAAGACTTAGAAGCATTCGTACTCTCTCCCTCTCACTTATAATGCCATCCCCTTCATCTATAAAAGAGGATGCGCTCTCTCCCAATATATACAAGTTGATTCAAGCTTAGTCCCTTTAGATTCATTAGATCGATCAAGTTCACTAGCTCACAACCAAAGAACCGCCAAGTTCGGACCTCAAGTACAAGCTTGAACACTTAGCTTATAGCGGAGCTCCTGTCGCTCTTGGCCCTTCCGACCGGACCTCTCGTGCACTCCATCTTTCTCCTTCTCGTTTGTAACCCCACTGCAGACTTCGAGCACCTAGGCTCAGGAATAAAGTCACCGACCGACTCAAACTAAACATAGGGCACGTTGTCTGAACCAGTATAAACCCTGTGTCATTGAGTGCTAGGCCACCTCCGATCACAACGTACGACAAAACTATAAATATTTATGTGTTGGTCACTTTCTGCACTGACACAACCCAAGGTCAAACTTCTAGCATCGTATAGGGAACGGGCACATCTCAACATGACACGTGCCCACAACATGTCACTCCAGGGAACTCACATCACCAACAGTGACAGACGCGTGGTCACTATGCTGTCTACTCCCTGTATGGTCGCTGACCAGCACGCTGGTTCGCCGCGTCGCCCACCGGGACAGAATGGGATGTCACGACCCGCTGACAACGCCGAGGTGTGACATCAGCGTCGAATAGGCACCCGGCGTGGAGCCGTCCCTGTCACCATCTACAGTGTCAACAGGACCCACATAAAGGAGCAGAAAGGCCCGGTGGTCCTGGAAGCCTTCCTCTCCTTGGCTCTTCTCCCTCTTTCTCTCTGTGTAACCTGCTCTTCCCCTTTGTCTATAAAAGGGCAAGCAGGACGCCCAAGAGGAGAGACGGCGGTTCACCACTCTACATGGTTGTAGACATCAAAATACATGCCATAACACGCCTTACGAGCACACACCAGAGACTTGGAATCAGTTTCCTCTCTCATTTGTTTGTAACCCCTACTACAAACTTTCAGTGCTAGTAACACGAGCAGCAACGACGAACTAGACGTAGGGATTTTCTACCTAAACCAGTATAAACCTCGTGTGCTCTGAGCACGTCATCCGCCGTCAGCATCGGCCTCGCCGTCCTGCTTGCGACGCCAGGCGCTCCAAACCGTTGCGACGACTACCGTCACGGCGAATCATCTTCTTTCCTTGCAGCCCCGCTCCGCCCCGCCCCCACTCCACGTTCCCAGTTCCCACCCACGCTGGCTGGAGGGACCGCCAATACACACACTACACACGCCCCCATCCACGAGTCCACCACCGCGCCCGCCACGGACGGACGGGACGGCAGGGGAGACACCGGACACGGAGCCGCGGGCCGCGCCCACGTGGCTCGGGGCCAAAACAGCGTAATAGAGTCCCGTCACGTCGGGTCCATGTCCAGCACAGCGCAGCGCAACGGCACGAGGGCAACGAACGCACACCACGCCCGTGACCGCTACACGGCGACGGGCGGCCCCGGCGGACCGCGGCGCAAGCGCGACGGAAACGTGCGCGCGCTGGACCAGTGGTGGCGCGGGGCCCCGATGGCAGGAAGGGCCGGCCCCCCGTGCCTGGTGTGCCCGTACGGCCGGTCGGGGAAAAGCGGGGCCCGCCCATCCTCATCCTGCACGGGAGTTGGGACTCCGAGTGCTACGCTACGTGCACTGCGCTTCTTACACCTGCCTCTTGAACAACGACGAGTTTTTATTTCCCTCTAAACTTGATTACGAGTAGTTGATGATGTTCTAAATGATGATTGAGAAGGTAGCAGCAGCTGGGGGAGCTCTCAGATCAGATACGTGTTATTGGTACCCTACGCTAACACGATTGATTAGCCCAAAGTACAGACACGAAACAGCTTGCCTTATATCTAAGGCGATGTGCTGACGAATGGATGTGTTGGAGAACCATATAAACAATGTCGTCGAGAGCTTAGTTATGCCTAGCTAGCGATAAGCTCGCTCGCGGTTGCTAAAGAGGGACGCGTCACGCGTGTAAGCCTCTCGGCTTCATTGGTGTAGCAAGGATCAGGGTTTCTAATGTTTCATTCCCAGTAATCTAGTAGTCTAATAAAGAGAGGCAAAAAGAAAACCGGCACTAGCTCACCTTAAATAGCTTAACGAGGTTGTTGTAGTGAATAAAATAGAAAAAAGAGTCAATGAGATTTCCAAATACACTAGCTCACTGTTTTGGTGGCGTGACTACCCAAATCATGTACATGATTCTTTTTTTTCCCGAAAGAAATACCTCAACAACCAGAAGAAAGTTTATACTATTGGTGCACAAGAACCTCACACAGTCACACTCCATTAATCTAGTACGGCTTGATTTATCTCCAAAAGGCAGATCCGGAGGCCGGCCGCTTGCATGCATCTCAAAGCCGTGAACCGAGGCATGCACATTCACAGCGTGCTCTGCTCCAGTGCACCTGTCCTCCGCACCAAAACGTGTAGGCGTAGCGATTCTGCGTCCTCCCGTACAGTCGTGCACAACGGCACGAGGCAACAAGGCCAAGGCGCACGCACCACCTCATCTCTGACCTGAGCCTTTCCTTGCCACCCCTGTTTGCGAGTCGTACGATACGGCGATACGGTAAAAATTCCCGCGCGAACGCGGTGCACGGTGGACCGATCCCAGCCGGCCCCAGAGGAGGCCCGCGCGGCAGCAGCTCTGGTCCACAAACACTCGGGCTTCACAGTGATCTCCCAGGGAGCAGCACATGGCGCTGCCTGGCACGTGGCAGCAGCGGCCTCGCTCGCGTTCGTGTCGCGATGAGGATTGGGGCTTGGGGGCCTCCGCCGTCCGGCCTCGTGAACCTGTGGCTCGTCGAGGACGGGGCCGGCGAAACCGGATCCGTTGCGCGGATCGCAAAGCGCGTGGGGGCTCGCCGGCGACCGTCCGTGGCCCACGGCAGCTCAGCGCGCCTGTGATTGGATTAGCACGCTGAAACAATGGATGCCACGGAATATTTAAACAAAAATAAGTGGGAGGCTGGGTCCAACGATTTGCCCATGACCGGATGCCTTTTGTACCAAGCAGCCATGTTTGCCTCCCTGTGGCCTGCGTCAAATATCTACAGCAACCACTGTCTTTTTTAGACGAAAAGGCACGTGTTTTAGTTTAGTTCTTTATAATTCGGGAAGGTTGGCCAAAAGTATGGACACAAGTGAAAACAAATACAGTATATGGTCATAGCATGGATCACGGTAATGAGGTAGAGTGTCATAGTAAGTAGGAGGCTAACTCGCTAGTGTCCGTGATGGTTCCATGGTTTAGTTTGGAATGCTTAGGCCAACTGTTGGTGTAATGATGGGCTGGCTACTACTGCTTGAGGCAAGAGTGGCTCCAACAAACATTAGCAATATTATGATGATGAACCCAAAAATGTTTTAGAGCAAAACAGGCAACTAGTCTTTGACAAATGTACAAGATTATTTAAGTTTTAAATTTCCAAGAGAGACTTAGACAATAATTCTATCGAGCTTAAAACAAAACTGAAGGATATCTAGATCTCCCTTCGGTAGAAATCGTGCAGCCACCCCAAAGGAGTGGAATAAAAAGTATAAGGAGTCTTTAAGCCAATTATTTGGTCGATGATGTATGGAGTTGGTGCAAATAGATGTATTTGGCGGGACATCAGGAGAGAACAATTACAATCAAACAAATAAACATTTAAAAATGTTTCATGTATACAATAAAAACTAACTACACATGCTATTTAACACAGATCACATAGTTGGTTATATATATACAACAATGTTAAAAGAAGCCCTCACGTTTGTCAGGAGAGCAGAAATTAAGAGATTACTTAAATAGAGAAAGATTATACACCATTGAATTTTATTATGAATAACGATCTATATTAAACCAAGGAGCCCATAACAAACACAACATCATGTTTCACATCTCAACAAAGTGAAATGTCATAATCCAATTATAATACTGAAAGAAAGTCCTACTAACAAACAAAAGAAATTACCTAGCCAATCTAAAAAAAGGAAATTATCATGCAAAAATGAAATAAACAACATTATTAGAAACAAAAAGAAATACAATCATGAGCAAATAAGGATGGAATGGGAAACAAAGAGTGTGTTCCGATCATTGGGGTAGCGGCTATGCAAAGTTCGGAATGACGATGATGAACATAGCAAAAAGAGAAAAAAAACTTAAACATATTTAGTTATACTTACAATCAAAGATATCATAGTTCTAAATCATATGGTGGGGGTCTATGAATAATATAATTAGTAAACAATAAATGTGAAATTACAAATTAGACCAGAAAAATATATAAATAAAAAGTTCATGTAAAACACAACCAGTAAAGAAAATTGAATAAAAATATGAAGAGTTAATAGCTTGAACTCCAAATAAATCATATAGAAAGATACCAAAAAAATTTACATAAAATATAAATATTAAGTAGCTACATTTAAAAATAAATGTTGTACACAAAATTAATTTGGTTTTCATATGTTCAAAAAAATATATAAATAAAATAGTTAATGTGTGTCATTGTATTAATAAGAAAAGTTGAAAAAATGTATTTCTTTCACTCTTTATAACTAGAAACTACAATATTGACTTTATATATGAAAATTGTAATAGTTTATTCTATCAAGAATTATAAGAATAAAAGATAAATAAAGACTACAATGCATGCAAACACATGTATAAAAAGTGATAGTAGTATACAATTCATTTAATGGCATAACTAAAATTTTGCAAAGGTAATAAAAAACAAAATAAAAAAACACAGAGGACGTCTATGAGAAGTATTGCACTGATGCATATGAGCTATCCAAGGAAATCACTAATGTCTTGGCACACCAAGAAAAAACTTTGAAACATGCCGCACCCCCACCCCTCTTCTCCACCTTCGGCGCTCTATGCTTTGCCATATCAACATGTCCAACATTGTGGATGGATCTGGTTATGTTTTGCGGCAAAAAGGTAACTATGAATATGCAATCGAATGTAGTACACGATAATCTGAAGTTTATATTTATAAGAGGGCCAAGGAATTAAACAATTTCTAGGTGACTTGGGTGTGATTTTATTGAAAACTGAAGCTCACCAAAGTGAAATTGAAAGACTACCTTAATTTGGCATCAACAGAAATTTGCTCATCCATGTGATTGGAGTGGGAAGAAAAGTAAGATGAGAGAGAGAGAGAGAGAGAGAGAGAGAGAGAGAGAGAGAGAGAGACAATAATAGGCATAAGCCAAGATATTATCGGTGATAGCTACCTGGAGTTTATGCGGATAGATGCAATGGAGCGCATGTAGAAAGAACCAATACAAATAAAGAAAGAAACAAAACTATTATCAAAAAAGTAATTTAAAGTTAGAAAATTTCAAATATTATAGTGAAAAAATCTAGCTATCCATAATATTTGCATGGGTCACCTAACTAGTTTTAATACACTAGCTAGCTGTTTGACTATACGTGTTTCACGATCATTGAAGTCTTTCCATACACCTTTAGTAAAATCAATCTAAGACTAAAGACAATGTGTTTCAAAATAACAACAGTAACACAGAATATTGGTCGCTTGTAATTAATCAGTACTGTCCATAACCATATGTATAACTGGTTGCACCAGATCATTAAAAAATGAAGCATAAGTTACATTAAATTTGAATTTATAAGGAATGCAATGTTAGTCATCAACTGTGTGTATTAAGATGCATAAACAACTTATCTGGCTTTATACTGAATGATGTTCTGTATAGTACAATTGTCTAAAGTCTTATACATAGTACCTTTGAAAATTCCTTTGCAGGTAGGAAAAGTCCCAAATAAGGCTCCCAGCCAAAATGTCATGGCAAGGTCCTTTGCTCTAATTACTAGTTCTTGGACTTATTCTGCTATCATTTTTTCCAAGGCTTCATGCTATTCTCTTTGAGTTTTGCCCTTTCTAAATGCTTCTACTATGTCTCGTTTGGCATGGCTCTAGCTCCTTGCTACCCTACGTAGAAGAGCTGGAACCAATGAAGCAAAAAATATTGATTTTATATGCTCCTAATTTGTTTTAAGATGATAGATAAAAATGCCTCCTTGCAATAGTGCATGGAGGAGCCACAAACAAAGCTAGTCGGAGCTCTACCAAACATTAAATTTTGATCCTCTCTAGCACATTAAATTTTTTTATAAGGGCACATTAAAAAAATTTAATGTCTGGATGTAGCTCTATTGAGCCCACAATGTAACGTGAAAACCCTCGGTTCGATCTAGACCTAGCTTTGACCGATTTACAAACTACATGAGCGACATTCAACTGAACCAGGACAAGAATGTTAGACAAAACTTAGGAATTCTTACTTTGCAAAGGGTCCTATCAATAAGCTTGGATGATCTGTGTTTTTCCCCCAAAATTTAGATCCTTTCCACAAAATAACTATTTTTGGTTTCAAAGCTTAATTAGTATTTTAACCTTTAATGGATTCACGTTCACAAAGATGTATGAATTCTGACTGTGACAGAATGCATACTCCTAGATGAATCTAATTACAGAAGGCAGGGAAAGAGTACTGTTTTTTTTTTTTTTTTTTGCTAGAAAAGGGTAGGCTGCATCCTTTTAAATAATTACGTCGATGGTCGATATTTGGGGAATTTTGCCTGATTCAACGCCATGTTCGTTTGGGCTTGTTTGACTGATAAGCCGTGACTAAAAGTACCGTTGGCTAATTTGATGTGAGAAAAAATATTATTTATTGACTAAAAAAAGTAGGACTTATAAGCCAACCTAGCCCAAACGAACTGAGCAAGCCTCCAAGGCGCCTTCCCCACTCGCGGCATTTCTCTAGCCGCAGGCTGAACTACAGAGTTTAGTTCCACGAGCTACAAAGTTCAGCTCGCCATTGGCTTGCAAGATGGAGAAGCGAGCCGTGGACGCAGCTCCCCACTTCTCATCGCCCTCTTTTTAATTTGTGGCGATGTTTAGGGTGGTGAGCGGAGGATTTCTAACTGGATGGTGAAGTTTGTCTGGTCAAAAGGACGGGCGCGACGAATCCGTCCGTCCATCCAACGCTGTGCGCGCATTGGAGGAGGGACCTGCCAGGGCCCCACCTGCAGCGAGAGACTATAGATAGATGCCTTCCTCTCTGATCACCTGATGGCTGATGCCTTCGCGGCCGTCTTCGCCTGCCGCTGCTGCTACTACAACTATTTCCCCTGCTCGCTTCCCCCGTCTCCTCTCGCCCCAGCCGCTTCCCTCCCCCTCCCCATCCCCTTTCCTTCCGCACTCCCACTTCCCAACCCTGGATCCAAATCCCAAGCTATCACAGAACCGAAACCGAGGCGCGCAAGTAATTATTAGCTGGCTAGCTAGGCCTGTAGCTCGGAGATCATGAAGCGCGAGTACCAAGACGCCGGCAGGAGCGGCGGCGACATGGGCTCCTCCAAGGACAAGATGATGGTGGCGGCGATGGGGGCAGGGGAGCAGGAGGAGGAGGAGATGGACGAGATGCTGGCCGCGCTCGGGTACAAGGTGCGTTCGTCGGATATGGCCGACGTCGCACAGAAGCTGGAGCAGCTCGAGATGGCCATGGGGATGGGCGGCGTTGGCGGCGCCGGCGCTACCGCTGATGACGGCTTCATCTCCCACCTCGCCACGGACACCGTGCACTACAATCCCTCCGACCTGTCGTCCTGGGTCGAGAGCATGCTGTCCGAGCTCAACGCGCCCCCGCCGCCGCTCCCGCCCGCGACGCCGCCGGCCCCGAGGCTCGCGTCCACCTCGTCCACCGTCACAAGTGGCGCCGCCGTCGCCGCCGCCGGTGCTGGCTACTTTGATCTCCCGCCCGCCGTCGACTCGTCCAGCAGCACCTACGCCCTGAAGCCGATCCCCTCGCCGGTGGTGGCGTCGGCCGACCCGTCGTCCACGGACTCGACACGGGAGCCCAAGCGGATGCGGACTGGCGGCGGCAGCACGTCGTCTTCCTCTTCCTCGTCGTCATCCATGGATGGCGGTCGCACTAGGAGCCCCGTGGTCGAAGCTGCCCCACCCGCGACGCAAGCGTCCGCGGCGGCCAACGGGCCCGCGGTGCCGGTGGTGGTGATGGACACGCAGGAGGCTGGGATCCGGCTCGTGCACGCGCTGCTGGCGTGCGCGGAGGCCGTGCAGCAGGAGAACTTCTCTGCGGCGGACGCGCTGGTGAAGCAGATCCCCATGCTGGCCTCGTCGCAGGGCGGTGCCATGCGCAAGGTGGCCGCCTACTTCGGCGAGGCGCTTGCTCGCCGCGTGTATCGCTTCCGCCCGACGCCGGACAGCTCCCTCCTCGATGCCGCCGTCGCCGACTTCCTACACGCGCACTTCTACGAGTCCTGCCCCTACCTCAAGTTCGCCCACTTCACCGCGAACCAGGCCATCCTCGAGGCTTTCGCCGGCTGCCGCCGCGTCCACGTCGTCGACTTCGGCATCAAGCATGGGTTGCAGTGGCCGGCTCTTCTCCAGGCCCTCGCCCTCCGCCCTGGCGGGCCCCCATCGTTCCGACTCACCGGCGTCGGCCCACCGCAGCACGACGAGACCGACGCCTTGCAGCAGGTGGGTTGGAAACTTGCCCAGTTCGCGCACACCATCCGAGTCGACTTCCAGTACCGTGGCCTCGTCGCCGCCACGCTCGCTGACCTGGAGCCGTTCATGCTGCAACCGGAGGGCGACGACAAGGATGAGGAGCCCGAGGTGATCGCCGTCAACTCAGTGTTCGAGCTGCATCGGCTGCTCGCGCAGCCCGGCGCCCTGGAGAAGGTCCTGGGCACGGTGCGCGCGGTGCGGCCGAGGATCGTGACCGTGGTCGAGCAGGAGGCCAACCACAACTCCGGCACATTCCTTGACCGCTTCACGGAGTCGCTGCACTACTACTCCACCATGTTCGATTCTCTCGAGGGCGCCGGCTCCGGCCAATCCACCGATGCCTCTCCGCCCGCGGCCGGCGGCACCGACCAGGTCATGTCCGAGGTGTACCTGGGCCGGCAGATCTGCAACGTCGTGGCATGTGAGGGCGCGGAGCGCACGGAGCGCCACGAGACGCTGGGTCAGTGGCGCAGCCGCCTCGGCGACTCCGGGTTCGAGCCCGTGCACCTGGGCTCCAATGCCTACAAGCAGGCGAGCACGCTGCTGGCACTCTTCAACGGCGGCGACGGGTACAAGGTGGAGGAGAAGGATGGGTGCCTGACCCTGGGGTGGCATACGCGCCCGCTCATCGCCACCTCGGCGTGGCGCCTCGCCGCTCCGTGATCGAGGGGTGGGGTTTTGGACGCTGATCAAGGCACACGTCCCCCGGCACGGGCATGGCGCACCCTCCCCGAGCTCACCGGCACAGTTGAAGCTAGACGTCAATGAACGCTGAATTGCAGTTATTAGGAGACCGGGCCACGGTTCTCGCCGGCGTGATGAGATGGACACTTTGACTCCGACCGGATCGGCCTGTGTTCGTTCTTGTTTCCGATCCCCCTCTCTTCCCGTTGCTTCAATCCGTCAACCAACTATGGTAGCCCGTAGCCTATTGTTATGTTTAAATGTCTATTATTATTATGTGTGATTCCTCCAAGCGCTGATATCCAATAAGGACGAACCGGATTTCGTTAGCTCGAATGAGAATTTTGTATACAGTGCATCCAATCTGAACTTAGCTATGTTCATCTGTTCGAATGCTTCTTGCATCATGTACACAATTCTTGCCCTATTCGTCCTCTATATGATGATGATCGTAATGCTGCATTCCGTATTTATATTTACGATCTCATCACTAGAATAGATAAGGTCTTGCCCATCCTGTAAGAAATCCTCCAGTCTCGTAGAGGTAGGCATGGCCGATGCGTCCTGCGCTTGCTAATGTTGGAAACATCTCGTTACATGGGAGCTGCATCGCAAGCCAGACTGACGACTGTTCCTGTGCAATATTGAATGGCTGTTTATCTGCTACGCAATCAGTGCGCATTATTATTAATCGATCTCCTGTATCACATAATCAGAGAAGTCACGTAGAGCCGTAGAACTAGGACCAGAGCTCTACAGTACTGCGTATGTGCTTCCTCCAAGCTTTGACAGGAGAAAGAAGAACAATCACCAATGGAAAACCAACCAGGTTAGCAAGCCCAGGCAAAAGGACCAGGAGCAGTAACGTTTTACTGTAAGAAGGAGAAGAGAGAAGACGGGAGCTACTCCTGTACACGGCGGCGTGCGTGCGCCCTGTAGTACTAACGTTTTAACCCGGCATAACCACCGCCGTTTAATCGCCAGCTGGGGTACAAGAACTTTTACTGCCTGCGGTGCTGGGATTGGCGCAGACGTGTGTGTGGGGGTGGGGTGGGGTGGGGGGTGGGTGGGTGGGTGGGTGGGTGGGAGCAGTAGCAACCTGAGAGGGCACTGCTGGTACTGTACGATACATTGCTACCTCTGTTGAGGTCTCTTCGGTATCGATCTCATATATATTCCATGCTCACTTTTTCGAATGGAGCCAGACGCATTAAAAAGTTTCGTCCGATCTTAAAGTCGTGGGCTTTATCTCGTCCGATCTCGAGGCCACCGGCTCTGTCTCGCCTGATCTCTTGTTGCGAGCTCCTTTTCGTCCGACCCCAAGGCCGTGGTATCCGTCTTGCCTGACCTTGAGGCCGCGGGCTTCGTCTCGCCCGACCCTAAGGCTGCAGGATCCAACTCGCCTGACCCCAAGGCTGCGAGATCCGTCTTGTCCGACCCCAAGGACGTAGTTTTCGTCTCGCCAGACCCAAGGACGCGGTTTTCGTCTCGTCCGACGGGGACCCATACCATCGTCAACCACTCCAGGTCCAAGCTTATGGACCTGAGTCAAAACTCTGACACCAGGAAAGAGACTGGCACGCCTTGATGTAACCCGTGGCTATGACAGGCCATACCAGGGTATTCACATCAAGAACAGTGTCGGGCATGTCGGTACTGTTATGCCTAACCCTCGTACAGATGCTGACAGGCACGTCAGTTCACCACGACGTCCGTTAGGACGGAGTTGAACGCCATGACCGACAGATGACGCCTGCGTATGGCGCTAGTGACGAACAGGACCGAGACGTGGAGCCGTCCCTGTTGACATCTACAGGAACGACAGGACCCGCATGAAGGAGAAGGACCCGACGATCCTGGAAGCCTTCTTCTCTCTCTCGTTCTTCTCCTTTTTCTCCGCTGTAACCCGCGCTTTCCCTTCGCCTATAAAAGGGGCGCCCAGTGTGGAGCCGTCCTTGTCACCATCTGCAATGTCGGCGGGACCCGCATAAAGGAGCAGAAAGGTCCAGCGGTCCTGGAAGCCTTCCTGTCCTTGGCTCTTCTCCCTCTTTGTCTCTGTGTAACCTACTCTTTCCCTTCGTCTATAAAAGGGGAAACATGACGTCCTAGGAGAGGGACAGCGGTTCACCACTCTACACGGCTGTAGACATCAAAACACACGCACTAACACGTCTTAGGAGCACATGCACACCAGAGACTTGGGATCATTTTCCTCTCTCACCCGTTTGTAACCCCTACTATAAACTTTCAGTTCTTGTAACACGAGCAGCAGCGACGAACTGGACGTAGGGACTTTCTGCCCGAACCAGTATAAACCTCGTATCCTCTAAGCACACCATCCGAACCAGATGCGCAGTACTAGAAATTTACTAGTTGGTAACTCGAAACATCGGGCCTGTTCGGCTGATATTAAAGTCGGCTGATAAGCCGGCCAAAGCTGATTTGTTGTGAGAGAAAAATACTGTAGATTCTAGCTGATAAGCCGGATGATAAGTTCAAGCGAACAGGCCCGATGACAGTTGATGCGCCAGGTAGGGGCTTTTTGCGTGTCTTGACGTCCACATTAGGCCTCGAATGGCTAGTCACGGCGTTAGCTAGGTCCTGGGCACGCACGTGCGCTTCGCGAACCTAGACTTCATCATCACAATGGAGGGAGAGTTGGTGCAGGCTCCCGTCGCCGTCCAACCTCTCTACTCCGCTGGCATCATCGAGGAGCTTGAGGAGCTACAACTGCACGCACTAGAGGCCCGTGCCCCTAGGAGTGACCAGCTCCTCGGCTTCGATTACGGGATGCTAGAGCGCCAGGTCGGCGCCTTCCTAGGACCCCAACCGTCCCGGGATGACCTGCGATGCCTCAACTTCTCGTTCACCAACGTCATGATGCAGCTTGCTAGAGGAGAGTCGCTCTCCCTAGAATACCTCATCTAGAGCGCCCCGACAGCGCTCCCGTCCAGTCTCCGCAACGTCGCAGAGACCGTTGGCCACCTTGTGGCACAACGCACGCCCCCATCCCCTACGAATGATGAGTTCATGGATGTAGGGACTTTATGCCCGAACCAGTATAAACCTCGTGTCATTTAAGCACACCATCCGAACTAGACGCGTAATACTAGAAATTTACTAGTTGGTAACTCGAAACATCGGGCCTGTTCAGCTGATATTAAAGTTGGCTGATAAGTCGGCCGAAGCTGATTTATTGTGAGAGAAAAATACTATAGATTCTAGCTGATAAGCCGGATGATAAGTTCAAGCGAACAGGCCCATTGACAGTTGACGCGCCAGGTAGGGGCTTTTTCACGTCTTGACGTCCACATCAGGCCTCGAATGGCTAGTCACGACGTTAGCTAGGTCTCGGGCACGCACGTGCGCTTCAGGAACCTAGACTTTATCATCACAACGGAGGGAGAGTTGGTGTAGGCTCCTGTCACCATCCAACCTCTTCACTCCGCTGGCATCGCCGAGGCGCTTGAGGAGCTGCAGCTGCACGCACTGGAGGCCCGTGCCCCTGGGAGTGACCAGCTCCCCGGCTTCGATTACGGGATGCTAGAGTGCCAGCTCGGCGCCTTCCTAGGACCCCGACCATCCTAGGATGACCTGCGACGCCTCACCTTCTCGTTCGTCAACGTCATGATGCAGCTTGCTAGAGGAGAGCCGCTCTCACCGGAATACCTCATCCAGAGCGCCCCGACAGCGCTCCCGTCCGGTCTTCGCAACATCGCAGAGACCGTTGGCCACCTTGTGGCACAACGCACGCCCCCATCCCCTACGAACAACGAATTCATGGACGTAGGGACTTTCTGCCTGAACTAGTATAAACCTCATGTCCTCTAAGTATACCATCCGAGCTAGATGCGCAATACTAGAAATTTACTAGTTGGTAACTCAAAACATCGGGCCTGTTCGACTGATATTAAAGTCGGCTGATAAGCCGGCCGAAGCTGATTTGTTGTGAGAGAAAAATACTGTAGATTCTAGCTGATAAGCCGGATGATAAGTTCAAGCGAACAGGCCCATCGACAGTTGATGCACCAGGTAGGGGCTTTTTACGCGTCTCGACATCCACATCAGGCCTCGAATGGCTAGTCATGGCGTTAGCTAGGTCCCGGGCATGCACGTGCGCTTCGGGATCCTGGACTTCATCATCACAATGGAGGGAGAGTTGGTACAGGCTCCCATCGCCGTCCAACCTCTCCACTCCGCTGGCATCACCGAGGCGCTTGAGGAGCTGTAGCTGCACGCACTGGAGGCCCATGCCCCTAGGAATGACCAACTCCTCAGCTTCAATTACGGGATGCTAGAGCGCCAGCTCGGCGCCTTCCTAGGACCCTGACCATCCTGAGATGAACTACGATGCCTCACCTTCTCGTTCACCAACATCATGATGCAGCTTGCTAGAGGAGAGCCGCTCTCCCTAGAATACCTCATCCAGAGCGCCCCGACAGCGCTCCCGTCTGGTTTCCGCAACGTCACAGAAACCGTTGGCCACCTTGTGGCACAACGCACGCCCCCATCCCCTACGAACGACGAGTTCGTGGGGATGACCGAATATGTCACGGAATCTTTCCATGACCACCTCATGGGAGAATCGGAGTCGTCCTCCGACTTGGACTCCAGCAGGGGGAGCCATCACCCCTTGCGTGAATGTTTCATGGTAGGTACCCCTGAGGGATACATCGAAAGCATCCACGAGGGAGAGGCTACCCCAACAGACAACCTGGATGATGAGGTTAAGGAGGATGTAGGGGCCCCACCTTGCCTATGGGTAGAGCAGCTGAGGGCCGGGCACCAAGAGCTTGAAGAAGCACGACTCTAGCTCGAGCAGGAATGTGCGGAGCTCGAGCGAGAGATCAAGCACCACGAAGATGGTGGGCGTGTGCATGCTATGGCCTGCAACATGAACCGAAGGATCATTGAGGACGACGAAGCCGTCCCACACTTCACCTGGGCAAACCAGAACATCACCGCTACGGTGGCCTTGTTCCGAGGGCTTACAGAGCTCGTGACACCCGAGGATCATCAGGCCCATCACAAGATTCGCATGCTACTCGAGTGTGCGGCAGTGTAGCATGCCGAAAGCTCGCTTGTAACACCTCGGGTGTTTAAAATACTAAAACCTGACATGTCATCATATGCATTGCAAAGCATTTGGCATTTGGTGAAAACTTTGAGATGCATACACTAAAACAAGTTTATATTCATGTGGTATGTGTTCAATTGTATTGTTTGACTTAAATTCAAAGTTTGTTTGGATTTTTGAATTTTTCGAGAAAACCCCGCTTTTCAGCATTTAAATCCTACCCTGAAAATTCATTTCAAAATCTAAGCATATTTTGGGGTTGAGCCCAAAAGCAAAAGTGTAGAGCTTGGCAAGTTATACAAAGTTTGTTTTTGGAGTTTTTCAAGTTGTTTAGAAAAATTTTGAGTAATTCAAAAAGGCGAAATTCGTTAAATTTCCCTATTCAAATTCAAAAGTTCATTTCAAAATCTAGACCGAATTAGGAGATGGTTATAGAAGCAAAGTTGTAGAACTTTTGATTTTGAACAACTTTTGTTTTTGGAGATTTTTGAATTGTTATGAAAAATTGAGAGTAATTTGTGAATTTTGGCGAATGGCAAACTTGTAATTTCTGTGAACAGTGTTCACCGTCTAAGCTACATTGCCGTTAGACCTTCTTCGGCGTTCCAGGTGCGTTGTGGCCGTCCTTGATGTCGCGCTAGCGCGGAAACGGCTCTGTCGTGGCTTCCTTGAGCTTCTGCGCCGCGCTATAAGTACCAAGACGCCGTCGTCGTCGTTTTTCTTCTTCCTTTGTTTTCACCACCGCCGTTGTCATCGCTCCAACAAGCTCGCATCGTCTCCCCAGCACCGTTGCCATCTCGGTAAAGGCCGTCCTAGTTCCGTCTTTTCCTTGCGAATCCAGCCAGCTAACATTGGTCGCCTGAAATTTGCCGAGAATCCGCTGTCCACGTCTTTCTTCCTCGCGGTCGGCAACTTCACCGCCGCGGGCGTGTCATCGTGGCTAGAGCTCTTTGGTGAGCCGTTGTCTATAATCAGTGTACTTACGGCTTCGTTTCGATGCTGTAGTACTTAGTCAGTTGTTGTTTACTCATTTTGATCACTGCAGTCGCCGGTTCTCCCTCATCGACGATCTTTGCTCCGCCGTGATCACCGTAGTCGTCGTCACGCCTCTCCGTTGCTCCTCCAACCCTGCTCGTTGCTCAGTCGTGTTCGAGGTGAGGTGCTGAACCCTTCTGTGCTTAGTGTTTAACCTCTATCGTGTTTGTGTCACCAGTGTAGTGCGGTCGTGCCGTCGTGCCGCCATGGTCATCGCTGTGCTCGGTCCAGTATGGAATTGGAGTGGTGTATCAGCTAGTGTAGTGGTCGGAGAGTTCACCGTAGTGGTCGGATAGTTCACCGTAGTGGTCGGAGAGTTCACCGTAGTGGTTGGAGAGTTCACCGTAGTGGTCGGATAGTTCACCGTAGTGGTCGGAGAGTTCACCGTAGTGGTCGGAGAGTTCACCGTAGTGGTCGGATAGTTCACCGTAGTGGTCGGAGAGTTCGCCAAAGTGATCAGTGCTGGCATGGTCACATCAGTTATGAATATGGTTTGGTTAGTTTGGTTTGTAACTGTACTGCGAAGGAAAATTGTATCCAATTTATTAATTTTTGCATCCATCATCGAGCATCATGTTTCATATTCCGCATCATGCTAAACATGGCAATGTTACTACGTGTAGTAAACGAAGGTGAACACGTGGTAGTTAATCAAGTTGCGGAGGAGGTTGATCCGTCTGTTGAGGTCGGGTCGAATACTTGTGTGACGTCGCAGGAACCAGACTTTTCTGTCAACGAAGGCAAGCCCCGGATGCATACAACCCTACCTTGTATTTTACAAATTGATTTCGCTTTTGCTTTCCGTTACCGCATTAAGTGATGAGGAGTTAAGTAAGAGCCTAATTGGTGCATTACTAACCTTGTTATTCCATATTTACCATATTACCAGTTTTAAATTCGTATATGCCTAGTCTTGCTTAACTATGCGTAGAACGATGAAAGTAGGGTGATTACCTGTCACCTGCAAGTTTTAAATGGAACATTAGTTAATTATGTTAGCATATGATATGGGGATGTGGAGTAATAAATCTAGACCGGGCGGACTCGGTGTGTGTGAGCCACAAGACATGGAGGTCTTGTAAGCGGATTCTTTCTGCCTGTGTCGATTAAGGCACGTCCGTTGTTGAATTGCATGAGGTGAGAATTTGTAGTACTAACCACATACTCCGGTAAGCCTGAACTTGGCGATTCTATTACGAGAATGGCTACTCGCGCACTAGGAGTGGAGAGATGGCGGGAATAGCGTGTACCCACGTGGCTATGGGCTGGATTGGTGGAGTACTGTATTCTCGGGTGGCGCAGACCCGTTCTTGTTTTAGAGGATCTGAGGGTAGGTTGGTATATGTAGGTCGGGGACCTGCATATGTCGTGTGGTCTGGAAGTCCCAGCTGGGTTTTTAATCGGTTCGAATCGTCGTTGCTCCTCGATTATGGAGACTCAACTCACTGTTCATCATCGTAGTATTAATAACTAGAACTTGAGAATGGTTGATGAAGTGATGAAGGTGTTGGATATGAAGTTTCATGATCTCATTACGGATCGTGTCATCTTTGTATATGATTTTATGAAGTTTAAATTGTTGAAATAAAGAATTTTGTTAAAGAGCTTTTTCGCAAAATAACTTTGATTATTGTTAAAACCATACCTTGAATCCCTGAGCCTGCATTCCTGAGTTATCAGTTCTTATTTTGGTTAAGTCTTGTTGAGTACTTTTGTACTCAGGGTTCGTTGACCCTTGTTGCAGGTGAGCCTCATGAGCAGATCTGTTTTGGATCGTGCTGCATGACTATCGTTCGTTCTGACGATGAGAAGTAAATGTGTGGCCCTTGGGCAGGGCAGTTTCATTGTGTGTTTTGTATTATATTATAATGCCACTCCACTATTTCGTTTTGTAATAAACATCGAACCTAATTGCGAGGTTTGAAACTACTGTTTTGTAAATTATGTTATCGTAAGACTTCCGCTGTTTTTACTCTGGTATTGATGTTTGAATAAATGTTGTAATGCTGCAATGACTCTGTAACGTGATCTTGCTCGGAAATCGTGGATGATTCGGGGTTCTCTGAGGACACCCGACAGTCTTTTTAAGTTAATGGAAACATATGCATAAATGTCAAAGGTCGTCGGACAGTGACAGTTACATGTGGGCCCTATAACTTAGGAGGTTCTACCACAGAATGGTATCAGAGCATAGTTACAAAGTTATTGTTGTATTGTTTTACAAAAACTTCAAAATGATTTGGGATGACTAAATTTAACTTGATAATTTGGTCCAAATTGCTTCTGACTTATCTTATTTCTTTCTCACCATTCCTTATTTGATTAAAAAGGTTTTGTGTGGTGGAGTAGTAATCTTGTTATGCCCTATATATAAATAAATGTTGTTTATGTGCATTATAAACTTTGATGTTTTTGTTCGTAAGAACGATTCATGCATCATGAATAATTCACTCGTTACTTCCTTCACCTCTTAGTCTGGAGTTGAGTAGTGAGACTGATTTGAGTAATGTAATCCATCATAGCTGCTCTTTAGACTTTGATCAAGTGGTCTTACTTGGATTAAATTGGTTTTCTATAGTATGGCTCGTGCCAAGATGACGCCCCGTAAGTCCACTGGACCCAAAGGAGTTCCTCGTCACCAACTTGCCCCTAGAAACGATGGTGCTAGCAGTAGCAGTTCTAGGCCTGATCCCCAAGCAGAGATACAAAGGATTTCTGTAGAATTAGCACAAGCTACTAGAGATAGGGCTTTGGATGCTATACAGGTAGGAGAATTACAGGATCAATTGAGGCATCTCACCACCGCGCATAGGAACTGTGAACGTATGTTGGTTCATACGGTGGAGGGACAAAATGAGGCTTGTCATAGGGAAAATGTAGCTAGAGCTAGAACTCATGAGCTAGAATTCTATGTAGAAGATTTAGAAGAACATAATACTTATCTGCATGAGGAAGTTCATAGGCTTAGCAATCTACTAAACCCAAATCATGAGCCTCAAGCTGATGCCATGGACCCAGGTGTCATCCTTCCCGATGAAAGTGAATCAGAAGAGGAAGAAGAAGAAGATCCTGAAGAATTAGTAATGATAGATGAAAGTGATAATGAAGGCGGTAATATTTCCGGAATGGATACCAAGCCTGAAGTTTGAAGTGCTCAGGGAAAGGAGTAGAGCTGTGTAATAGAAGATCTAGTTAAGCTAGTAGTCTTGTTTAGATATGTTCTTGTGTTTAAATAAGTGGCATCGATGTAATGCGGGTAGTAAGCTCTTTGATCTTTGAATAAAGGCTTGTGAATAAAGTTTGGTTTGTTATGAGCAGATGCGTCGTACGCGGGGATCGCATATTCCTGGTACTTCACAAGATGATGATGATATCCCTAACCCACCACCGATGCCGACCAATCTGGCTGATGCTATCGCTGCATTAGTCAATGTGACTGTGGAAAATTCTCGTTTGCTTCATGAGATGGCTCAAAGTAATCAGAATCAGATGCATGGAAACCATGGCCGCAATCATAACAGGCATGAGGCTACCTATGTGGATTTCACGGATACAAAACCCCCGGTGTTCACCAAGGCAGATGAACCACTGAAGGCTGATGACTGGCTTAGGACCATGGAGCAGAAATTTGATCTTATTCACTACACCGAGTTTCAGAAATAGGTGTTTGCTGCCCAGCAACTTAGAGGTGCAGCTGGTGCTTGGTATGCAAATCTGATGGCCATGCAACCCGCAGGTGTTCCATTAACTTGGACAGAATTTCACACTGCTTTCAGAGCCCATTATATCCCGGAAGGAGTGATGGCTATGAAGCTGGATGAATTCCTTGCTTTGAGGCAAGGGGATCAAACAATGATGCAGTATGTGGGAAGATTCAATCATCTGTCGCAGTATGCATCTGAACATGTTAATACGGATGCCAAGAAAAAGAAATGGTTCATGAGAGGTCTGAATACCAAACTGCAGACAATGATGACAGCCTGTACCAATATCACTTATCATGAAGCAGTAAATATTGCAATTGCTTCAGAGGCAAAGTATCGGCAGCATAAGGAGCTCAAGAAGAAAAAGAATGTGCCGTCTGGACCTTTTGGTGGAAACCAAAAGAGGCAGAGAGTGATTTATCATCCAGTAAACCATTATCGTCCTCCTTACCGTCCGCCACAGTCTCAAGCCGGGCAACAGTCAAATGTCCGTCCTGCTATTACCTATCCGAACTCACAGTCAACTAATGCTCCTGGTGGCAATGCTTCAACGTCACAGGGTCACAACTATCCGTGTTACAATTGTGGAAGGACTGGTCATTTCTCCAGGGAATTTCCATATCCTAGGCAGGCTAATCAAAATTATCAGAAGACCCCTGCCAATCAACAACAGGGTTAGGCACCAAACAAGAACCACAATCAGAATGCTCAGAAGGGCAAAGATGAGAGGAAGACCGGATGGGTGTTCTATATTCAAGCTGGAGAAATTCCAGAGGGGGAGCCAGTGATGATGGGTATGTTTCCTGTTGCCAATCACCCTGCAGTTATACTTTTTGATTCTGGCGCATCGCATTCATTCATCAATAGAACATTTGTCGTGAAGTATGAAATTTCAATTGGGGCAACAAAGGAAAGTTTCTTTATACAGTCGCCCGAGGGACGTCTGTGTACTAAGGAAATGGTATACCAGGTACCCGTAAACCTGGGTGGGCATATTTTTCCCACTACCATGATTATCCTTAAGGATCAGGATATAGATGTAATCTTGGGAATGAATTGGATGTATTAGCGTAAGGCTGTTATAGATGCTTTGAATAGGACATTAAGGGTAAGTTTGCCTGATAGTAATTCTCAACTTCTCATCGAACTTCCAACCCTAAGAAGATCAGTGGGCAAGATTTGTGCAACTGCGGTCAAAGAGATTAGAGATATCCTGGTAGTGTGTGAATTTCCGGATGTATTTTCTGAAGATTTACCCGGTCTACCACCTGATAGGGATGTACAGTTTAACATAGAATTGCAACCTGGAACAGCTCCGATTTCTCGGAGAGCTTATAGGATGCCACCTAAGGAATTAGCCGAGTTGAAGGCTCAGTTACAAGAATTAATTGAGAAGGGGTTTATCCAACCTAGTTCCTCACCTTGGGGATGTCCGGCAATTTTTGTAAAAAAGAAAGATGAGACCCTGAGGTTATGTGTTGACTATCGTCCGTTGAATGAAGTGACCATCAAGAATAAGTATCCATTACCTCGGATAGATTTGCTTTTTGATCAATTGGCCGGAGCCAAAATTTTCTCCAAGATAGATTTGAGGTCAGGATATCACCAAATCAAGATAAAGCCTGAAGATATTCCCAAAACGGCATTTACCACAAGATATGGATTATATGAATACCTGGTAATGTCTTTTGGTTTGACAAATGCTCCCGCTCATTTCATGTATCTGATGAACTCAGTATTCATGCCTGAGCTAGACAAGTTTGTAGTGGTATTTATAGATGATATACTAGTATATTCCAAGAATAAGACAGAACATGCAGAACACCTCAGAATTGTTCTGACTCGTTTGAGAGAACATCAATTGTATGCCAAGTTCAGCAAGTGTGATTTTTGGCTTAAGGAAGTGCAATTTCTTGGACATGTCTTGTCAGCCAAAGGAGTTGCAGTTGATCCCGGTAAAGTGAGGGATGTGCTTGATTGGAAACCACCAACCACAGTTCATCAAGTTTGGAGTTTTCTGGGATTGGCGGGATATTACCGTCGGTTTATTCCAGAGTTCTCTAAAATATCAAAACCTATAACTGAATTGTTAAAGAACCAAGTCAAGTTTGTCTGGTCATCAGATTGTGAAGAGGCTTTCCAGACATTAAAAAGGCTATTGACTACTGCACCAGTGTTAGCTCAACCTGATATCGAGAAGCCATTTGATGTTTATTGTGATGCTTCAGGTATTGGTATTGGATGTGTGTTGATGCAAGAAGGCCGAGTCATTGCCTATGCGTCCAGGCAACTTAAGCAACATGAAGAACACTATCCGACTCATGATTTGGAGTTAGCAGCTGTGGTTCATGCTTTGAAGATTTAGCGGCATTACCTGCTTGGTAATACGTGCCATATATATACAAACCACAAAAGCTTAAAGTATATCTTTACTCAGTCAGAGTTGAACATGCGACAAAGAAGATGGTTAGAACTAATTAAGGATTACGATTTGGAAGTACATTATCACCCTGGTAAAGCAAATGTAGTTGCAGATGCTCTCAGTCACAAAAGTTATTGTAATTGTTTGATAGTGAGAACAATGGGTTTGAATTTATGTCAAGAAATGGAAAAGTTGAATGCAGAAGTAATTCAACAAGGTAGTTTGACCAACATAATTGTTGAAGCCACTATTTGAGATCAAGTTATTGCTGCTCAAAAGGAAAACAAGGGTATATCCCATATCAAGGAAAGAGTCAGGGATGGAAAAGCAGAATGTTTTAGCATAGATGATGAAGATGTGTTATGGTTCAAGGATCTCCTGGTGGTACCAAAAGTTCCTGAGTTGCGACAGTCAATTCTAGATGAGGCACATGCTACTAGGTTATCTATCCATCTGGGAAGCAACAAGATGTACCATGATTTGAAGCAAAGATTCTGGTGGACTAAAATGAAAATAGAGATTGCTAGATATATAGCAAAGTGTGATACTTGTCAAAAGGTGAAAGCTATACATTTGAGGTCTGCTGGTGAATTACAACCATTGCCTATTCCATCTTGGAAGTGGGAGGACATAAGTATAGATTTTATTGTTGGTCTACCCAAGACATCAAAGGGATTTGACTCAGTATGGGTTATTGTAGATCGACTCACTAAGTCAGCACATTTTCTTCTAGTCAAGACAATATATCCTACGATCCAATATGCCAAGATGTATTTGGCAAGAATCATGAGTCTCCATGGAGTACCCAAGACTATAGTGTCAGATAGGGGTACACAGTTTGTCTCCAGCTTTTGGAAACACTTACATGCTTTGTTAGGTACCAAACTTCTGTATAGTACAGCTTATCATCCGCAAACTGATGGGCAGACTAAAAGAGTCAATCAAGTACTTGAAGACATGTTAAGATGTTGTGTCCTTAACTATTCTAATAAGTGGGATGAGTGCTTACCTTTGGCCGAGTTCTCATACAACAATAGTTATCAGGAAAGCATTAGAATGGCTCTATTTGAAGCACTCTATGGTCGTAGATGCAGAACATCGTTGAGTTGGTCTGAGCCTGGAGAAAGAAGATTCTTTGGAGTTGACCTTGTGAAAGAAACAGAAGACAAGATTAGGCAAATACAGAGTAATCAGAAGATAGCTCAGTCCCGCCAAAAGAGTTATGCGGATAGACGACGAAGACCATTGGTATTCAACAAAGGAGATTTTGTATATCTGAAAGTATCACCAATGAAGGGAGTTAACCGTTTTGGTGTTAAAGGAAAGTTGGCACCCCGATACATTGGACCATATCAAATTTTGGAGAGGTATGGAAAAGTTGCATATCGCTTGAAATTACCTAAACATCTCACAGCTGTGCATGATGTGTTCCATGTTTCTCAATTGAAGAAGTGTCTCCAAGTGCCTGAACAGAATGTTGAAGTTGAAGGAGTGGAACTTGAACCGGATTTGACTTATTCCGAATATCCTATCCGAGTGTTAGATCAGAAAGATCGTGTTACTCGAAAACGGACAATCAAGTTCTATAAAATACAATGGAATCAACATTCAGAAGAGGAAGCTACTTGGGAATCAGAAGATTACTTGTTAGAAAAGTTTCCAGAGTTTCTAGCGTCAATATAGAATAGAGTAATGTTAGTTGAGTTCGGTTGTACAAGTTGTGTTTTGTATAAGAACCTCAGTTGTTTTATGGAAAAGTTCTGGATGTTTTTGGATTGACATATTTCCTTTTCCATTACTTACTCTATGACTTTGAATCTCGGGGCGAGATTTCTTTTAGGGGGAAGGATTGTAACACCTCGGGTGTTTAAAATACTAAAACCTGACATGTCATCATATGCATTGCAAAGCATTTGGCATTTGGTGAAAACTTTGAGATGCATACACTAAAACAAGTTTATATTCATGTGGTATGTGTTCAATTGTATTGTTTGACTTAAATTCAAAGTTTGTTTGGATTTTTGAATTTTTCGAGAAAACCCCGCTTTTCAGCATTTAAATCCTACCCTGAAAATTCATTTCAAAATCTAAGCATATTTTGGGGTTGAGCCCAAAAGCAAAAGTGTAGAGCTTGGCAAGTTATACAAAGTTTGTTTTTGGAGTTTTTCAAGTTGTTTAGAAAATTTTTGAGTAATTCAAAAAGGCAAAATTCGTTAAATTTCCCTATTCAAATTCAAAAGTTCATTTCAAAATCTAGACCGAATTAGGAGATGGTTATAGAAGCAAAGTTGTAGAACTTTTGATTTTGAACAACTTTTGTTTTTGAATATTTTTGAATTGTTATGAAAAATTGAGAGTAATTTGTGAATTTTGGCGAATGGCAAACTTGTAATTTCTGTGAACAGTGTTCACCGTCTAAGCTACATTGCCGTTAGACCTTCTTCGGCGTTCCAGGTGCGTTGTGGCCGTCCTTGATGTCGCGCTGGCGCGGAAATGGCTCCGTCGTGGCTTCCTTGAGCTTCTACGCCGCGCTATAAGTACCAAGACGTCGTCGTCGTCGTTTTTCTTCTTCCTTTGTTTTCACCACCGCCGTTGTCATCACTCCAACAAGCTCGCATCGTCTCCCCAGCGCTGTTGCCATCTCGGTAAAGGCCATCCTAGTTCTGTCTTTTCCTTGCGAATCCAGCCAGCTAATATTGGTCGCCTGAAATTTGCCGAGAATCCGATGTCCACGTCTTTCTTCCTCGCGGTCGGCAACTTCACCGCCGTGGGCGTGTCATCATGGCCAGAGCTCTTCGGTGAGCCATTGTCTGTAATCAGTGTACTTACGGCTTCGTTTCAATGCTGTAGTACTTAGCTAGTTGTTGTTTACTCATTTTGATCACTGCAGTCGCCGGTTCTCCCTCACCGACGATCTTTGCTCCGCCGTGATCACCGTAGTCGTCGTCACGCCTCTCTGTTGCTCCTCCAACCCTGCTCGTTGCTCAGTCGTGTTCGGGGTGAGGTGCTGAACCCTTCTGTGCTTAGTGTTTAACCTCTATCGTGTTTGTGTCACCAGTGTAGTGCGGTCGTGCCGTCGTGCCGCCATGGTCATCGCTGTGCTCGGTCCAGTATGGAATTGGAGTGGTGTATCAGCTAGTGTAGTGGTCAGAGAGTTCACCGTAGTGGTCGGATAGTTCACCATAGTGGTCGGAGAGTTCACCGTAGTGGTCGGAGAGTTCACCGTAGTGGTCGGAGAGTTCACCGTAGTGGTCGGATAGTTCACCGTAGTGGTCGGAGAGTTCGCCAAAGTGATCAGTGCTGGCATGGTCACATCAGTTACGAATATGGTTTGGTTAGTTTGGTTTGTAACTGTACTGCGAAGGAAAATTGTATCCAATTTATTAATTTTTGCATCCATCATCGAGCATCATGTTTCATATTCCGCATCATGCTAAACATGGCAATGTTACTACGTGTAGTAAACGAAGGTGAACACGTGGTAGTTAATCAAGTTGTAGAGGAGGTTGATCCGTCTGTTGAGGTCGGGTCGAATACTTATGTGACGTCGCAGGAACTAGACTTTTCCGTCAACGAAGGCAAGCCCCGGATGCATACAACCCTACCTTGTATTTTACAAATTGATTTCGCTTTTGCTTTCCGTTACTGCATTAAGTGATGAGGAGTTAAGTAAGAGCCTAATTGGTGCATTACCAACCTTGTTATTCCATATTTACCATATTACCAGTTTTAAATTCGTATATGCCTAGTCTTGCTTAACTATGCGTAGAACGATGAAAGTAGGGTGATTACCTGTCACCTGCAAGTTTTAAATAGAACATTGGTTAATTATGTTAGCATGTGATATGGGGATGTGGAGTAATAAATCTAGACCGGGCGGACTCGGTGTGTGTGAGCCACAAGACATGGAGGTCTTATGAGCGGGTTCTTTCCGCCTGTGTCGATTAAGGCACGTCCGTTGTTGAATTGCATGAGGTGAGAATTTGTAGTACTAACCACATACTCCGGTAAGCCTGAACTTGGCGATTCTATTACGAGAATGGATACTCGCGCACTGGGAGTGGAGAGATGGCGGGAATAGCGTGTACCCACGTGGCTATGGGCTGGATTGGTGGAGTACTGTATTCTCGGGTGGCGCGGACCCGTTCTTGTTTTAGAGGATCTGAGGGTAGGTTGGTATATGTAGGTTGGGGACCTGCATATGTCGTGTGGTTTGGAAGTCCCAGCTGGGTTTTTAATCGGTTCGAATCGTCGTTGCTCCTCGGTTATGGAGACTCAACTCACTGTTTATCATCGTAGTATTAATAACTAGAACTTGAGAATGGTTGATGAAGTGATGAAGGTGTTGGATATGAAGTTTCATGATCTCATTACGGATCGTGTCATCTTTGTATATGATTTTATGAAGTTTAAATTGTTGAAATAAAGAATTTTGTTAAAGAGCTTTTTCGCAAAATAACTTTGATTATTGTTAAAACCATACCTTGAATCCCTAAGCCTGCATTCCTGAGTTATCAGTTCTTATTTCGGTTAAGTCTTGTTGAGTACTTTTGTACTCAGGGTTCGTTGACCCTTGTTGCAGGTGAGCCTCATGAGCAGATCTGTTTTGGATCGTGCTGCATGACTATCGTTCGTTCTGATGATGAGAAGTAAATGTGTGGCCCTTGGGCAGGGCAGTTTCATTGTGTGTTTTGTATTATATTATAATGCCACTCCACTATTTCGTTTTGTAATAAACATCAAACCTAGTTGCGAGGTTTGAAACTACTGTTTTGTAAATTATGTTATCGTAAGACTTCTGCTGTTTTTACTCTGGTATTGATGTTTGAATAAATGTTGTAATACTGCAATGACTCTGTAATGTGATCCTGCTCGGAAATCGTGGATGATTCGGGGTTCTCTGAGGACACCCGACAGTCTTTTTAAGTTAATGGAAACATATGCATAAATGTCAAAGGTCGTCGGACAGTGACAGTTGCATGTGGGCCCTATAACTTAGGAGGTTCTGCCACATCGTTGTCCCGACGATGATGGCTCAACACCGGCCAGAGCGTGCCCTCAGAGCGCCTCGACAGGGACGTGTTAGTACACCAGGCACAATGAGGCGGTAGGCCACGCGCCGCGATCTCGGTGCATGAGCGTCTCGGCCTCCACCGTGTCGCACTCAACACCCTCAATGCCCGCAGGCGTGCCCACATCGATGCGAGGGAGGAGGCTAGCCGCGGCTACCACCCTCATCGCGGCGGACGCTACGACAGCGGCGACGATCGAAGCCCGAGCCCCGACTTGCTGGGACCTCAGGCCTTTGGCCGACACATCCTCAACGTCGTCTTCCCACAGCGATACCAACCGCCGACCAACATCCCAAAATACTTCAGGGAAACAAACACCGGACTGTGGCTTGAGGATTATTAGCTTGCTTGCCAAGCCGGTGGAGTGGATAGTGATGATTTCATTACCCGCAACCTTCCATTGTTCCTGGCCAATTCAGCGCGAACGTGGTTGGAACACCTTTCGCCCAACCGAATCCAAAGTTGGGCGAACCTAAAAGAGATCTCCATGGAAAACTTCTAGGGCACATACACATGTCATGGGAACACATGGGATCTCAAAAACAATCGATAGAACTTCGAGGAAACTCTTCGTGGGTACATCCGGTGCTTCTCCCGGTAGTGCAATGAGCTACCCAACATCGCCGATGCCGATGTCATAGGAGCTTTCCTATCCGGGACCACCTATGAGTCCCTAGTTCACAAGTAGGGACGTAAGGGTCCGCGAATCACCAAGAAGCTCCTCGACATCGCCACCAACCACGCTTTCCTCTGAATAGGAAAGCACGCTCGCTGACTTCCTTTGCGCCAACAGAGACATCTTTGCGTTGAGACCCTCAAACATCCCAGGCATTTCGAGAGAAGTCACCGAGCACGCCTTGAAGATCAGGCCAGGCTCCAAGTCGGTGAAGCAGTGCCTGCATCGCTTCGACGAGGAGAAATGCAGGGCCATCGGTGAGAAGATTGTGAAGCTTTTGGCGGCTGGGTTCATCAAGGAAGTATACCACCCCGAGTGGTTAGCCATTCTCGTTCTTGTATGAAAAAAGTGGGAAATGGAGAATGTGTGTTGACTACATGGGTCTCAACAAGGCGTGTCTAAAGGATCCGTTTCCTCTGTCACGTGTAGACCAAGTTGTCAACTCGACCTCAGGGTGTGAAACTCTTTGCTTCCTTGATGCGTACTCTGGGTACCATAAAATCGTGATGAAAGAGTCCAACCAACTCATGACATCTTTCATCATCCCATTTGGATCGTTCTGCTATGTCACAATGTCATTCAGCCTGAAGAATGCGGGGGCTACATACCAACATTACATGCTCAAGTGTTTCAGGGATCTCATCGGGCAGACCATCGAGGCCTACATAGATGACATCATGGTCAAGTCCAAACGGGATGACCAGGTCATAGACGATCTAGAGCATACCTTTATGAAACTCCGAGCAAATGGCATCAAAGTTAACCCTGAGAAATATGTTTCTGAGGTCCCGAGGGGTATGCTGCTAGGTTTTATTGTCTCCGAGCATGACATCGAAGCCAACCCGGAGAAGATCTCGGCCATCATGAGGATGGGCCCAATTCAGAAAATAAAGGGAGTACAACGAGTTAAGGGTGTCTCGCCGCGCTTAGCCGCTTTATCTCGTGCCTCGGCAAACGAGGTCTTCCCCTCTATCGGCTTTTGATGGAGGCCGACCATTTCAAATGGATGCTCGAGGCCCAGAAGGCACTTGACATGGTCAAGCAGCTCCTGACGAAGGCCCCAATCCTGGTCCTCCTGACCAACAGGGAACCGCTTCTGCTCTATATTGTGGCCACCACGCAACTGGTCAGCGCCGCCCTGGTGGTAGAGCGAGAAGAAGAGGGACACATCCTCGAAGTGGAGCATCCCGTGTACTTCATTAGCGAGGTCTTGTCTGATTCTAGGACTCGCTACCTCCAAATCTAGAAACTCCTGTACGACGTCCTTATCGCCAAATGGAAGTTGCGCCACTACTTCGAGTCGCATCCGGTGACGGTCGTGACGTCCTTTCCTCTCAGCGAGGTCATCCAAAACTGAGATGCTATAGGAAGAATCATGAATTGGGTACTCAAGCTGATGGGTCAAGGCATCTCATATGCCCCTTAGACGGCTGTCAAGTCCCAAGTGCTGGCTCATTTCGTTGCAGAGTGGACCAAGGTCCAAATGCCGCCAACAGTCGTCAACCAAGAGTACTAGACAATGTACTTCGATAGATTGCTGATGAAGAAAGGCGTCGGCCTGGGGCTAGTCATCAATGGCCTATGCATGAATGGCCTACACATCACCATCGAGTTGGGTATCCGACGGCTTGACGTCTGGGATGACTCCCAGCTGGTCATCGACCAAGTCATGAAGGAATCAAGCTATCACAACACTAAGATGGTTTCATATTGCCGAGAAGTCTGCCAGCTGAATGACAAGTTTGATGGTCTCAAGCTCAACCACATCCCGAGGCGTCTCAATGAGGTGGCCGACACACTGACAAAAATGGTGTCCGGCCAAGAGCCGGTGCATACGGGCATCTTCTCTAGCAATCAGTACAAGTCCTCGGTCCGCTACGAGGAGCTAAAATAGACCGGTGATGGGCTGCCTGCCCTGGGCTATGGGGCTAACCAGCCGGTGACTCCATCCGACCCTAAAGTCATAGAGCTTGACGAGGATCCAGCGATAGAGCCTGACCCTCTGGCTGATCGAAGGATGCCTTACCTTGACTACCTCCTCCGTGAGGTGCTACCGACGAACAAAATGGAGGCTTGGCGGCTCGCGTGTTATGCCAAGTCCTTTGTCATTATTGAGGGCGAGCTCTATAGGAGAAGCCACATCAAGATCCTACAACATTGCTTCCCCATCGAACAAGGGAAGCAGTTGCTGAGTGATATCCACAGTGCGGTCTGTGGACACCATGCCGCACCTAGGACCCTAGTTAGAAACATGTTCTGACAAGGCTTCTACTGGCCGACTGTAGTAGCCAATGCTGAACATATTGTGCACACCTATGAAGCATATCAATACTATGCTCGGTAGACCCACCTGTCGGCCCAAGCACTCTAAAGGATCCCCATCACGTGGCCGTTCGTGGTCAGGGGGCTTGATCTGGTCGAACCTCTCAAGAGGGCACTCGGGGGCTATACGCACCTGCTTGTCACCGTAGACAAGTTTATAAAGTGGATAGAGGCTCGACCGATCTCCGTGATCAAGCCCGAGCAAGCCATGTTGTTCTTCCTTGATATCATCCATCGCTTTGGAGTCCCGAACTCCATTATCACGGACAATGATGCATAGTTCACTAGGAAGAAGTTCCTCTGATTCAGCGATGAATACCACATCCGTGTCGATTGGGCCATCGTGGCGCACCCCCACATGAATGGCCAGGTCGAGTGCGCGAACGGCATGGTCCTACAAGGCCTCAAGACTAGAAGCTTCAACCAATTAAATAAGTTTGGCAGATGATGGGTCACGGAGCTTCCCGCGATGCTCGGAAGCCTGAGGACGACCCCCAGCTGGGCCATCAGCTACACGCCATTCTTCATGGTCTACGGTTCCTAGGCTATCCTCCCGACCGACCTCGATTATGGAGCATCGAGGGTCAGGACGTACGACGAATAGGGAGCCAAGGCATCCCTCGAGGATGACATGAACCAGCTAGATGAAGCGCGCAATGTTACCCTCCTCCGCTCGGCCAAGTACCAGCAAGCATTGCGCTGGTACCACAGCCGTTGAGTGCGGGGTCGGGCCTTCAACATCGGGGACCTGGTGCTCCGCCTCATCTAGAGCAACAAGAACCACCACAAGCTCTCTGCGCCGTGGGAGGGACCATACATCATCGTAGAGGTGCTCTGACCAGGGACCTATAAGCTCAGGACCATCGATGGTGAAGTCTTCGTCAACGCCTAAACATCGAACAACTACGTCGCTTTTATCCTTAATCTACGCACGCTTTCTCTTATTAGTTTCGCTATCGACTCCTTGATCTTTAGTGACACCCGACCCCAGCGACGGCAAGGGGCTCAGGACCATCGACGACGAAGTCTATGTCAACACCTGGAACATCGAATAACTACGTCGCTTTTACCCTTACTTTACGCACGCTTTCTCTTATTAGTTTTGTAATCAACTCCTCAATCTTTAGTGACACCCGACCCTAGTGGGGGCGAGGGGTCGGGCCTCACTTGGGGACTGGTAAGAGCGTATCGCTCTAGTAGACATTGTCTATATTCAACCCTTTCTCATGTTAAGATCTAGAAGCTATGATTGCAGAAACAAACGCTGAGTAAAACTAGTCAGACCTCAAGAAACCTACGCCCCACTTGCTATGGCGTTTTTGCTCACCAGCGTGATCAGAGTTTTTTCCCGTACCCCAAGCTTTTTAGCCTTAACAATGGAAAGAGTCGGAATGCATTAAAGAGTATATCTACCTGGCAAATATTCTTTGTGCCTGACCCTTTCTCATGTTAGGATTCTAGAAGCAAGGGTTGTGGAAATGAACGCTAAGTAAAATTGGTCGGACCGTAAGAAACATACGCCCCAGCGGCTATGGTGTTTTTGCTCACCAGCGTGATCAGAGTTTTTTTTTCCACATCCCAAACTTTTTATCCTTAACTACAAAAAGAGTCAGAATGCATTACCCTTTTTATACAAAAAGGGGAGAAGAGCTAAAAATTTGTTTGGCAATAACAAAATTTAAGAGCTTGTTCACTTATTACCAGTTCGCCGCCTGGCTTATCTACCTAACTAATTTCTCAGGGGGATGATCTCATCCTCTATCTCCGTAGGTAAATCCTGTGCTAGAGGGGCCACCTCCTTCTCGATGTCATCCAACTCGGCACGAGAACTATCACAGGTAAGGTGGGATACAGAGCTAAAAACGCTCCAACGGCCCATTTAGGTCCAAGAGTTCGAAGGCTAGCCCTCCAACAGGGTCACAGCCGCTCCAGGATGCCCTTAGAGTGAGGGGTGGAAGGGAATGGGCCCACTAGCATCCAGTACCCAGGCACATGAGTGTTGCGGGCATCCCGGCCCACGTTCGAGTCTTGATCGGTTCCCAATCCATGGTTTTTCCTCGAAGAAAGGCAATAAGCCCTCAGGACCGGTTGAACGGACCCAAGAACTATATGGATTGGCCACTGATAATCTAGAGTTGATCACCAGCTGACCCATGCCAGACCCCCATGAACATGAAGCCGAGGCCCCACTTGGACTAGCCCGTTAACAGCTCACCGGGCACCACATTTCGTCCATCGAGGAAAAATATGGCACGGCTTAGCCCCTCAATTTTATCGAAAAAATGCTTGAGGGACGACGATAAAAAAGACAAGCCGACCCTCAACCGGACCCCTGCAATGTGTGGGGGCTCGAGGGAAGTTGGGCTCGCAAGGAGACCGAATACGATGTCGCAGGACGATGGCTTGGATCCTAGGGAGGGGTCCGTCTCCTCGATCTTTAGTGAAATCCAACCCCGGCAACGGCAAGGGGTTGGGCCTCACTTGGGGGTTGATAAGGATATATATATATATATATCCTTTCTAAAACTATCATCGTGCCCGACCATTTCTCACATTAAAAACCTAGAGGCAAGGTTTGCGAAAATGAACGCTGAGTAAAACTGGTCGGACTCCAAGAAACCTACGACCCAGCGGCTATGGCACTCTTGCTTACCAGCATGATCATAGTTTCTCACCACACCTCGAGCTCTATAGTCTCAACAATAGGCAGGGTCAGAACACATGAACCCTTTCTGAAATAGTCGTCATGCCCGACCCTTTCTCACGTTAAAACCTAGAGGCAAGGTTTGCGGAAACAAACGCTGAGTAAAACTAATCGGATCGCAAGAAACCTATGTCCCAGCGGCTACAACACTCTTGCTTTCTAGCATGATCAGAGTTTCTCTCCCACACCTCAAGCTCTACACTCTTAACAATAGGAAGGGTCAGAGCGCTTTAACCCTTTTTACACATAAAAAGGGAGAAAGAACAAATTTGTTCAACCGAAACAAAAAAACAAGCTTGTTTAGATGAAATAGAAGGGTTGGAACTTATCCACGTTTCACAAATGCACCGCCTAACCTATCTGACTAAACTAACCCCTTGGGGGGACGATTTCATCTTCTATCTTGGCAAAAACGTCATGCACTAAGGGGGCCACCTCTTTCTCGATGTTGTCTAGCTCGGTGTCGGTATAGATGGACGCGAAGCCTTAGCTCATCGTCGCCAGATTGATGTTCTCATAATGAGAATGGGCGATCGTGAATGATCGGTGAACGCCAAAGCGAAGTGCCCCCCTTGCCATATCACGTGCCTGGTCTGTGATCCGGGTGGCACGAACCGCGAGCGAGATTGTCTCCTACTCCGAGGCCAGCTCGAGCATGTCACAGACCAGCTAGATGGCGACACATAGGTTGTCATGTTCGTCGCTCTCCTTTTGGAGGGTGTCCTTCACCTCACTGAGCTCCTTCTTCAGGCCATGGCTCTTCACCACCTCTGCCTCAAGCTTGTCGTCGAGACCTACCCAAGTCATGTACCAATCGTGTCAAAAGGCTTGCCACGAATTCCAGAGAGAAAGACAACAAGGGAAACCAGAGACTTACCATCCACGTCTACCCAAAGCTAGCGCACCTCATCGCGCTACTGCCTCGGCCTCCAGTCGTTGGACCTCTTCTTTGCGCTGGTCGACCTCCGCGGCGAGCCTGGCGGACACGCCCTCAGCTGCAATCTTTAGGTCTCTCTCCCTCTAAAGCTTACCCTCGATGTAGTTGATCTGCTATTGTGCGGTGGCACGCTCCCGGTGAGCCAGCTCAGTCCTCGTGTGGAGCTCCTCTACGGCCTAAAGCAAATCATCCCGCTCCTTTTATTGTCGCTCGCCCTCCATGGTGTCCATTCGCACCCTCTCGATCAGGGCCACGAGCTTCTCCTCGGCCTCACGGGTGTCATCACGAGCGTCCTTCTCCCTGACTCGGAGGTTGGCCACCTCTCAAGCGGTAGGGGATAGCTCAGCCACCTCCTGACGGGCGGTAGCAAGCTATGCGGCCAGCACCTCACTCCGCCGTGTCTCCTCGGCAAGGAAATGGGACTTCTATCGGCTACAGGCCATAAGGATCTATGAAGAAGACAAGACTTAGAGGTGCAGAAAGAGAACATGAGGGTCAGAACCATGGTCATATCATACCTAGCCAAACGGGGTGATAATGTCTCACATTGAGCTCAGCATAGTGGTCAGGGCACGAATCGCATCCCCAACCTTAGAGTGGACGCTCCACCATTCCCTCTCCTCTACCGCTTCATCGAGGGCAGCCACCCAGACTAGAGGCCGAGACGTTCCCGCACCGACCTTAAGCACCACCAACCTCTCTAGCGGTGGTAGCTCCTCTAGAGTGGCTCCACTAGCGATAGAGGGGGCAGGTGATGTGGACACGGAGACCTACCCTATCACCACATCCACGAAGGATTCCTCGGGTGCGCCCCCTTTCGTCCGCCCCACCACGGACATGACCACCTACACGGATGATGGCTCCAGCCATGCTGCCTCCGCCTGTGACATCAAGGAAACGACCAGCCGTGCCACACCCGCCATGGGCGCCCTGGACGTGCCCTCCTTCGCCTGCTCTCCCATGGACGCCACCATTGGTTGTGCCTCCCTGGTCGACGCCGTGGCCGCCCTGATGCCACTCACGCTCACCACTGGCACAGCGTTAGCCGGCTCCTAGCATGTTTGCCAGAGGAGAATCTTTTTTAGAGCGAGCCACAGGAGAGTCCCACGTCCTCCAACGCTGCAAGGGACATGGCGGTCAGTTCATGGGCAAAATTTGTTAGGACAAAAGGACGAGAAAATTCTTGACTCACCTTGATGCCATCATGCGAGGACATTTTGGGGCCAGCTTGCCTGATCATGGCTGCTCCTCATCGGCACGTTGCCGCTTCAAGCCGTCCCTCGGCTTGGAGGGCTTGGACGAATTAGAATGGCCACCTCCCGCCGACTCCACAGGCACCACCGAGGGCTCGAACAAAGCGAGGCGACCTAATTCTGATGGCTTTGGGGCCACCGTCAAAGGCCCAGATGAGGCAAGGCACCCTGACTTCGTTGTTTTCGAGGCTGTCGTTGAAGGTCCGCAAGGGGCAGGGCGGTTCGGTTCCGCTGGCTCTAGGGCGTGTCCTCCCCCTCCTGCCTCATGACATGCCATGGGAAGGGCCTCGCCTGCTGTAAAGATAGGTCGTCATCCCTAGTGGCCAGATCATCCCATGGGATGGGCGACATGGAGCTGTGATCTTCCTCTTTCTTCGCTTCTTTTGACGAGCCTTGGTGCCGCTTCCCTCGCCGTAGCTTCGCTCACTGCTTCGACCGTGGTTTCTTCTCCTCATCATCCTTCTTCTTCTTCCTTTGTTCATCCACAACATGGTTCATCGCCCTCATGACCGCATACTTTTCTAGCAGCGCAATAGAGTCCCAAAAGGCTAACCCTACCAGCAGCTCGATGAAGCCTGCGTCCGGCCACATCACGGGATGCCTCGGGATCGGGACCACAATGCCGGCCTCCCCCGTGGCCTCCTTGATGCACTACGTGACCTTGCTGTCGCTTAGCAGCCCCTAGGAGAACGCGTCGGGTGTCATCCCGTATAGCGGGAGAACGCATACCATCAGGGGCACCACCCTCCTCGCGTGATACCCCCTGATGATGCTGGCCCTACGGAGGTCGTGGGTCTTTAGGAACATGATGTCCTCGAGGAGGTCGCACATCCTCTTCTTCTCCTTGATGGGTGGCTTCCACGGCCATGATGGTGGTACCTCTTCGATTAGGCGCCCAAAGAAAATCGGCAAGGGAGCGGCAGGGTCATTCTTCATGTAGAACAAATGCGAGTGCCACCCTTATTGGATCTGGAGAGCTGACATGGCATGTATGCGGCCGCTCGCTACCCCCAGAGGTGGATGCCCACGCATCCCATCGGCATCGAGGTCTCTCGACCTCTCTCCTTCTTCTTGATTAAGGAGATGGAGAAGAAATATATCCACAGCTCGAAGTAGGGCTCAATCCCTAGGTGCCCCTCGCACATCGCGATGAAGGCCGTGATGTGCTAGATCCCGTTGGGGTTCAAGTGTTGTAGCTCGATCTGATAGTGGTGCAGCAAACCCTAGAAGAATGGGTGGGCAGGAACCGTGAGTCCACGCTCATGGAAGAGCGCGAAGGAGATGACGTAGCCATCGGGCGGTCCTGATGCATCCGCATGCCCGGGCATAAGCCACTCCGCCGCATCGGTCCTCCCATGGATAAGACCACACTTGATGAGGCCCTCCATGCATGCATGGATAACATCGAAGTGGTGCCACAAATCTATGGAGGATGGAGGTGGTTGTAGAGAAGCAATGGCGGTGGTGGAGGAGCGGAAGCTACAGATCTAGCGCTCCGGCGGTATAATAGCAAGCACGGCAGATCCAAACGGCGGCGGTGGTGGAGGAATGGGAAGGTAAGGCTATAGTTTTGGTGTGCAGGATCACAAAGGGGTAGGCCGCTATTTATAGGGTGGAGCGGGGCGAGAAGGTGAACCGTCCGCCTAGATTCACGCGCCCGCTGCGCCGCATCACGTCACCTCCCTCTGAAGATCGCGCACATGGTATCTCTGGCCACACCCTCGAAGGATACGCCGAATGACGGTTCGCCCGTTCAATGGGCTAAGAACCATTGCATGTAAGAAGGGATATAGAGCTAAAAACGCTCCTAAGGCCCATTCAAGACTAGGAGTTCGAAGGCTAGTCCATCGATGGGTTCACAGTCACTCCGAGGCACCCTTAGAGCGAGGGATGGAAAGGGATAGGCCCACTAGCGGCCAGTACCTGGGCGTACGAGCATCACGGGCATCCCATCCTATGTTTGAGTCTTGGTCGGTTCCCAGTCCATGGTTTTCCCACGAAGAAAGGCAACGAGTCCTTGGGACCAGACGAATGGAGCCAAGAACTATATGGACTGACCGCTAAGAGTCTAGAGTCGATCACCAGCTGACCCATGCTAGACCCCCATGAATGGGAAGCCAGGGCCCCACTCGGACTAGCCCGCTAACAACTCATCGAGCATCATATTTCGTCCATCAAGGAAAAACGTGGCACGGCTCAGCCCCTCTGTTTTATAAAAAACGCTTGAGAGACGACGATCATAAAGAAGGGCCGACTCTTGACTAGACCCCTGCTACATGTAGGGGCTCAAGGAAAGTTGGACTCATAAGGAGACCAAACGCGCGGTCGTAGTACAACGGTGGACCGATCGGATCCTAGGGGACCGGAATCAAGAAAAATCTTTTTGACCTCCCGAATCATACGGTTACATGCCCCAAGAAGACCGATCGTAACAAAAGGGAACCACTACCCTACCAAGACACACCACGGGCTAAAAAAAGAAGGCCAAGGCCCTCAGAGTCCTTCCATCCGAAAAAGCCTCCAAAGGAGTATTCTACTCCTTCGTGGGCTCAGGGGCTACTATTGGGTATCAATATCTGGGATACCCAAAGCAAGGAAGTTAGTGCCCATGCTGACTTCCTGGATGGAGCAAGACATATTAAAAGGTCTCGCCTGACCACAAGGCCACGGGCTACGTCTCACCTGACCTCGAGGCCGCGGGCTCCATCTCGCCCGACTCCTTGGGTACGAGCTTCGTCTCGCCCGACCCCAAGGCCACAGGATCCGTCTCACCCAACCTCGAGGCCGTAGGCTCCGTCTCGCCTGACCCCTTGGGTGCAGGCTCCGTCTTGCCTGACCCCAAGGCCACAGGATCCGTCTCACCCGACCTCGAGGCCGCAGGCTCTGTCTCGCCCAGGCTCCGTCTCGCCCGACCCCATGGGTGCGGGCTCTGTCTCGCCCAAGGCTATGGGCTCCGTCTTGTCCGACCCCTTGGGTACGGGCTCTATCTCACCCGACCCCTTGGTTGCGAGCTCTTTCTCGCCTGATCCCAAGGCCTTGGCATCCATCTTGCCCGACCCTAAATCCGCGGGATCCGTCTCGCCTGACCTCGAGGCCGTGGGCTCCTTCTCACCTGACCCCTTGGGTGTGGGTTCCATCTCGCCCAAGGCTGTGGGCTCTGTCTTGCCCGACCTCTTGGGTGTGGGCTCCGTCTCGCCCAACCCCAAGGACGTGGTTTCCGTCTCGCCTAAGGCCGTGGGTTCCGTCTCGCCTGACCCCTTGGGTGAGGGCTCCGTCTCACCCGACCCCAAGGATGTAGTTTTCGTCTTGTCCAACGGGGACCCATACCGCTAGCAACCACTCTAGGTCCAAGCGTATGGGCCTAGGTCAAAACTCTCACACTAGAGAAGAGACTGGCACGCCTCGATGTAACCTGTGGCCATAACGGGCCATACCTGGGTATTCATATCAAGAACAGTGTCAGGCGTGCCGGTGTTGTTCTGCCTAACGCTTGTATGGACGCTGACAGACACATCAGTTCACCACGACGTCCGTCATGATGGAGTCGGACGTCATGACCGACAGATGACGCCTGCGCATGGTGCTAGTGGTGAACAGGGCCATGACTTGGCACCGTCCCTGTTGACATCTATAGGATCATGCGAGACCTGCATGAAGGAGAAAAAGGACCCGATGACCCTGGAAGCCTTCTTCCCTCTCTCTCTCATTCTTCTCCTCTTCCTCCGTTGTAACCCGCATTTTTCCCTTTGGCTATAAAAGGAAAAGCAGGGCGTCCCGGGATGAGACGAAATTGGAACACAAGCGCACGCCACGAGCACACGGCTGAGTGACAAGCGAGCTCTCAGCACCCATTCACTTCTTACACCAGAGACTTGGGATCCTCCCCCTCTCTCACGGGGTTGTAACCCCAGCTGCAAACAAGTACAGGTAACACGAGCAGCAGCGAACTAAATGTAGGGACGTTCTACCCAAAATAGTATAAACCATTGTGTTCTTCGAGCATACCATTCGAGTCAGACGTGTAAATATAAATTTACTCGTCGATGGTCCAAAAACACCGACGGGTCTTATCCTCTTCCCTGGGGTGCACACACGCCGCCACGGCCGTTCGGCGTCCGCCCTTTCAAATTAGCCGCGTGCCGCGGTAATTGTCCTCTGCTGCCGCCGCGAGGGGCAGAGGAACATTTCACGCGTCCCGTGATCCATTCCCACCGATAAAATCTTCATCTGACAGTGTGGGGGACGCGCATGGTCCGTGGAATCTCCACGCTCGCGCCACAAAATCTCCTCGAGAATGCGTGGTTTACAGAGAGGGTTATTGATAAAACTAGTAGTCTAGTGCTAGTGCTTAGCTGTTTTATCTCTACTATAAGGGACCAATCAAAACTATACTAGGTCTCCAAAAAAAAGTCCCCCGCTGAGAGACTACAACCATTGTGCACCAACGAAATTGTACCCAAGATTTCCGTATCATTAAAATCTATGGCTCCTAATTCTTTCTCACAGGCTTCAACTTGATCCGATGGCCAACGTTATTTGGATCTCCCCACCCAGGCTTCAACGCACGCCTCACACATCCCGCAGGCTATAGTAAAATGGAAACCAATGAAAGTCAATCAAGGCAAATATGGAAGTCAATCAAGGCAAATAGGAAGAAGGGATCCGTGACTCCGATCAAGGCAATTTCCAGAATTGTCATTCTAATGGAAAAACCCACGCCGAGCTCGGCCCCATCTGACACGCCCCTTCCAAAACTCTTCGTGTCGTTCTGGTATTGCGTCAATAAGAAATGACGATAGACCTGTCAATATACCCACTCGCATATTTCCGTCAAGAACATGTGGAACCTGGTTTGGTGACCCCACGTGTCAGTAGGAGCAGTGGAGCGTCTGCAGCGTGGCTAAACCTAGAAAGGTCTACCCCTTTCTTCTCATAAAATACCAACGGCGGCACCCTGGACAATGAAGCAAAACGGGTCACTTACAGTCCGAGCCCACAGAGAGAAGATCGATGAAGAAGTTTAGCACATTTGGTTTTACCTATTTTTTTAAAAAAGAAGAAAAAATATCCAGTTTCACCCTCCAAAGAGAGGAGTTAGACCACTGTGTTACAAAAGTAACATACACGCCCCGACCGAGTTTACTAAATAAATGAATCGACATGACACGTGATTATGAAAATAAAAGACCATTATGAAATAGAACACGCAAGCTAGAGACAAATAGTTTTGTTCTAATTTTTAGATATATAGCTTTTGCTATGACCTAAATATATGTTATGTCTGTATACATAGTAAAAACTACTTCATCCATTCCAAATTATAAGTCGCTTTGATTTTTTTTTACATCTATTTTGTTATGCATCTAGATATAATAATATGTCTAGATACATAGCAAAATGGATGAACAAAAAAGCAATGTTTTCCTAAACGGTAAACGGTAGATAGTCGGCGAGGTCTCGTGTAGCGTTTAGACCGTGTACACGGTGTGTACACGGTTTTACACGGATTACTCGTTTTTACTTTATTTGTAAAAATAACTATAATAACATGTGTATATATTACTATAACATAGATAATATTTGTATATTCAAATAATTTTATTATGAAAGTATATTCCACAACTAATCTAATGGTACTTATTACACATCATAAACATTTGTAATATTTTGAAAATAACATAGATAAATTATTTTCAAAATATTACCCAGTGTTCGCCTACACGGCCGTGTAGACCGATTACATGACCGTTTTTTACCGTTTACACGGCGATTCCGTGTAACCTACCGTTTATGGCCTAAACTGCACGTTCGGCTACCGAGTAGCGATTACACGCCGAGTAATCGGTCTACACGGCCGTGTAGGCGAACACTGCAAAAAAGTCAAAGCGACTTATAATTTAGAATGAAGGGAGTATGTATCTAGAAAAGCTAAAACGACTTATAATTTAAAACAGATGGAGTACTTAAAACTTACTTGATAAATCAGTTGATTATACCAAGAAGATATGTTTTTTTTTCTTTTGTCCAATAATTTTCATTAGTTAGCTTTCTAATAACCGAAAATCATTTGAAGAAAGAAAAATAGGATGGGGGGAGAGAGAGAAACCGAGGAACAACCAGATAAATATCCATCACGGTTGCGCACATATATTTACTACTATATCTACTATTTAATTTAAAAAAAAGATCAAATATAATTTTTTTCATTTATCAAACGTGAATTATAGAGTTACTTTAAGAAGCTATATCTACTTTAAAAAGCTTGGTACGTCATCTTTGATTATTTGAGATGAAGTTTGCATGAAGTGGTCATGAAGATCTCCAAGACATGTTTAAGAACTTAGGCAGATTGTAAATTATATGGTTAATGTGAGAAATAACTTTATTATGCATTGTTACGTGTAAGTGTTTTCCGGATTGTATAGACATGGTCATATATAATTGTGTGAATGTTGAACTCTAGAAGAAAAAAATTATTGTTTGGTTGTTTTCATGTACATCCCTAAAACGAAACCGTAGCGTTAGCACAAACACTATTCTAGTTTTATTAATAATCCGGCCTTTGATCTCTCTGCTAGTACTTCGTAGTACTGTAGTTTTTTTTATTTTATTAACCCCGCGGTAAGGCGCGGCAGGAGGGCGGCGAATGGGGTGCGAGTGCGACGCAGTAGAAGTTGGAGGGAGGACCGGAGGAGAGAGCGGGAGGCGGGCGACAGCAACAGCTGTCCAATCGGGATCAGGTGGCTCATGTCAGGAGGTGATGGAGGCAGCGTGGTGGCGGGGCCCACCCGTCGGTCTGTATGTGTACCTCTCCCTTCCCATCCCAGGCCGTGTTCATTTTGCAAATTTTTTGAAACCGATAAATAGTACCATTTTTGTTTTATTTGGCAAATATTATCTAATCGTGGACCAACTAGGTTCAAAAGATTCATCTCGTGATTTCCAACTAAACTGTGTAATTAGTTATTTTTTTACCTATATTTAATACTCCATACAAACGACTAAAAATTGATGTGACGAAGAGAGAATAAAAAAACTTAGAATTTAGATGGCATCTAAACAAGGCCTCAGTCACCCAGCCAGCTCGAGGTCATGGTCTCCAACAACCGCGCGATGTAAAATACAGGATCCATTCGTTTTTTAGCGGTACAGTTAAAAGATTTAATATTTATTTTTTTATCTTCTTTAACAATAAAATCTAAAAGACAATTTTATTTGTAAATGAGTTTTCAGAAGAAAAAATACTTAGATTTAGATTATGCCTCTCTTAGCATCTAAAATAGATCTTCTATGCAGATATTTTGTTGGAGGCATTGTGTTGGCTTAGGTCTGCTCACGGAGACAGCCTGACTCCCACCCTCCTGCTCGCGCTGGGGACAGGCCTGGCCCACCGGGGTCGGGCCTCACTTGGGGACTGGTAAGAGCGTATCGCTCTAGTAGACATTGTCTATATTCAACCCTTTCTCATGTTAAGATCTAGAAGCTATGATTGCAGAAACAAACGCTGAGTAAAACTAGTCAGACCTCAAGAAACCTACGCCCCACTTGCTATGGCGTTTTTGCTCACCAGCGTGATCAGAGTTTTTTCCCGTACCCCAAGCTTTTTAGCCTTAACAATGGAAAGAGTCGGAATGCATTAAAGAGTATATCTACCTGGCAAATATTCTTTGTGCCTGACCCTTTCTCATGTTAGGATTCTAGAAGCAAGGGTTGTGGAAATGAACGCTAAGTAAAATTGGTCGGACCGTAAGAAACATACGCCCCAGCGGCTATGGTGTTTTTGCTCACCAGCGTGATCAGAGTTTTTTTTTCCACATCCCAAACTTTTTATCCTTAACTACAAAAAGAGTCAGAATGCATTACCCTTTTTATACAAAAAGGGGAGAAGAGCTAAAAATTTGTTTGGCAATAACAAAATTTAAGAGCTTGTTCACTTATTACCAGTTCGCCGCCTGGCTTATCTACCTAACTAATTTCTCAGGGGGATGATCTCATCCTCTATCTCCGTAGGTAAATCCTGTGCTAGAGGGGCCACCTCCTTCTCGATGTCATCCAACTCGGCACGAGAACTATCACAGGTAAGGTGGGATACAGAGCTAAAAACGCTCCAACGGCCCATTTAGGTCCAAGAGTTCGAAGGCTAGCCCTCCAACAGGGTCACAGCCGCTCCAGGATGCCCTTAGAGTGAGGGGTGGAAGGGAATGGGCCCACTAGCATCCAGTACCCAGGCACATGAGTGTTGCGGGCATCCCGGCCCACGTTCGAGTCTTGATCGGTTCCCAATCCATGGTTTTTCCTCGAAGAAAGGCAATAAGCCCTCAGGACCGGTTGAACGGACCCAAGAACTATATGGATTGGCCACTGATAATCTAGAGTTGATCACCAGCTGACCCATGCCAGACCCCCATGAACATGAAGCCGAGGCCCCACTTGGACTAGCCCGTTAACAGCTCACCGGGCACCACATTTCGTCCATCGAGGAAAAATATGGCACGGCTTAGCCCCTCAATTTTATCGAAAAAATGCTTGAGGGACGACGATAAAAAAGACAAGCCGACCCTCAACCGGACCCCTGCAATGTGTGGGGGCTCGAGGGAAGTTGGGCTCGCAAGGAGACCGAATACGATGTCGCAGGACGATGGCTTGGATCCTAGGGAGGGGTCCGTCTCCTCGATCTTTAGTGAAATCCAACCCCGGCAACGGCAAGGGGTTGGGCCTCACTTGGGGGTTGATAAGGATATATATATATATATATCCTTTCTAAACTATCATCGTGCCCGACCATTTCTCACATTAAAAACCTAGAGGCAAGGTTTGCGAAAATGAACGCTGAGTAAAACTGGTCGGACTCCAAGAAACCTACGACCCAGCGGCTATGGCACTCTTGCTTACCAGCATGATCATAGTTTCTCACCACACCTCGAGCTCTATAGTCTCAACAATAGGCAGGGTCAGAACACATGAACCCTTTCTGAAATAGTCGTCATGCCCGACCCTTTCTCACGTTAAACCTAGAGGCAAGGTTTGCGGAAACAAACGCTGAGTAAAACTAATCGGATCGCAAGAAACCTATGTCCCAGCGGCTACAACACTCTTGCTTTCTAGCATGATCAGAGTTTCTCTCCCACACCTCAAGCTCTACACTCTTAACAATAGGAAGGGTCAGAGCGCTTTAACCCTTTTTACACATAAAAAGGGAGAAAGAACAAATTTGTTCAACCGAAACAAAAAAACAAGCTTGTTTAGATGAAATAGAAGGGTTGGAACTTATCCACGTTTCACAAATGCACCGCCTAACCTATCTGACTAAACTAACCCCTTGGGGGGACGATTTCATCTTCTATCTTGGCAAAAACGTCATGCACTAAGGGGGCCACCTCTTTCTCGATGTTGTCTAGCTCGGTGTCGGTATAGATGGACGCGAAGCCTTAGCTCATCGTCGCCAGATTGATGTTCTCATAATGAGAATGGGCGATCGTGAATGATCGGTGAACGCCAAAGCGAAGTGCCCCCCTTGCCATATCACGTGCCTGGTCTGTGATCCGGGTGGCACGAACCGCGAGCGAGATTGTCTCCTACTCCGAGGCCAGCTCGAGCATGTCACAGACCAGCTAGATGGCGACACATAGGTTGTCATGTTCGTCGCTCTCCTTTTGGAGGGTGTCCTTCACCTCACTGAGCTCCTTCTTCAGGCCATGGCTCTTCACCACCTCTGCCTCAAGCTTGTCGTCGAGACCTACCCAAGTCATGTACCAATCGTGTCAAAAGGCTTGCCACGAATTCCAGAGAGAAAGACAACAAGGGAAACCAGAGACTTACCATCCACGTCTACCCAAAGCTAGCGCACCTCATCGCGCTACTGCCTCGGCCTCCAGTCGTTGGACCTCTTCTTTGCGCTGGTCGACCTCCGCGGCGAGCCTGGCGGACACGCCCTCAGCTGCAATCTTTAGGTCTCTCTCCCTCTAAAGCTTACCCTCGATGTAGTTGATCTGCTATTGTGCGGTGGCACGCTCCCGGTGAGCCAGCTCAGTCCTCGTGTGGAGCTCCTCTACGGCCTAAAGCAAATCATCCCGCTCCTTTTATTGTCGCTCGCCCTCCATGGTGTCCATTCGCACCCTCTCGATCAGGGCCACGAGCTTCTCCTCGGCCTCACGGGTGTCATCACGAGCGTCCTTCTCCCTGACTCGGAGGTTGGCCACCTCTCAAGCGGTAGGGGATAGCTCAGCCACCTCCTGACGGGCGGTAGCAAGCTATGCGGCCAGCACCTCACTCCGCCGTGTCTCCTCGGCAAGGAAATGGGACTTCTATCGGCTACAGGCCATAAGGATCTATGAAGAAGACAAGACTTAGAGGTGCAGAAAGAGAACATGAGGGTCAGAACCATGGTCATATCATACCTAGCCAAACGGGGTGATAATGTCTCACATTGAGCTCAGCATAGTGGTCAGGGCACGAATCGCATCCCCAACCTTAGAGTGGACGCTCCACCATTCCCTCTCCTCTACCGCTTCATCGAGGGCAGCCACCCAGACTAGAGGCCGAGACGTTCCCGCACCGACCTTAAGCACCACCAACCTCTCTAGCGGTGGTAGCTCCTCTAGAGTGGCTCCACTAGCGATAGAGGGGGCAGGTGATGTGGACACGGAGACCTACCCTATCACCACATCCACGAAGGATTCCTCGGGTGCGCCCCCTTTCGTCCGCCCCACCACGGACATGACCACCTACACGGATGATGGCTCCAGCCATGCTGCCTCCGCCTGTGACATCAAGGAAACGACCAGCCGTGCCACACCCGCCATGGGCGCCCTGGACGTGCCCTCCTTCGCCTGCTCTCCCATGGACGCCACCATTGGTTGTGCCTCCCTGGTCGACGCCGTGGCCGCCCTGATGCCACTCACGCTCACCACTGGCACAGCGTTAGCCGGCTCCTAGCATGTTTGCCAGAGGAGAATCTTTTTTAGAGCGAGCCACAGGAGAGTCCCACGTCCTCCAACGCTGCAAGGGACATGGCGGTCAGTTCATGGGCAAAATTTGTTAGGACAAAAGGACGAGAAAATTCTTGACTCACCTTGATGCCATCATGCGAGGACATTTTGGGGCCAGCTTGCCTGATCATGGCTGCTCCTCATCGGCACGTTGCCGCTTCAAGCCGTCCCTCGGCTTGGAGGGCTTGGACGAATTAGAATGGCCACCTCCCGCCGACTCCACAGGCACCACCGAGGGCTCGAACAAAGCGAGGCGACCTAATTCTGATGGCTTTGGGGCCACCGTCAAAGGCCCAGATGAGGCAAGGCACCCTGACTTCGTTGTTTTCGAGGCTGTCGTTGAAGGTCCGCAAGGGGCAGGGCGGTTCGGTTCCGCTGGCTCTAGGGCGTGTCCTCCCCCTCCTGCCTCATGACATGCCATGGGAAGGGCCTCGCCTGCTGTAAAGATAGGTCGTCATCCCTAGTGGCCAGATCATCCCATGGGATGGGCGACATGGAGCTGTGATCTTCCTCTTTCTTCGCTTCTTTTGACGAGCCTTGGTGCCGCTTCCCTCGCCGTAGCTTCGCTCACTGCTTCGACCGTGGTTTCTTCTCCTCATCATCCTTCTTCTTCTTCCTTTGTTCATCCACAACATGGTTCATCGCCCTCATGACCGCATACTTTTCTAGCAGCGCAATAGAGTCCCAAAAGGCTAACCCTACCAGCAGCTCGATGAAGCCTGCGTCCGGCCACATCACGGGATGCCTCGGGATCGGGACCACAATGCCGGCCTCCCCCGTGGCCTCCTTGATGCACTACGTGACCTTGCTGTCGCTTAGCAGCCCCTAGGAGAACGCGTCGGGTGTCATCCCGTATAGCGGGAGAACGCATACCATCAGGGGCACCACCCTCCTCGCGTGATACCCCCTGATGATGCTGGCCCTACGGAGGTCGTGGGTCTTTAGGAACATGATGTCCTCGAGGAGGTCGCACATCCTCTTCTTCTCCTTGATGGGTGGCTTCCACGGCCATGATGGTGGTACCTCTTCGATTAGGCGCCCAAAGAAAATCGGCAAGGGAGCGGCAGGGTCATTCTTCATGTAGAACAAATGCGAGTGCCACCCTTATTGGATCTGGAGAGCTGACATGGCATGTATGCGGCCGCTCGCTACCCCCAGAGGTGGATGCCCACGCATCCCATCGGCATCGAGGTCTCTCGACCTCTCTCCTTCTTCTTGATTAAGGAGATGGAGAAGAAATATATCCACAGCTCGAAGTAGGGCTCAATCCCTAGGTGCCCCTCGCACATCGCGATGAAGGCCGTGATGTGCTAGATCCCGTTGGGGTTCAAGTGTTGTAGCTCGATCTGATAGTGGTGCAGCAAACCCTAGAAGAATGGGTGGGCAGGAACCGTGAGTCCACGCTCATGGAAGAGCGCGAAGGAGATGACGTAGCCATCGGGCGGTCCTGATGCATCCGCATGCCCGGGCATAAGCCACTCCGCCGCATCGGTCCTCCCATGGATAAGACCACACTTGATGAGGCCCTCCATGCATGCATGGATAACATCGAAGTGGTGCCACAAATCTATGGAGGATGGAGGTGGTTGTAGAGAAGCAATGGCGGTGGTGGAGGAGCGGAAGCTACAGATCTAGCGCTCCGGCGGTATAATAGCAAGCACGGCAGATCCAAACGGCGGCGGTGGTGGAGGAATGGGAAGGTAAGGCTATAGTTTTGGTGTGCAGGATCACAAAGGGGTAGGCCGCTATTTATAGGGTGGAGCGGGGCGAGAAGGTGAACCGTCCGCCTAGATTCACGCGCCCGCTGCGCCGCATCACGTCACCTCCCTCTGAAGATCGCGCACATGGTATCTCTGGCCACACCCTCGAAGGATACGCCGAATGACGGTTCGCCCGTTCAATGGGCTAAGAACCATTGCATGTAAGAAGGGATATAGAGCTAAAAACGCTCCTAAGGCCCATTCAAGACTAGGAGTTCGAAGGCTAGTCCATCGATGGGTTCACAGTCACTCCGAGGCACCCTTAGAGCGAGGGATGGAAAGGGATAGGCCCACTAGCGGCCAGTACCTGGGCGTACGAGCATCACGGGCATCCCATCCTATGTTTGAGTCTTGGTCGGTTCCCAGTCCATGGTTTTCCCACGAAGAAAGGCAACGAGTCCTTGGGACCAGACGAATGGAGCCAAGAACTATATGGACTGACCGCTAAGAGTCTAGAGTCGATCACCAGCTGACCCATGCTAGACCCCCATGAATGGGAAGCCAGGGCCCCACTCGGACTAGCCCGCTAACAACTCATCGAGCATCATATTTCGTCCATCAAGGAAAAACGTGGCACGGCTCAGCCCCTCTGTTTTATAAAAAACGCTTGAGAGACGACGATCATAAAGAAGGGCCGACTCTTGACTAGACCCCTGCTACATGTAGGGGCTCAAGGAAAGTTGGACTCATAAGGAGACCAAACGCGCGGTCGTAGTACAACGGTGGACCGATCGGATCCTAGGGGACCGGAATCAAGAAAAATCTTTTTGACCTCCCGAATCATACGGTTACATGCCCCAAGAAGACCGATCGTAACAAAAGGGAACCACTACCCTACCAAGACACACCACGGGCTAAAAAAAGAAGGCCAAGGCCCTCAGAGTCCTTCCATCCGAAAAAGCCTCCAAAGGAGTATTCTACTCCTTCGTGGGCTCAGGGGCTACTATTGGGTATCAATATCTGGGATACCCAAAGCAAGGAAGTTAGTGCCCATGCTGACTTCCTGGATGGAGCAAGACATATTAAAAGGTCTCGCCTGACCACAAGGCCACGGGCTACGTCTCACCTGACCTCGAGGCCGCGGGCTCCATCTCGCCCGACTCCTTGGGTACGAGCTTCGTCTCGCCCGACCCCAAGGCCACAGGATCCGTCTCACCCAACCTCGAGGCCGTAGGCTCCGTCTCGCCTGACCCCTTGGGTGCAGGCTCCGTCTTGCCTGACCCCAAGGCCACAGGATCCGTCTCACCCGACCTCGAGGCCGCAGGCTCTGTCTCGCCCAGGCTCCGTCTCGCCCGACCCCATGGGTGCGGGCTCTGTCTCGCCCAAGGCTATGGGCTCCGTCTTGTCCGACCCCTTGGGTACGGGCTCTATCTCACCCGACCCCTTGGTTGCGAGCTCTTTCTCGCCTGATCCCAAGGCCTTGGCATCCATCTTGCCCGACCCTAAATCCGCGGGATCCGTCTCGCCTGACCTCGAGGCCGTGGGCTCCTTCTCACCTGACCCCTTGGGTGTGGGTTCCATCTCGCCCAAGGCTGTGGGCTCTGTCTTGCCCGACCTCTTGGGTGTGGGCTCCGTCTCGCCCAACCCCAAGGACGTGGTTTCCGTCTCGCCTAAGGCCGTGGGTTCCGTCTCGCCTGACCCCTTGGGTGAGGGCTCCGTCTCACCCGACCCCAAGGATGTAGTTTTCGTCTTGTCCAACGGGGACCCATACCGCTAGCAACCACTCTAGGTCCAAGCGTATGGGCCTAGGTCAAAACTCTCACACTAGAGAAGAGACTGGCACGCCTCGATGTAACCTGTGGCCATAACGGGCCATACCTGGGTATTCATATCAAGAACAGTGTCAGGCGTGCCGGTGTTGTTCTGCCTAACGCTTGTATGGACGCTGACAGACACATCAGTTCACCACGACGTCCGTCATGATGGAGTCGGACGTCATGACCGACAGATGACGCCTGCGCATGGTGCTAGTGGTGAACAGGGCCATGACTTGGCACCGTCCCTGTTGACATCTATAGGATCATGCGAGACCTGCATGAAGGAGAAAAAGGACCCGATGACCCTGGAAGCCTTCTTCCCTCTCTCTCTCATTCTTCTCCTCTTCCTCCGTTGTAACCCGCATTTTTCCCTTTGGCTATAAAAGGAAAAGCAGGGCGTCCCGGGATGAGACGAAATTGGAACACAAGCGCACGCCACGAGCACACGGCTGAGTGACAAGCGAGCTCTCAGCACCCATTCACTTCTTACACCAGAGACTTGGGATCCTCCCCCTCTCTCACGGGGTTGTAACCCCAGCTGCAAACAAGTACAGGTAACACGAGCAGCAGCGAACTAAATGTAGGGACGTTCTACCCAAAATAGTATAAACCATTGTGTTCTTCGAGCATACCATTCGAGTCAGACGTGTAAATATAAATTTACTCGTCGATGGTCCAAAAACACCGACGGGTCTTATCCTCTTCCCTGGGGTGCACACACGCCGCCACGGCCGTTCGGCGTCCGCCCTTTCAAATTAGCCGCGTGCCGCGGTAATTGTCCTCTGCTGCCGCCGCGAGGGGCAGAGGAACATTTCACGCGTCCCGTGATCCATTCCCACCGATAAAATCTTCATCTGACAGTGTGGGGGACGCGCATGGTCCGTGGAATCTCCACGCTCGCGCCACAAAATCTCCTCGAGAATGCGTGGTTTACAGAGAGGGTTATTGATAAAACTAGTAGTCTAGTGCTAGTGCTTAGCTGTTTTATCTCTACTATAAGGGACCAATCAAAACTATACTAGGTCTCCAAAAAAAAGTCCCCCGCTGAGAGACTACAACCATTGTGCACCAACGAAATTGTACCCAAGATTTCCGTATCATTAAAATCTATGGCTCCTAATTCTTTCTCACAGGCTTCAACTTGATCCGATGGCCAACGTTATTTGGATCTCCCCACCCAGGCTTCAACGCACGCCTCACACATCCCGCAGGCTATAGTAAAATGGAAACCAATGAAAGTCAATCAAGGCAAATATGGAAGTCAATCAAGGCAAATAGGAAGAAGGGATCCGTGACTCCGATCAAGGCAATTTCCAGAATTGTCATTCTAATGGAAAAACCCACGCCGAGCTCGGCCCCATCTGACACGCCCCTTCCAAAACTCTTCGTGTCGTTCTGGTATTGCGTCAATAAGAAATGACGATAGACCTGTCAATATACCCACTCGCATATTTCCGTCAAGAACATGTGGAACCTGGTTTGGTGACCCCACGTGTCAGTAGGAGCAGTGGAGCGTCTGCAGCGTGGCTAAACCTAGAAAGGTCTACCCCTTTCTTCTCATAAAATACCAACGGCGGCACCCTGGACAATGAAGCAAAACGGGTCACTTACAGTCCGAGCCCACAGAGAGAAGATCGATGAAGAAGTTTAGCACATTTGGTTTTACCTATTTTTTTAAAAAAGAAGAAAAAATATCCAGTTTCACCCTCCAAAGAGAGGAGTTAGACCACTGTGTTACAAAAGTAACATACACGCCCCGACCGAGTTTACTAAATAAATGAATCGACATGACACGTGATTATGAAAATAAAAGACCATTATGAAATAGAACACGCAAGCTAGAGACAAATAGTTTTGTTCTAATTTTTAGATATATAGCTTTTGCTATGACCTAAATATATGTTATGTCTGTATACATAGTAAAAACTACTTCATCCATTCCAAATTATAAGTCGCTTTGATTTTTTTTTACATCTATTTTGTTATGCATCTAGATATAATAATATGTCTAGATACATAGCAAAATGGATGAACAAAAAAGCAATGTTTTCCTAAACGGTAAACGGTAGATAGTCGGCGAGGTCTCGTGTAGCGTTTAGACCGTGTACACGGTGTGTACACGGTTTTACACGGATTACTCGTTTTTACTTTATTTGTAAAAATAACTATAATAACATGTGTATATATTACTATAACATAGATAATATTTGTATATTCAAATAATTTTATTATGAAAGTATATTCCACAACTAATCTAATGGTACTTATTACACATCATAAACATTTGTAATATTTTGAAAATAACATAGATAAATTATTTTCAAAATATTACCCAGTGTTCGCCTACACGGCCGTGTAGACCGATTACATGACCGTTTTTTACCGTTTACACGGCGATTCCGTGTAACCTACCGTTTATGGCCTAAACTGCACGTTCGGCTACCGAGTAGCGATTACACGCCGAGTAATCGGTCTACACGGCCGTGTAGGCGAACACTGCAAAAAAGTCAAAGCGACTTATAATTTAGAATGAAGGGAGTATGTATCTAGAAAAGCTAAAACGACTTATAATTTAAAACAGATGGAGTACTTAAAACTTACTTGATAAATCAGTTGATTATACCAAGAAGATATGTTTTTTTTTCTTTTGTCCAATAATTTTCATTAGTTAGCTTTCTAATAACCGAAAATCATTTGAAGAAAGAAAAATAGGATGGGGGGAGAGAGAGAAACCGAGGAACAACCAGATAAATATCCATCACGGTTGCGCACATATATTTACTACTATATCTACTATTTAATTTAAAAAAAAGATCAAATATAATTTTTTTCATTTATCAAACGTGAATTATAGAGTTACTTTAAGAAGCTATATCTACTTTAAAAAGCTTGGTACGTCATCTTTGATTATTTGAGATGAAGTTTGCATGAAGTGGTCATGAAGATCTCCAAGACATGTTTAAGAACTTAGGCAGATTGTAAATTATATGGTTAATGTGAGAAATAACTTTATTATGCATTGTTACGTGTAAGTGTTTTCCGGATTGTATAGACATGGTCATATATAATTGTGTGAATGTTGAACTCTAGAAGAAAAAAATTATTGTTTGGTTGTTTTCATGTACATCCCTAAAACGAAACCGTAGCGTTAGCACAAACACTATTCTAGTTTTATTAATAATCCGGCCTTTGATCTCTCTGCTAGTACTTCGTAGTACTGTAGTTTTTTTTATTTTATTAACCCCGCGGTAAGGCGCGGCAGGAGGGCGGCGAATGGGGTGCGAGTGCGACGCAGTAGAAGTTGGAGGGAGGACCGGAGGAGAGAGCGGGAGGCGGGCGACAGCAACAGCTGTCCAATCGGGATCAGGTGGCTCATGTCAGGAGGTGATGGAGGCAGCGTGGTGGCGGGGCCCACCCGTCGGTCTGTATGTGTACCTCTCCCTTCCCATCCCAGGCCGTGTTCATTTTGCAAATTTTTTGAAACCGATAAATAGTACCATTTTTGTTTTATTTGGCAAATATTATCTAATCGTGGACCAACTAGGTTCAAAAGATTCATCTCGTGATTTCCAACTAAACTGTGTAATTAGTTATTTTTTTACCTATATTTAATACTCCATACAAACGACTAAAAATTGATGTGACGAAGAGAGAATAAAAAAACTTAGAATTTAGATGGCATCTAAACAAGGCCTCAGTCACCCAGCCAGCTCGAGGTCATGGTCTCCAACAACCGCGCGATGTAAAATACAGGATCCATTCGTTTTTTAGCGGTACAGTTAAAAGATTTAATATTTATTTTTTTATCTTCTTTAACAATAAAATCTAAAAGACAATTTTATTTGTAAATGAGTTTTCAGAAGAAAAAATACTTAGATTTAGATTATGCCTCTCTTAGCATCTAAAATAGATCTTCTATGCAGATATTTTGTTGGAGGCATTGTGTTGGCTTAGGTCTGCTCACGGAGACAGCCTGACTCCCACCCTCCTGCTCGCGCTGGGGACAGGCCTGGCCCACCGCAGGGTAAAGAAAACGAAAAGGGGCAGAAAAATATGAGATGGCCTGGCCCTGGCCTCGCCGGGGGCACGGACGGGTCCCCCCACCGGCCGATCCGGCTGTGTGTTGCGCGGGCGGGTCAATTCGCGTGTGACTGGCTGGCTGACCCACCCCGACGCGATCGCGCGCCTGCCTGACCCCCGTGGCCCGTGCCGTTCCATCCCCCTGGCCTGTGGCCTCGCCCTGTTTCCCCCGTCGCGGGCCACGTTTCCCGCTTCTCTATTGCGGCGGCCCTCACCCACACGCGCCGGTACGGGGGGCCAGCACGGACGGGCACGGACACCCTCGCGCGCGCCGCGGGGTGACCTCACCCGCGGTAACCAACCCAGCTCCTAGTCCCTATCCTATTCCTATCCATCTATCCCGCGGCTGGATCGCACTCCGACTCCGACCCACGCCGCGGCGGCGGCGGCGGCGGCGGCGGCAGAGGGATGGGGGTGCGGCGCGGCGCGGCAGGCGCAGCGCGTGGAATTTCGTTGCGGCGGCAGCGCCACGCAGCGCCGCGCGCGCGGCCTCGCGGCGTTACGCGTGGAGCCCCGTGGACAGCGGACGGGTTCGATTCGGCCGGTCGGGACGGGACGGGACCGGGCGCGATCGGTCCGAGATGTGGTGCGCGCACACGCGGGTTCGGTGCGGTGGTGGGTCAGTCAGGGGCTCAGTCACACGACTCGCTCGCGTTTGCGATCGCACATTCGCAGCAGCGATGTGAAGAAAAGGAAGCGGGCCTGCGTCAACTCAACTCGCCACTCCTACAGTGATAGGATAAGGCTCTTGGACAAGATGTGTTCTTTGTATGTGGAGAAAAAAGAAAGAAAGAAGAGGAGGGGCGAATTTTGAGGGATGAATCACGATGGCATGAGGTTCTTTTCGGCAGGGCCTATTTTATTCGGTGAATGGATGGGCTAGGTAATCAGGGATCGGGTTACATGGATGGCGGCAACAGGACAAGCTACCTACTCGAAGTGATCTTGTTGTCGAGTGGGAGTGGGAGTGGGAGTGGGAGTGGGAGTGGGAGTGGGAGTGATTGAGTGGGTGCTTTGCAGTTGTGCTGCCTAAGTTTCGAGATCATATAATCTCTCGGTCTCTTAAATGCTTGCTGTTTTAAAAATTTTATTAGAACGGATGAGTTCTAAATGAAAACTACAGTATATCGGCGACATAAAAATTTAAACTGCTTATTAAAAGAAATGCGTGACCTACAGGTCGCATTCTCAGTTTGATATGGGCTCGTCCTGTGGTTATTGACTTATTGCCAAGAGCTAAAACATTAAATTGTGTACAAACTGCCCTTTTTTTTCTTCTAAAACATCATATTTTCTGGGGCGGTAGAGTACTATGCTATCAACAAGACCTAGTTGGTAGTTATTAACTCCAGTGTCCAGTATACTTGTTTAGGATACGGTGAGAGTATCTGTGAGACCCCCTAACTAGGCCGGTCGTGGGCTGGGCCGAATGGATGACACTGTAGCGCAGGGTGATGTGAGGCAGCGCAGCCTGGGTTGATGGTACTGTAGCGTCGTGGAACCCTGTAGCACCGGAAGTAGTACCACCTCGGAAGTTGAATCTGAGCCGAACCAACTTAAAAACCCGAGCCCTGGAAAGCTAATGAACTTCGATTCAAGCTTTTTGCGCGAAGCGAGGACGAAAGCGTAAGTGAGTTAATTAGTAGGCGTGATCTATTCCTCGGGAGAGTGGATCTTAGCCGTTTTTCTCGGGCTGGGGCGTTACAAATGGTATCAGAGCCAACTCTCGTGGTTTCACGAACGTATGGCTCGGGAGCTCGGACAGGTAGCGCATGGCTAGCATGGCACTTGGGTCGGGGAGCTGGGAATATGGACGTGGGCCGTTTTTCTCGGGCTGGGGCGTTACAAATGGTATCAGAGCCAACTCTTGCGGTTTCACGAACGTATGGCTCGGGAGCTCGGACAGGTAGCGCATGGCTAGCATGGCACTTGGGTCGGGGAGCTGGGAATATGGACGTGGGCCCCGAGAGTCTCACGGTTTCACAGATATATGGCTCGGGAGCTCGGACAAGTAGCACTTGGGTCGAGGAGCTGGGAATATAAAACGTGGGCCAAGAGAGAGGCGATTCTGGACATTTGTCCCACGTTTAGGTAGGTGGGTAGGTTCAGTCCTCGATGGTCAAGTTCTTAAGGGTGGGTGTATGTGAGACCCCCTAACTGGGCCGGTCGTGGGCTGGGCCGAATGGATGACACGGTAGCGCAGGGTGATGTGAGGCAGCGCAGCCTGGGTTGATGGTTACTGTAGCGTCGTGGAACCCTGTAGCACCGGAAGTAGTACCACCTCGGAAGTTGAATCTGAGCCGAACCAACTTAAAAACGCGAGCCCTGGAAAGCTAATGAACTTCGGTTCGAATCTTTTGCACGAAACGAGGACGAAAGCGCAAGTGAGTTAATTAGCAGGCGTGATCCATTCCTCGGGAGAGTGGATCTTAGCCGTTTTTCCCGGGCTGGGGCGTTACAGTATCTCAATAGCATTCTTATATACGGAGTATGTATCACATCTGAATATTTTACTCTAATGTTTACTGCTAGTTTTCAAAATTCTCAGTCTTTTTATTTCTCTAAAGACCTGAGAGCTATCGCTTATATATATTAAGAAAATAAATTCAGATTTGGCAAATACAATTGACAGAGAAAAACTACAAACAACAACAACACCAACCTTACCAACAAACTAAAACGCTATTATCAACTTTAATAACAAACTTTTTTTATTGCACATACCTTTTTTAAGGGAAAAAACAATGTTTTATTCCGATCTCTACATAAGTTATGCTCTCAATCAAAGTTATGTACAAAACAAGCCTTTGGCATATAAAAAAAAGCACTAAAAAAGCTCAAAAAAGTAACAGTAATCTGTGCAATAAGCCTATTGAAAACGCTCATTTATGTTTGGCGAAGATCTCTTTTTATTTTCTCTAGGACACGATTTGTCTACTTTAATGTTGATCGGTCTTAATCTTTTTGTAAAGTGGACGACAAACATGTCTATTAATGAATAGTTCTGAAAATAACCCGTAAATGAGAAGACAATATCTTTCCCCCCTTTATTTTCCCACCCTCTTTTTTTCTGTTTATTAAAGGATGGAACATGTGGTATATAGTCATTTCCACGAGGACGCTATGGACATTACCGAGGATTTAATTTTCGGCCTCAGCCCTTTCAACCTCAACAAAAACAAATGGTGAGAGAGTTTGTGTAGGAGATCGACGCAAAAAGATGATAGAGATTCCTTGCAAACCCCCAAAAGAAGTGAAAACGCTTGCACAAGAGTTCTTTCTACACATCTCAATTCCAACTTGGAACGTGTTCAGTTCCGCTTCGTATCGCGATTCTCTGCTTCAACTGGACGAAATTTCGGTCCCTGTGGAGCTTTCCTTCTTTTCATCCACTCACTGCCGCCGTTACTAAATCCCAAGCACAGCAGTAGCATCATTCACGAGAAACGTACTCACCGTGGCTCCTGATCATGTTCTTTACCGGTTGCGTCGTCACTCTCCACGCCCTGTCTCAATTCTTCACCAGTAGTAATTGTTACCACTTACCACGTCCAGTCATTTTCTTTCCCCTGAACTGAACACGGCCGGACCTGCAAGGCCAACGCACTGATCCATCCGGATTAGGATCACATCACATTCTTCTCGGCCATATCTTAAGATAACACCACCCCTGTCTCGTCCCAATCCCATTATCCATCCTTACATGTACCATCGCTTTAAAAAAACAAAAAACAAAGAGCACGCAGTGTCAGCACGCAGCTCCTCCAACTCCCTAATCATTCATTCCAGTGCAGCAGCATTTGAACCTACCGGTCGGCCGTGTCGACCGATCGGCAGCGCAAACAAAGGTGGGAGTACTGGTACATCTCGAGATCCTCGCAACCAACACTGCCTTGGGTTAAAGAAAGCCAAGCTAGCAGTGGTTGCACGAGGTAGCCCAAGTTTACCGTGAATACAATACCGGAATGCTACGTGATTAGGGTCCTAGAGTCCTCTTAGATCAGTGTCACGTTCGCTTCGGTGATAAGTCATGACTAAAAGTACTGTTGACTGATTTGTTGTGAGAGAAAAATACTCAGCCCGTTCGTTTGGCTGTGGCTTATCGTAAACGATCGTAAATTTTCAGTCGGAACAATATTTTTCTCTCACACAAACTAGCCAGCAGTACTTCTTTACGAACCAGCAACTATATAAACCAGCCAACCGAATATGGTACTGTTCATTAGTTGAAAAAGTAATGCTTATAAACCCAAAGAGGACAATTTTTTCTCTTACAGAATCTTTAAGACACAGGTGGTCCCTGCAATCAGACGGTCAGAGACCCACCGGCCAGCTCGTGTCACCTGCAGCAATTTCATTCCTGCCTGTGCTCGCACGCACAAAAGGCACAGCACAGCAAGCGTGGCGTGCAGAATATTATGGCGCAGGAGGAAATGGAATCCACACGATTTTTTAAAGGTGTTTTTTTAAGAGCTCTGCAATTATCTGGAACCGAGTAGAATAATGTGAGAGCCGGATTCCCTCTCGCTCTCGGGATGATTAACCTAATCGCAAGTGGTTCGGGTTAGGGGGAGGGAGAGCCTGTCTAATTGGTTTCTTTAAGAATAGTACTTAATTAATTAATGTACGCGAGCCTACAGAGCGAGAGCGACCTTGGAAAGCTGAGCGCTTGTCCGGGCGTCCGTGGCTCCATTGCCACTGCGCCTGCAGCTTTTGCGCACACGGGGCCCTTGCCGCGGCCATGGGGTCTCGGCTCAGCTGGGGTCGCCGCCTCGAGCACGAGAGGTAGAGGAGAGACGAGGGGGGAAAGAAAAGGGAAATGCTGCATTATGCCTCTGCCGCTTGATTTTATTAACCAAAAATACTTTATTTTACTAATAATATGATTCAAAGAAACTAGCTTTTAAGTGGTGCCAAGGGCCATGGCCTGACTTGCTACTACGGCCACATTATGTGCATTGGTTTTTGATTAAGCTGTTGAGCACCAAAATGGTTTCCAACATTGTTATGTATGAGTTGCCCGTTAAGCTGTTTTTGCACCAAAATGGTTTTTCCAACAAATTGGGAAAAGATAATCTAAATTATGTTTCAAAAATAGTTTTGGAACATAATTGTCAGCTAGCTCAAGTGAAATCCAAAATTCTTTTAACAAAGCAAATGTTCAAAATTAGATTTTAATGTGAAACTAGATTTACAAGCGTTCAAAACAAGCTAAAAAATTAGTTTCTAAATAATTATATTTAGTTAGGGATGTTCTATTATTAAGATATTAGCGTTTTTTTTGCTAAATTATTAAAAAAAAATCCTGCGGCTGTGCACGTGGCCGCTGGGGCCCAATGATGTACCCATTTAGGACGTGTGGCCTGGCGTGTTTCACGCTTCCTGCATAAGCGCATACAAGAGTATGACAGCGCTTTGTGTGTTTTGGGCGAATATTACTTGTCTTTACTAATTACATATGCTAATTCTTCTAGTAGCTCCAATGGTAAATTGGACGTTAGGAATTTCATTTGCTTGTAATGTTTTCACTTGGAAATGGGGAATTTTTAGGTTGCTTAAAAAGGAAGAGTTATTGAGACTCAATAATAAAACATTTACAAACTAATTTATATCTTTGTCATCCATGTACATAGTTTTCCCAATTTATTAGCTTCATACCTTATGTTTTCCCGTTTTTTATATATTTTATTAGTAGTAGATGTGGGTGTCTAGAAATATGTGTAAGAGTTATTTAGAACCAAATTTATTAATAGTAGACTTGGTAATTTAGAACCAAATCTGAGGGAATATCTTAGTTTTTTTAATGACGGTAGAGGTAGGCAATGTAAGGAGTTACTTATAGGACCCTTCATGTCCGAGATTACCTACGAGTCTTTGGTTCATAAGGTGGGACGCAAGGGCCCGTGAAGCACCAAGGAACTCATAGACATCGCCACCAGCCACGCCACAAGAGAAGAGGTGGTCGGAGCAATCTTCGATCGTCTCGAAGACAAGGCAAGGCGGGACGAGGGTGTCGACGAAGGCACCTCCAATCGTTCCGCCAAAAGGAAGAACAAGAAGCAACGGCGCGAGAACTCGCTCGTGGCCGCTGCTGATCGCAAGGGTGGCCGAAAGCCCGCGGAGGGCATTCCGAACCACTTTGAAAAATTACTCGAGGGGTCGTGCCCGAACCACGCCTTTTCGGTTAAGCATCTGCTCAAGGACTGCAGCCTCATGCGGCGGTTCTTATCCGGAGGCTCCAACAAAGGGGAGCAGGGAAAGGACCCTGCCCCCACTGCGGACGGCGGTTCTTGTCCCAATTTATCAGCGAGGTACTATCCGACTCTAAAACCTGTTACTCCAAAATCCAGAAGCTCATGTACGCCATCCTCATCACCAAGAGGAAGCTACGCCACTACTTCGAGTCATACCCGGTGACGGTCGCAACGTCGTTCCCCCTCGGTGAGGTCGTCCAGAGCCAGGACGCCACGGGAAGAACCGCAAAGTGGGCGCTTGAGTTGATGGATCACGGCATTACGTATGCCTCCCGAACGGCGATCGAGTCCTAGGTGTTGGCTGACTTCATCACGGAGTGGACCGAAGTACAAACACCACCGGCGGATGAAGAAGGGTGCCGGTGTGGGAGTGGTCTTTGTATCACCCCTCGTGGTACGCATGAGGTATATGGTCCGTCTCTATTTCCACTCATCCAATAATGTGGCTGAGTATGAAGCGCTCATCAACGGCCTACACATTGCCATCGAGTTGGGCATCCGACGCCTCGACATCCGAGGCGACTCCTAGCTGGTTGTCAACCAAGTCATGAAGGAGTCAAGCTATCACGACGCCAAGATAGTTGTGTACTGCCAAGAAGTCCGACGGCTAGAGGACAAATTCGATGGCCTCGAACTCAATCACATCCCAAGATGTCTCAACGAGGCGGCCGACGCGCTTGCAAAGGCGGGTTAAGAAGTAGTGGAATGCCACCTGAGGGCTCTGCCGACCCCGTCAGCAAATGACGGACCCAGATTCCACACGAACATACCCATTAGCGAGCTCATTGAGCGCGACACTCGAGCCATCGAGGCAAGTGTCGTTAGCTCAGCCCCTCCGGTTGCAAAAACCAAGGATAGGGTGACGCGTGAAACATGGCCGACCCCTATCAGACCCCAAGGGCTCGGGGGCTCGAGCCATCCAATCCTAGATTGAGAGACCGAGGTCCAAAGGCCGGCCCACGAAGGACCTGAGGCCACCTCGTGTAGAACAATAGCTAGGGGAGAAAACGTAGATGAGCCTCAGCGGCCTTCGCCCAACCGGCATAGAGGCGGATAGGGTCATCTCAACCTTCTAGTTCAATCTAGCCTCTAGCTGATCCCATAGAATCCCCATTGAGGGGAAATCTGTTGGAAGGCGGGTTAAGGAGCAACGGAATGCCACCCGAGGGCTTTGCCGACCCTGTCACGAGTGATGGGACTGAATTTCATTCGAACATCCCCGTTAGCGAGCTCATCAAGCGCGTCACTTGAGCCGTCGAGGCAAGTGATGTCGTCTCAACCCCTCCAGTTACAAAACCACAGACGGGGTGATAGTCACAAAATGAGCCAACCCTTGACCGAATCCCCGCCACGCGCGCAGGCTCGGGGAAGGCCGGACTTGCAATGAGACCAAACGCACGGTCGCAGAATGATAGCTAAAATCCTAAGTTTGCTACCCTCGCCTTGGTCTCTAGTAACATCCGGTCCCAGCGACCGCAAAGGGTAAGACCTCACTCAGGGGCTGATAAAGGTATAAATACCTCCTTTTTTCAAAACAGCCGCTGCGTCGGACCTCTTCCTCATGTTAAGGTTAGTGGCAAGGTTTGTGAGAACAAATAACCAAGCATGCTTGGTAAGACTGCAAAAAACCCACGCCCCGATGGCTATGGTAACTTTGCTCACCAGCATAATCGAAATTTCCCTCTTATACACCTCGGGCCCTATGGTCTTAACGAACGGAAGGGTCAGATTGCATAAGCACCTTTTTTTGAATGCAAAAAGGAAAGAAAGAAAGTTTAATCAAATGAAATGAAATTGCGAATTTGTTTAAGCGAAACAAAGTTGCGAATCTATTTAAAAAAACGAAAGCGCCGACGCTTGTCCATAGGTTATAGATAAATGTCGATCAATACTCATTCGACTAACTACCCCCTCTCGAGGAGAACCATATATTCAATTCTGCCCACCAGGGTTTCCACAAAAGGAGTCACCATCGCTTCTACGGCATCTAGCTCAGAGGGTTCACAACCAGGCGTGAAACCGAGGCTCATCACCTCGAAATCGATGTTGTCATCATAATGTGAGCAGGTGACGGCGAAGGCTTGCGTGATCCCTGAGCGAAGAGCTTCCTTCTCTAGCTGACGCACCCATGCCATGATATCTATGGCACGGGCTATGAGCGAGATGGTCCCCTCTGCCTACACCACCTGCAGGTCATCGTAGACCACACCAAGAGCAACCTTCAAGATATCGAGCTCGTCGCTCTCCGCCTAAAGAAGACTCCTCACCTCGGTGAGATCTGTGGCCAATCCAACAACGGCACCCTCGGCCTCCAGCTTTTGGGCTTTCGTGGTCTCTAGCTCGGCCTAGAGGGAGTGGATCCTCTATTGTGCCACGTTGCGCTCTCGGACGGCCCAGTCGCGCTCCCCGTAGGCCGCGCCACGCTCCGAGTAGAGCCTCTCTGCAGTATGGCATAGTTCGTCCCGCTCCTCGCACAGCCGGGCGACCATCTCGGCGTTCAGTTTCACCCTCTGTTCTAGGGTCGTGGACATATCCTCGGCTACTAGCCTAAGATCCCGCTCCTTCTCGGCCTCGGCCAAGGGGTCGATGATCCCCTGACGGGTCTCAGCATCCTACTAGAGCATATCATCATGCTCCTTCCGCCCTCTGGTGGCCTTCTCCTGATCCCGCCGCGCTCTCTCTGATAGCTCATCAAAAGACTTCTCGGCGAGCTCCGCATCCCCACGGGCCTCGGCCTCCCACCGTCAAAGATCATCGGCCTCCACAGCAAGGGGAGTCAACTTAGCCACCGTCTATCGGAGCTAGGTGGTCACGTCCCTGTGTAGCCATGCCTCGTGGATGAGGCGATCCCAACCCTCCTTGTGTTCACAAAGGAACCAAGATTTCTCCCGGCTATGAGTTATAAGAGACTGAAAAAAGACGGTGGTCAGAAAACAAAAATAGATGAAGAAAAAAGAGATCAAGAGGAAGGACCAAGTGAATACCTGGCCGGTGAGAACAATTATGTCTCGAAGGACGCCACTGGCCTGGTTCAAAGCTTCCAGCATGGCCGTAAACCCCTCACTGAGCTTCTCCCGCTCCATGCCCTCGGTGGCATCGTCGAGGGTGAAGAGTTCCGACGACGGGTCCCATGGACTCACCCACTGAGACGGGGGCTCATCCCACGTGGGCGGGTGGCGGCCCTCTGATGGTGGGACTAGGGACAACTCACTATCGGTCTCCTCGGCAACCGCCGTGGTGCCTGAGGGTCCCTGGGCCTTGACCTCCTCGGTCCTGCCCACGGTGGGAGTCGTCTCTAGGGCCGCCGGTAGCACGGGATGTGCTGCTGCCTTAGATGCCGCCACCACCGCTCCTTGCTGTGACCCATCCATCATAGCCACCATCACATCCACCTCCGTCACCGAGACCTAGTCCAGCTACGCCGTGCCCACCGAGGTCGACGCGACGGGGTCAGACAACAGCTCTGCCTTGCCTGACGTAGGCAGCGGCATCACTTCTGTCACCGGTTGAGCGGTGACCTCTGAGGGTGCCTCCTCAGCCTCGCCGATAGCTTGACCCACCGAGGGCATGGGCAACACCGTGGGTGGCGCCAGACCGGCCAACGAGGCTGTGACGCCGGCTCTGCTCTCACCCGAAACGGGAGCGACGCCAGACAGCGGCCCCCACCTTTCCTAAAGGGCGATGGTCTTCTTGGGCGCCAGTGCTATGGAAGTGCCCCATCTGACCTATCTCCTGACGCTACAGAAGAAATAAAAGGCATGAGTCATTATGAAAAATAGAGAAAACAGAGGAATCAACAACTTACATCAGCGCTGTTGGGCGGGGGAGACGTTTGGGGGACGAACCCCCAGTTCCCTACTCCACCTCATCGAGGCAGGACCATTTTGACTCGTCCCCTGCTCCTAGGCCGAGGGGCTCGCCTCCCTCGTATCTAGAGGCATGGTGGCGGTGCCACCCCCTCTCTCAGCACCTCGGGCGCAGCGGCGGATCTGCCTGCCCCGCCGGCTCTTGGGGCACGACGATGGTTCCGCCCGCTCCCGGTGGCACCTTAGGCGCGATGGTAGATCCGCCCACCCCTGATGGTGCTAAGGATGGGCCGACAGTCCGGCCCGCCTCCTCCTTCGGCCTCACAGCCTCACCTTCCCTTTCATGGAACGAGAAGGGACCCTGTATTAATGAGTGGGTGCCTATTAGCGCGTCCTTGCTTCCCAGGTCGCCCACTCAATGTCAGTGACTACCTCATCATATTACTTGTCGTTGTCACTATCTATCTCCTCTCCTCGCTCCCATGCTTGCTATTTCTACTGCTTCTTCTTTCTCTTGAACTCCTTTGTCTTCTTCTCCCACTTGGCCACGGTGTGATTCGCCGCCACCACGAGCGGGTCCTTCGGCAGTGGAGCCGAGCTATCCGTGAAAAGGAGCCTCTTCGGCTAGTCCCACTATCCCGGTATCAACATCAAGAGGTCGGGAATTCGAGTAAAAAGGAGGCACGAGGAAGGAGAACTTACAAAGTTAATGTAACCTAGTTCCGGCCGCATTGGGGGATGCTCCGACACCGGATACATGAAATCAAGAATGACGCCAACATCGTCTTTCAAAGGCTCCATCGCATCCTTGATGCGCTACACTACTTTGGAAGGGGGGAGCGCTTCATCGACAAGTGTTGTCCCCTCGAGTGATGCTCCGGGCACCAACAGGTATATGGGAAGCACACGACTCATCAGCGGTGCCACCCTCCACGTGTGGTAGGCGCCGATGATCCCCGATCCCTTCATGCCCCTCTCCTTCAGAATTTGGAGGGCGATGAGATGATGCTGGATTTTCTTATTGTCTTTATCCAAGACCCCCATATCCTCCATGACTTTGAGACCTCTTCAATGCGGCGTCTAGTGAACGCTGGCAAGGGGGCGGCTATGTCGTTCTTGATGTAGAACCAATGCGAATGCCACCCCTTGTTGGAGGTTGGGAGACGCATCGATGGATACTCATTGACTCGGTTCTTACGAAGCGAGATGCTGGTGCATCCCATCGGTACGCTCAGCTCTCGCTTCTTCTCTCGCTTCTTCAAGGGGGTAACGACAAAGAGATGCCGCCACAGGTCAAAGTGGGGACTAATCCCTAAGAACCCCTCACACAGGGCAATGAATGCTGCAATGTGCTAGACCCCATTGGGAGTGAGGTGTTGCAGCTCCACCTTATAGTAATGTAGCAGCCCCTGAAGAAACTTGTGGGTGGGGGTGGCGAATCCCCGCTTGTGAAAGTGAGCGAAGGACACGACGTAGCCTTCGGGCGGCGACGACATGTCCTCATTGCAAGGCAGCCGCCACTCATCGGTGGCAGTCTGCGCGCAAAGAAGGCCACGGCGAATAAGGCTCTCTAGGCGCTGTAGGGAGACATCGGATCTACACCACTACTCCATTAGACGATGGGGGTGGTTGGATGCGAGCCTGACGACGGCTGCGATGCGGGTGCAGGAGGCTCAAGCGATTGGCGGTGGAGGTTGCTGATGCAAAGGCAAGGAGGCAAAGTACGGAACCCTGGGGGCGAACCCCTTGGGTTTATAGGGGCGACAGATGCGAGAAGGGCAACCATCCGCCTAGATCTCCATACCAGCCATGATACACCACCACGTCACATCGCGGGATATGCATCCACGATCCCTATTCTTTCCCACAAAAGTCGCACCGGACGTTTTGCCTTCCCGGGTAGACCAAGACTCTTTTCCCACAGAGGGGATATGGGTCAAAAAGCATTTCCTTGGCCCACACGGGCCTAGGAATTTGAGGGCTGGCCCAATAGTTTTGATGGCCATCCCAACAAGGGATGGGCCCACGAGCGGCAAAAACTCAGTCGCATGAGCCTCAAGGGAGTCTCGACCCACAATCAAGTCTCGACCAGGCTGACCCTAGATGAATCCACGTGAACGGGATACTGGGGTTTCCTTTAAAACTATCCGGTTGCCAAAACACCAAATCTCATAGTCATACCCATGAAGGGTCTGAATTACCCCCTGGGCGATTCTATCCAAATCACCCAAGGGCTTAGGGGCTACACCTGATGGGTGCGCTCACGCGCACCCTCTAGCAAATCGAAATACCCCCCGGACAATTCTATCTGAATCACCCGAGGGCTTAGGGGCTACACCCATCAGGTGCGCTCACGCGCACCCTCTAGCAAGTCAAATCACCACGCGGGTGATTCTATCTGAATCGCCTAGGGGCTCGGGGGCTACTATCGGGAACTGAATACTAGGGTACCCAAAGAGGTGGAACTAATAACCATTAAACATTGATGCTTCCGAACAGACGAGAGCGCATCTACACTTCTTGCCCATACGACCAAAGATTGGCTGCGCCTCGCCCGACCCCTAAGAGCTGGCTCTACCTCGCCTGACCTTGAGGGTTGGACTCCACGTTGCTCGATGACCGAGGGTAGGCTCTGCCTCACCCAACATCCAAGGACTAGCTACGCCTCACCCGATGGCTGAGGGTTGGCTCTGCCTTGCCCAATGATTGAGGGCTGGCTCCACCTTGCCCGACATCCGAGGGCAGGCTCCGCTTCACCCGATGACTGAGGGTTGGCTCTGCCTCGCCCGACGGCTGAGGGCTGGCTCCGCCCTATCCGACGGTGCAGGGCCGGCTCTGCGTCGCCCGACGTCCAAGGGCAGGCTCCGCTTTGTCCGATGGTTGAGGGCCGGCTCTGCCTTGCTCGATGTCCGAGGGTAGGCTTCGCTTCGCCCGACATCCCAGGGCTAGCTCCGCCTCGCTCGACGTCCCAGGGCAGGCTTCGCTTTGCCCGACATCCTGGGGCTGGCTCCACTTCGCCCGACGTCCAAGGGCAGACTCTACCTCACCCGACGTCCAAGGGCAGGCTCCACTTCGCCCGACGTCCCGGGCGCCTACACCCTACTCCTTCATAAATGACGAGCACATGGTAAGACAAGACACTAAGATCAACCATAGTACCGAGGACCATACCCTACACACATGCGGGCAAGTACCATCAAGATATGACGGGACGGGCACTTTAAGCCCTTCCAGGCATGGCATAGCCTAAACAGTGTTGTAGGCGCTGACTTTCGCCTTACAGTGTTGTGGGCGCCGCCATTAGCCCTCGACGCGGACCTTGACATAAGCATACGACAACCACTACAATCTAGGAGGGAACTCAGATCATCTACAGTAACGGGCATATGGTCACTTCCCTGTCTACTCCCCGTTGGGTCACGGCTCGGCACCTTAGCATGCCACCCCATCCGTCGGAGTAGGTTGGGATGCGACCACTTGCTGAATGAAGCCGGAGCATGGCCATATCAGGATTGACGAACTTGATATCCTTGGCACCGTCTGCCTTGTTAGCAGGGTAGGCTCAAGGGAAAAATGAAGACCCGACACTTTCGAAGGATCTTCTCTACCTCTGGTTTTTTCCTCTTGCTCCCATCTGTAATCCCTGCTCCCCCTTGGGCTATAAAAGGGAGGGCAGGACACCCCACTAAGGGGGGAATCAATTTCGCACACAACACATCACACAACAAACAGCCAAGCAGCAACCGAGCTCTTGGCATCCTTTCGACCTTTCCATCAGAGACTTGGGATCCATCCCTCTCTCGACCGTTTGTACCCCCTACTTTTCAGTACTAATAACACGAGCAACAGTAAACTGGACGTAGGGATATTCTGCCCGAACCAGTATAAACCTTGTGTCCCTTAGTACACCATCTGGGCCTAACGCGCAACAAATATAAATTTACTAGTTGGTGTTTATTCGAAACACCGACAACCGCTTAGATGGTAGAGTACCCATAATAGATAACTCTACCGATGCGACTACGGTCCTACAATTTAAGAACATGCTCAATTTGAAGTAGACTACAAAGGATACATGGGGCTGTCATCTCCCGCTGCTACCACCCAACCAGAGAACAAGGTGTACTCATAGGCAGAGCATCGTATAAGCACCATGCTTACACGAGGCTCGGCTACTTAGCCCAATCGATAAACTAGTAGACTAAACGCTCTATGAACCCGCACACAAAAGTAATGATAACCTCAACTAAGCAAGATACATATTAAAAGTAAGCATAGTCATGTAGATAAAAATATGATGAATTTATAATAAGTCTTACAAGATGTAGAAGTGAAGATTCAAGGCTTTACCGAGCTTCCAAGACTAGATCCGAAACCTGAGCATGAGCCCAACTCGACCCTCACTCCCGAGCTAATCTACTACATTGAAGAGTCTAGACCTAATCCTCCTGCTGTATCTTGATCTCTGATTGAAAGGTATGAATTAGGGTTTCAGGGATACTCTAGGGAGGGGGTAGGGGCTGTTATATATAGGCTGGAGCATCAATTCTAGACCCTCGGATCAAACCGACTTGAAAGGATAGCGTAGATGCAATCTAAGAGGCGATAGAGAACCAACATTCAAATGAGAGGCTGACAGGTGGGCCCAAGGGGCCGGGCGGCCTACAGGTGGTGCCGGCCGGCCCCAATGGCAGCCACCTGCCCTCCGCTTCGGTGGTTTGCCTTCTAGAGTCTTCTAGAGTCTTTCCACGTCGGTTTCGCTGTGGATAAACATGCTTTGCTTTGAGGAATAGGCCCTTGATGGTTTTCTGAGTAAATTCTCCTGCAAATATAGTGTCGGTGTTTTGGAACCGGGGGTCCCTCAACCAACGAGTGAATTTGTGCTGCGTGCCCCTAATCCCGGATGGTGATGCAAAGAGACACAAGGTTTATACTGGTTCGGGCAATCGAGGCCCTACGTCCAGTCTGAGAGATCGATCTTGTATTCCTTGCACCTGAGTGCTCGTAGTAGGGGTTACAAGCTAGGTGAGAGAGGGAGCTAGCCCCAGGTCTCGGCGAGGGTGGTGCGGACTGCTTGAGACGTTGTTCCCAAGCAGCGTGGAAGCGTGTGGTTCTATTGGGGCGTTCGTCTTCTTGTTCTCCCCCTTAGAAATGGCCCCAGTCCCTCCCTTTTATACTCTAAGGGAGGACCGGGACCGTACATAGGTTGCTACATAGCGCCTCTGTAAATGGGGTGGCGTGTCCGAGCCCTGTAGCCGGCCACTGTTGTGGTATGGTCGATGGAGTGGCCCCGTCCTTGTCGTGCGGAAGTGACATGCTGGTCATACTCGATCTTGTGCGTCGTGGGGCTCCAGTACGGCTTGATGCAGGACATGGCGGGCGACGTGCTGGTCACCGTGTAATGACGTCGTAGGGAAGCAGCGGCTCTGCAGATGCCGAGGCCGAGCCATCGTGGGGGGCTCGGTGGTCATGAACCCTCAGGCTGCCGAGCCCGTGAGGCAAACTGTCGAGGCCTTGGGGGGAGTTATTGGCCCTGGGTACTGATTCCGAGGCCACAGTAGCCCAGACGTGGCTCCCCATGCTGCGTTGTCCTCGGAGCAGGAGTTGGCAGCACAGTGAGGCATGGGTGTCAACCATGTGCATGGTGGATAGCATAGTGACGGGTAACCCCTGCCCAGTCCGGGGGACGTGCAGGCCATCACGTGATGACGTCGTAGGGGGTTGTGGCTCTGTAGGTGCCGAGGCCAAGCCATCGCGGGGGGCTTTGGCGGACATGGGTCCCCAGGCTGTCGAGCCCCTGAAGCAAACTGCTGAGGCCTTGGGGGAGTTATTGGCCCTGGGTACTGATTCCGAGGCCACAGTAGCCCAGACGTGGCTCCCCATGCCGCGTTGTCCTCGGTGTAGGAGTTGGCAGCACAGTGAGGCATGGGCGTCAACCCATGTGCACGGTGGTTAGTACAGTGGCGGGTAACCCCTGCCCAGTCCTGCCTCCTGTCCCATCGGCCATTCTGCTGTACTGTGCCGGGCACGCGGCTGTTGTCAGGGGCAGCAGTTGGCTGAGTTGATGCGACACGACGTTTTGCCAGAGGAACGGGAGAAGGAAGAGGTAGCGGAGTGCTGCCGAGCCCGCCTTGCGCGAGACGGAGGGTCGGTGGCCCGGCCGAGGCTTTTGGCGGGGGATCGGCCGAGACCCGCGGTGAGGGGGCCTCGGGCGAGTCGGAGAATCGGCCGAGGCCCGCGGTGATGGGCCTCGGGCGAGTCGGAGAATCGGCCGAGGCCAGCAGCGTTTAGCTGGTTTCGATCTTTACGAAGTCTAAGCAATCGTTTTTTGGATCTTGCTTAGGGTACCCCTTCTCACGGTATCCGACAGTAGCCCCCGAGCCTTGGGGGGAGTGGAGGCACTCCCCCTGAGGTTCTGACGAGAATTGACTCTTGATAGTTCCTGTCGGGATGGTGTTTTGTTTTCGAGGCTTCGGTGGGTGCGCGCGAGCGCACCCGCCGGGTGTAGCCCCCGAGGCCCTGGAGGAGTGATTTCACTTCTTCAGGGGCTTTTTTCTCTTTCGAGTGAGGCGTTTTCATCGTGTTTGCCGGGCCCGTGGGTGCGAGTTCGGATCGCGGGGCCTCGACGATGTTGCGGAAAGAGCCCCTTAGCCTCCGCCTGGGGCAAGAGGTCCGTCAGGGGTTCCCCCGGCTTTTTGTACGACCCTCGTGTTTCCTTTTCGCTCGGAAGGAGGGGTGGAAGATGCCGTGCTACCCTCGGTGGGTGCGTGCGACGGCATTTCCGGTGAGCTGTTATCGGGTAAGTCCGAGTGGAGGCCCGTACCCCGTTCGCTGGGGGTCGGCTAGCGGTCCGGAGACGCGCTCCAAGAATACCGGAGGGTTTCTCTAGTGGGTGCCGAGGCCGTTCGCTGGGCCTCGGTGGCTCGGTGCCTCCCTACGGTGGGATCCCATTCGGAGACCTCCCTGCCGGTCTCGGACACGACACGGGGCGCGCTCGTACAGGCTTGCCCGTAGTCGTCCCTGACTCTTTTGCCCTGGGGCAGCTGTCGAAAACCCCTGGGGGCCCAGCCTTCGAACCCCTGGACCGTAACGGGCTCGGTCGCTTGTTTTTATCTTGGGTGCAGGAAGAGCCCCCGAGCCTCCGCACGGAGCGAGAGGGTGGTCAGGGGCCCTCCCGACTTTTTTGTCCGTCTCCCGCACGTCCTTTTCGCTCGGACGGGGGGGCTGTTTGCCGAGCCCACTCGTGTGCGAGCCTGAGCCGCTGGGTCTCGGCAAAGTTGCAGGAGGAGCCCCCGAGTCTCTCGCACGGAGCGAGAGAGCGGTCAGAGGTCCCCTGGCTTTCGGTTCGCCCCTCGCGCGTGAGGGTCTGTCCGCCGAGCCCCCCTCGGGTGCGAGCCTAGGTCGCGGGGTCTCGGCGTCCTTTGCAGAAGGAGCTCCCTAGCCTCTGCACGGAGCATGAGGGCCGTCAGGAGTTCTTCCGGCTTTTTGAACGACCCTCGCGCTTCCTTTTCGCTCGGAAGGAGGGTTTGTTTTGCCGAGCCCCCTCGTGTGCGAGCCCAAGTCGCTGGGCCTCGGCAATGTTCTGCAGAAAGAGTCCCTTAGCCTCTGCGCGGAGCAGGAGGGCCGTCAGGGGTTCTCCTGACTTTTTATTCGACCCTCGCGCTTCCTTTTCGCTCGGAAGGAGGGGTGGAAGATGCCATGCTACCCTCGGTGGGCGCGAGCAACGGCATTTCCGGTGAGCTGTTATCGGGTAAGTCCGAGTGGAGGCCCGTACCCCGTTCGCTGGGGGTCGGCTAGCGGTCCGGAGACGCGCTCCAAGAATACCGGAGGGTTTCTCTAGTGGGTGCCGAGGCCGTTCGCTGGGCCTCGGTGGCTCGGTGCCTCCCTACGGTGGGATCCCATTCGGAGACCTCCCTGCCGGTCTCGGACGCAACACAGGGCGTCCCAAGCGTTTCGCTTGCTTGGGGCCTCGGCCTCGCGTAGGCTCGCCCGTAGTCGCCCCTGACTCTGTTGCCCTGGGGCGGCTGTCGAAACCCCTAGGGGCCCAGCCTTCGAACCCCTGGACCGTAGCGGGCTCGGTGCCCAGTTCCTTTACCTGAAAGGAATCGGGTGGGGGCTATCCCTCTCCCTACGGCCAACAACGGCAGGCGCGCCTTTTGAGGCGGCTTTTTCGGGGAGGTGAAACGGCGCCTGTTGTTGCTGCGGTTGGACGCGACGTGGCTTCAGCCGACGGGACGTAACTGCACCCGCAATTAATGAGGGAGTGGGCGCGTGGCGGTAAGATCGGATCTGGGTAACCGCAGCGGATTTTCTGGGGGAAACTTCCCCGATTTCGTCGCCCGGTGGTTTCGACTCGTCCCTGCATAAATACGCAAACAGCCTCGCCCTCCCCCTCCTTACCTTTTCCGCGTTCGCTTTTGCTGCCTCCGTGCCGTTGCTGAGAGCATAGAGCGCCGGGGAAGAGAAGGGCGAGGGCGAGAGACCGAAAGAGAGAGGGAGAGAGATTACCGCTGTAGCAGCGTCCTCCGCCGCGCAATGGCTGGTGGTCCCGTCATCCTCCCGGCGGATCCCTGGGAGCGGTCCGACGTCACCGAGGAGAAGCTGCAGTCGCTCGTGGAGGCCGGTCTTCTTCGCCCGATCACCGACCCCGACGAGCCGGAGTGGATTGCTCCGGGGAACGAGTCGGAGCCGAGGCCGCGCGACGGTTACGTGGTGAGCTTCGTCGTCTTCCACGAGCGAGGCTTCGGGTCGCCGGTGGATAACTTCATGCGGGCACTCCCGCACTACTATGGCGTGGAGCTGCACAATTTCAGCCCCAACTCCATCGCGCAGGCGGCCATCTTCGTCGCCGTCTGTGAGGGGTACCTGGGGATCGCTCCCCACTGGGAGTTGTGGCTCCACTTTGTTCCGAGCGACGTTCACCACCAAGCCGGGGGGAACGAGGGGGGCTCGGAAGGCGCAGAGGGCCGGCGGCTGCACCCTTCACGTGCGCCAAGACCGGCAGTCCCTCTACATCCCGGCCCAGCTGTCAACGTCCAACCGTCGTTGGTATGACGGCTGGTTCTACCTCCGCAACGACGGCGGAGGACTTCCCCCTTATACCGGGCGGGTTGTAGAGAGTCAACCAGAGAAATGGGGGTACGGCGTCATCAAGGCCGATCAGCCTAGGCTGGAACCGCTCTTGAGGGCCTTGGGGAAGCTGCGTGACCACGGCCTTTCGGCGGCCGTGGTCGTGGCGGCTTTTCACCGCCGGAGGGTGTTGCCGCTGATGGCCCGGCGGCGGCGGCTGTTCGAGATGACCCCGGGCGATTCGATCGTCGGTGTCAAGATGTCCGCCTTCGCCCTTACCGACGACGAGACCCTGCGTCGGGTGAGAGAAGCGGTGGACGGGAAGCCGAAGGCTCGATGACTTGATGCCGTTCCCGATGCGCCCGTCGCGGGGGCACATTTCACTGGTAAGTCGGATGTTGCCGAGGCTTTCGCGGCCTTCTTGTCTGTTGTCTTACTTTGTCGTTCCCGCAGGGGATAAGAGACGTGCGAGGCTCCCCGCCGCCCGTTCCCGAGGACGCCCGGCGGCGATCCGTGAACAGGGCGCGTGCCGAGGAGGAGAAGAAGAAGAAAGATGCCAAGGAGGCGAAGCGCACGAAGAAGATCCTCGCGCGCGAAAAGCTGGACGCCCGTCGCCGGCGTCAGAAGCTCGACGGTCTCCCGTTGGAACCGTCTCCCTCGTCGTCGGTGTCGGATTCTTCGAGCGACGGCGGCGGGCGCGAGGTGGGGACGGCCTGCCTGGAACACCTCCCCGACATCAGGGAGATGGTTCCCGGGGCGCCGGCAAGGAGCCTGACGCCCCTAGGAGGAGGAGGAGGTGTCCCGGGGCCAGTGGCGGCCCGTCCCGGGGCCGAGGCCGACACACCCGAGGCGCGGGTGTCGGAGGAGCGTGCCGTCAGCCCGATGGGTTCGACGGTGGAGGTGGAGCGGGTGACGGTGGGGGCGACCCCATTATCTCCGCGAAGGGTCGAGGAGGTGCCGGGGTCCGACGGAGGCCAGCTGGCACTGGTGGACACCGAGGCCGCGCTGCTGCCACCACCGCCGCCGTTGCAGAGGAGGCTGGCGGTGTCGAAGCGGCTGCATCCCCGTTCGCGGTAAGCGTCTTCTCTGGTGGAGTCCGTAGTACTTCTTGTTTGCCCCTTGGTTGCATGCTGACCTTGGGAGTGTCTTTTCTTCCAGCCAGACGCTTCTGGTGGGAGATCCTCCCTTGGCGCCCCGTAAGGCGCTCAAGGTGAACGTTAGCTCCTCCGCCCATCAGGCAGCGGAGGCGCAGGCTGGCGTGCGACGCGGCGCGGCGTCGGGCGAAGCCGTTTCGGAGGAGGCGGCTGCCCAGGAAAAGGGGGCCGAGGCGGCCGCGGAGCGAGTGGAGGAGGAGGAGCCCATGCCTCGCGATGTTGTGGGTCTTGGGGCGAAGGAGGCTGGGGCGTCTGCTATTGCCGAGGCCATTGAGGGTGAGGCCGGAGCCCCCAAGACCTCCGACGTCAGGGCGGTGGACGCCGGGGCCATCGAGGTAGAGATGGCGGAGGCCAGAGCCCCCGGGTCCGTCGAGACCGAGGCGATGGAGATGGAGACGGAGCAAGTTTTGGCGCCGCCCCTGGTTCAGGCAATCTCGTCTGATGATTCCTCCCATGGGAAGGAGGCGGCGGACGTCGAGGCGGCTAGTACCGTGGAGCAGCCAGTCCCAGATCCCGCCGAGGGGAGTTCGGCTCTTGTCCGGCTACGGCCCGAGCCTCGTGGGTGGAACTTCCCGCGTGTTTTCTGGCGGAACCGGGCTGACCCCGAGGGGGAGCCCGTGTTCGCCCTTGAAGATACCGCAGAGGGGGGGCATTGGGGCACCCTCGAGCAGTACCGCCAACTGGCAGTGCGGTCGCTGCAGACAGCGATGACTATTATGGGTCAGGACTTGCCCGGTGTCACGCGGGTAAGTACTTTCCTCTCTCGTGCCGCGTTGTTTTCTCTCCGAGCCCCCTCGCAGTGTTTGACGTGCGTTTTTTGTTTTGCCTCCTTAGGAGCTCGAGACCCGATCCCTTGGGAAATCGGTGTTCCTGCGAAATGAGAGGGATATCTGGGACCAGCTCCGGCGCCAAAAGGGCCTGCTTGCCGATGCCCAGGGGCTATTGTCGGCGCGGAGTGCGGAAGTGGAGGACCTCCGCCTTCGTTGTGCTGACATTCAGGCCGAGTTGGCCACGGCTAAGGAGCAGTCCGCCCCTCTGGTGGCCAAGATCAAGGAACTGGAGGAGGAGCGAGACTCCTTCAGGCTTCGGGCCCAAGAAGCGACGGCCTCTGCTAAGGTCACAGCCGGGCAGCTGGGTGCGGAGCAGAGCGAGCATCAGGCGACGAAAGTCGCCTTGGCAGAGGCTACCAAGGCGGCCGAGGCCTCTCGGGTCGAGGTCTCAGCCTGGAAGAGCAAGGCCGAGGGTAAGTTCCGCTGAACCATGTTCCTCGCTCCATTTGCTCTGGTTCGCGTTTGACTCCTGACCCCTCGTCGCGACGTAGATCTGGAGAAAGAGGCCTCCCAGGCGGCTGAGGCCTCCGTCGCAGCGCAAGCAGCGCTGGATGTCGAGGTCCGGGAGCACGAGGCGCTGCGCAGCGCTGTCCGGACCGCCTGCGAGGCTCTGGACGTCGAGGAGGTCCAATCAGCTAGCTCCCTTGGGAGCCGCCTGATTGCGTTGAGCGGCCACGTCCGCGAGAGACTCCGAGGGGCGTTGCACACGGGTGTCAAGCGCGCCCTGGCCGTCGTCTCCTCGCACTACGCCATCAACCTCGAGGCTGTCAGCGACGGCTATGTGTTGCCAGAAGATGACGAGGAGGCTGATGCAGAGGTCGTGAGGCTGTTGGAGGCGGCCGAGGCACCTGGCACAGCGTTGGCTGGTCTGTTTGAAGAAGAGGTGGTCCCTCCCGCGCCAGCCGCCGATCCTTGAGCTTTGACCTGGGCCAAAAGGGGCCATGTAACCGGATTGAGTTAGTTGCCGTATCGTGACGTTTTTGTGGCCGTCGAGGCCCTTAAAGTATTTGCGTATGTGGGTCTTTTAACCGTTTCTGTTCTACTTCGAGCCTGTGCCCTCTGTCTCGATCTTGGGAACCCGTAAAGAAATTCCTCGGAACCTTATGCCGTCCTTTGGCGAAGGGTGGTGAGGGAGCTGCCGTAGCCCAGAGGCGTAGGCCGTTCTCACGACTCGACCGGCCCTTTGGCCTCGAGACAAGCTTTTGGTCTTTGGGTTTCTTGTGAAGGTCCCGTCGGAGCGCGAGAGAGTTTGGCGTAGAAATTTTTTGAAAGACCATTAACAAATGGTGTTCGGGACTTAGGGGGTTCCCCCTTTCTAGCCCCCGAGGGAGGCCCGGCTTTGCAGAGGCAGAGCCGAGTCTCCCTTATAGCGCTATTGTGACGTCGAGCCCCTATTGATAGACAAGCTCTCTGTACAGAACTTCCTCGGAGCCTACGCTGTCCTTTGGGTGAAAAGGTGGTGAGGGAGTTGCCGTAGCCCGGAGGCGTAGGCCGTTCTCACGGCTCAGCCGGCCTTTTCACCTTTGAGACGATCGTACGGTCCTTGGGTTCTATACAATCGGCTTGTCTATAAGGGGGGTTTCTCGAAAAATTATAACAACTAAGAACGCTTCTTTATTGCATTTCGAGAAACAATGTAAACAACGTTTGGAATTTTAAGGGTAGAAACGACGTAGCTGTTCTATGTTCCAAGCGTTGGTGAAGATTTCGCCCTTCTCGTTGGCTAACTTGTAGGTCCCGGGCTTCAGCACTTGAGCGACGATGTACGGCCCTTCCCAGGGTGGGGTCAGCTTGTGGCGGCCCTTGTTGCTCTGCCTCAGTCTCAGCACCTAGGTCGCCCACCTTCAGGTCTCGGCTTCGGACGCGCCGGGCTTGGTAGCGTCGTAGGGCTTGCTGGTACCTGGCCGAGTGTAGCAGCGCGACGTCTCGGGCTTCCTCCAGTTGGTCGAGGGCGTCTTCGCGGGCAGTGCGGTTGCTTTGCTCGTTGTACGCCTGTAGCCTCGGGGAACCGTATTCTAAGTCAGTGGGGAGGATGGCCTCGGCTCCATAGACCAGGAAGAACGGTGTGAATCCCGTGGCTCGGCTCGGGGTATTTCTTAGGCTCCAGATGACTGACGGGAGTTCGGCAAGCCATTTCTTGCCAAACTTCTTCAACTGGTTGAATATCCTTGGCTTAAGGCCTTGTAGGATCATGCCGTTGGCACGCTCTACTTGGCCATTCGTCCTTGGGTGTCCTACGGCCGACCAGGCCACCCGGATGTGGTGGTCGTCGCAGAACGTTAGGAACTTGCGACCGGTGAATTGTGTCCCATTGTCAGTGATGATGGTGTTAGGAACCCCGAACCTGTGGATGATATCCGTAAAGAACAGCACCGCTTGCTCGGATTTGATCTGAGTGATCGGACGAGCCTCGATCCATTTGGAGAATTTGTCGACGGCTATCAGCAGATGGGTATAGCCCCCGGGTGCCTTCTGCAGAGGCCCAACCATGTCCAGCCCCCACACAGCGAATGGCCATGTGATGGGGATGGTTTGGAGGGCTTGGGCCGGGAGGTGCGTCTGTCGAGCGTAGTACTGGCATCCCTCGCAGGAGCGTACTAGCTTCGTGGCGTCGGCCACCGCGGTTGGCCAATAGAAACCTTGGCGGAAGGCGTTACCCACGAGCGTCCGAGGCGCCGCGTGGTGCCCGCAGACTCCCGCGTGCAAGTCCCAAAGTAAGGATTGGCCAGCCTCGGTGGTGATGCATCGTTGGAGAATACCAGATGGGCTACGCCTATACAACTCGCCGTCGCAGAGGACGTAAGTCTTGGCGCGTCGCGCAAGCCGTCGGGCCTCGGATCTGTCCGCAGGAAGCTCTCCCCGAACGAGGCGATCAAGGAAAGGGACTCGCCAGTCCGTTCCTTGGTCGCCTTGGGAGGCTCTGCGTCAATCGCCATGGCCTCGGGCTTGGCTGGCGAGGTCTCGGTGGTAGAGGGGGCCTCGAGCCCTGCGGTGGGCTCGGTCGATGGGCCTTCTTCTATCGCCGAGGCGTAGTCGACGGATGGCTTGTGGAGGTCTCTGGCGAAGACGTTCGGGGGAACCGGGGTCCGTGCCGACGCCATCTTTGCTAGTTCGTCTGCGGCCTCGTTGAACTTTCGAGCGACGTGGTTGAGTTCGAGGCCGTCGAACTTGTCCTCCAGGCGACGTACTATCGTGCAGTACGCCTTCATTTTGGGGTCATGGCAGCTTGACTCTTTCATCACCTGATCGACGACGAGCTGCGAATCACCCCGTACTTCGAGACGCCGCACTCCAAGTTCGATGGCGATTTGTAGGCCGTTGACGAGGGCCTCGTATTCGGCCACATTGTTGGAGGCGGCGAAGTGAAGCCGGATCATGTAGCGCATGTGTACTCCAAGGGGCGAGACCAGGAGCAGGCCCGCGCCAGCCCCAGTCTTCATCAGAGACCCGTCGAAGTACATGGTCCAGCATTCTGATTGGATTTGAACGGGTGGCAGCTGTGTGTCGGTCCACTCGGCTACAAAGTCGGCCAGGACCTGTGATTTGATCGCTTTCCGAGGCGCGAAAGACAAGGTTTCCCCCATGAGTTCAACAGCCCACTTGGCTATTCTACCCGAGGCCTCCCGGTTTTGGATTATCTCTCCCAGAGGAAAAGACGACACCACAGTCACCGGGTGGGACTCGAAGTAGTGACGCAAGCTTGCGTCGAGCCAAGACTACGGTGTAAACCAGCTTCTGGATGTGGGGGTAACGCGTCTTAGTCTCGGAGAGCACCTCGCTGATGAAGTAGACAGGTCGCTGGACGGGTAGAGCATGTCCCTTCTCCTGCCTCTCGACTACTACGGCCGCGCTGACCACTTGGGTTGTCGCGGTGACGTAGAGTAAGAGGTGCTCGCCCTCGGTGGGCGGAACCAGGACGGGGGGGTTGGTGAGCAGTGCTTTGAGCCTGGCGAGGGCTTCCTCGGCCTCGGTGGTCCAAGAAAAGCGCTCGGACTTTCTCAAGAGGCGGTACAGGGGCAGGCCTTTTTCGCCGAGGCGCGAGATGAAGCGGCTTAGGGCCGCGAGGCATCCCATGACCCTCTGCACCCCTTTGAGGTCTCGGATCGGGCCCATGTTGGTCACGGCCGAGACCTTCTCCGGGTTGGCCTCGATTCCACGTTCCGAGACTATGAATCCCAAGAGCATGCCTCGGGGAACCCCGAAGACGCACTTCTCGGGGTTGAGCTTGATGCCCTTCTCTCTGAGACATGTGAAGGCAGTCTCCAAGTCGCCGACGAGATCACCGGCCTTCCTGGACTTGACTACGATGTCATCCACGTAGGCCTCGATGGTTCGCCCGATGTGTTCGCCAAAGACTTGGATCATGCACCGCTGGTAAGTAGCCCCTGCGTTTCTGAGGCCAAACGGCATGGTTACGTAGCAGTACATGCCGAATGGAGTGATGAAAGAAGTCGCGAGCTGGTCGGACTCTTTCATCTTGATTTGGTGGATAACCGGAATACGCATCAAGGAAGGAGAGGGTTTCGCATCCTGCAGTGGAGTCGACGATTTGGTCAATTCGTGGTAGTGGGAACGGGACCTTCGGGCACGCTTTATTTAGACCAGTGTAGTCCACGCACATCCTCCACTTGCCACTTTTTCTTCCTGACTAATACGGGGTTAGCCAACCACTCTGGATGGAATACTTCCTTGATGAACCCGGCTGCTACGAGCTTCTGCACTTCTTCGCCGATAGCCCTGCGCTTCTCCTCGTCGAACCGGCGCAGGCGCTGTCTTGCCGGTCTGGAGCCCGCCCGGATATCTAAGGCGTGCTCGGCGACCTCCCTTGGTATGCCCGGCATGTCCGAGGGGCTCCATGCGAACATATCGACGTTCGCACGGAGAAAGTCGACGAGCACGGCCTCCTATTTGCTGTCGAGGGTGGCGCTGACCTTCAGTCCTCGGCCGTCGGGGACGGTGGGATCGACGGGGACGAGCTTGACGTCCTCCGCGGGCTCGAAGGTCCCGACGCGCCGCTTGGCGTCGGGAACCTCGTTAGCAAGCTGGTCGAGATCGGCGATGAGGGCCTCGGCCTCCGCGATGGCCTCGGCGTACTCGATGCACTCGACGTCGCAGTCGTATGCATGTTCGTACGTGGACTCGACGGTGATGATGCCGTTGGGGCCTGGCATCTTGAGCTTGAGGTAGGTGTAGTTGGGGACCGCCATGAACTTGGCGTAGCACGGGCGCCCCAAGATGGCGTGGTAAGCCCCCTTGAATCCAACCACCTCGAAGGTGAGGACCTCCTTGCGGTAGTTGGAGGGAGTGCCAAAGCAGACGGGTAAGTCGATGCGCCCGAGGGGTCGTGTGCGCTTTCCTGGCACGATGCCGTGGAAGGGCGCGGAACCGCCTCGAAGCCGTGACTGGTCGAGCTCCAGGAGCTCCAGAGTGTTGACGTAGAGGATATTGAGGCCGCTGCCTCCGTCCATGAGCACTTTGGTGAGCCGGGTGTTGCCAATGATCGGGTCGACGACAAGCGGGTACTGCCCGGGATTCGGAACATAATCGGGGTGGTCATCCCGATCAAAGGTGACCGCTTCCCGAGACCAATCGAGGTACCGGGGGGTGGCTACCTTGACCGAGAAGACCTCCCGGCGTTCCCTCTTTCGCTGGCGCGCCGTGAGGCATGCCGAGGGTCCGCCAAAGATCATGAAGGCGTTGCGTACCTCGGGGAACCCATCATCTTTATCGCCGTCCCTCTCGCCGGCGCCCCTTTTCCTGGCGTCCTCGTCGTCGGGGAGCCCAAGCCTGGCGTAGTAACGCCGGAGCATGGTGCATTCCTCGAGAGCATGCTTCACCGGACCTTGATGGTAAGGACAGGGCTTCTTCAGCATGTCGTCAAATAACCCGGGGCCGCGGGGGCCTCGGGGATTCCTGCGATCTGTTGTGGCGGCATGGACGGCCTCGAGGACCTCCTGCTTCCCTGGGCGACCCTTCTTCTTTCTCTTGGGGACGCGGGTGGGCGAGGCCTGGGGGGCCTCGTCCTTCTGCTTCCCCTTGGCGTCGTTGTTGGGGAAGATGGCCCCAACCGCCTCTTCGCCCGAGGCGAAGTTGGTGGCGATGTCGAGGAGTGCGGCCGCTGTGGTTGGTACGTTCCGGCCCAATTCTCGGACCAGGTCTCGGCAGGAGGTGCCAGAGAGGAATGCTTGGACGATCTCCGAGTCACCGACGCAGGGGCAACTCGGTGCATTTCTTGGAGAAGCGCCGGATGAAATCTCGAAGAGACTCGTCCGGCTTCTGGCGGCAACCTTTGAGGTCCCAGGAGTTCCCGGGGCGCACATAGGTGCCCTGGAAATTCCCGACGAAGACCCTCACCAAGTCGTGCCAGTCGTGGATTTGTGCGGGGGGAAGGTGTTCGAGCCAGGCTCGCGCTGAGTCTGACAAGAACAAAGGGAGGTTGCGGATGATGAGCAGGTCATCGTCCGCACCACCTAGCTGACAAGCCAGGCGATAATCGGCTAGCCATAGCTCAGGGTTCGTCTCGCCGCTATACTTTGTGAGGTTGGCAGGCTTGTCCTGAATCGGGCGGGGAAAGTAGCAGCGTGCGGATGGCTCTACTGAAGACCCGAGGGCCATGGCGGCTCAGGGAGAAGGACTGCGGTCCTCTTCACTGTCGTAGCGACCGCCTCGGTGTGGGTGGTAGCCCCGGGCGGCTCCGTCGTCGTGGCGCCGTCGCCTGCCAACTACCTCGTGGTCGCCTTGTACCTCGCGTTGGTGTCCAGGTCGGTCGCGCACCGAGAGGGCCCTGTTGACCGTCGGCGCGCGAGCGGGCTCGGGACGGACCGAGGCATCCTGGCCTTGGCGAGGTCGTGCCGTGGGTTGCTCCGAAGTGCCTCCGCGCCGGCGGGAGGCGGAACTTTCGGCCTGCTGCACTGCTGCGGTCTCGAGGAGGTCGCGGAGCTCTCCGCGGACCCGTCGCCCCTCGGTGGTGGAGGGCTCGGGCATTGCTCGGACCAGCATCGCAGCCGCTGCGACATTCTGGCTAGCGCGGTTAAAGATTGGGGGCGGCTCATCCCCCTCGTTGTCGTTGATACGGTGATAGACGTTGCGGGCCCTCCGTCGGGCTCCTCCGCCCTCTCCGCGCTCTTGCTGCTCCTGCTCGAGAGTGTCCCGTAAGCTGTTGCAGAAGGAGTCGGTCCTTGTTCGACCTTGGCTTGAAGCTCGCGGAGCTGCTCCAAGGTCTGGGCGTCGATGCTCCCATGCGGACGGGATTCTCGTTCCGTGCTGTCGGGGCTTCAGGGACGCGGAGGTGTGGCAGTCGCCCGCCCCTGCTCGGGGCGGGGAATGGTTGCCTGTCCTCTCCTCCTCTTCGCCCGCCCTTGGCATCCCGAGCCCGACGTGGAAGCACTCACGGGATGGATCGTGAGTCCCCTCATCGTCGGAGTCGGAATAGCCGAGGCAGTAGTCGCTTGCGGCCAAGAATTGGCGCAAAGCCCCAGGGTTGTGGAGTTCGGAGAAATCCACCCCGGGCCATGCCTCGTCCTCGTCCGAGGGAGTCGGAGTGGGTGCTCAGGTCGAGAGCGAAGCGCTGGCGGCGTTCCGAGGGGTGCTCGTGAGCGGCAGCGTAAGCGTAGGCATAAGAGGTGGCGGCATTTCTCAACCCAAAGGGGTATGGGGACGGGGCCGTCTCCAGATTCTGCCCCGCCAGGGTCGGCTCTTCAGGGAGTGGCGGAGCGGGGTTGGACGACTGGGCATCGCCGTAAGCCACCGGCGATTTTCCTTTGTCCAGGCTCAGGTCAGACAGGTCCCCAGCCAGGGACCCCGTACCAACAGCTGGTCGTAGGATATCGGCAGGGGAGTGGCGTGCCGCCCCGGGCTCGCGTAGCGTCGGGGTGGCCTTGCTCGCGCCGTGCCTGGCGAGCGTGGCGAGAGCGGCCGCCCGGGCGCCGCCTGCGCCTGGGCTGCCGGGGCGCGACTTCAGTCGTCGGACGCTGGGGTTCGAGGAGTGAGGAGCACCATGTCGTACTCATGCCCTAGAGACATGAACTCTAGGCTCCCGAACCAAACTATGGTGCCGAGACGCAATGGTCGTATGTGGTCTGCCATCCGGAACTTGCTAGGATGACGAAGCTGACACGCAGACGCCCCTACCTGGCGCGCCAACTGTCGGTGTTTTGGAACCGGGGGTCCCTCAACCAACGAGTGAATTTGTGCTGCGTGCCCCTAATCCCGGATGGTGATGCAAAGAGACACAAGGTTTATACTGGTTCGGGCAATCGAGGCCCTACGTCCAGTCTGAGAGATCGATCTTGTATTCCTTGCACCTGAGTGCTCGTAGTAGGGGTTACAAGCTAGGTGAGAGAGGGAGCTAGCCCCAGGTCTCAGCGAGGGTGGTGCGGACTGCTTGAGACGTTGTTCCCAAGCAGCGTGGAAGCGTGTGGTTCTATTGGGGCGTTCGTCTTCTTGTTCTCCCCCTAGAAATGGCCCCAGTCCCTCCCTTTTATACTCTAAGGGAGGACCGGGACCGTACATAGGTTGCTACATAGCGCCTCTGTAAATGGGGTGGCGTGTCCGAGCCCTGTAGCCGGCCACTGTTGTGGTATGGTCGATGGAGTGGCCCCGTCCTTGTCGTGCGGAAGTGACATGCTGGTCATACTCGATCTTGTGCGTCGTGGGGCTCCAGTACGGCTTGATGCAGGACATGGCGGGCGACGTGCTGGTCACTGTGTAATGACGTCGTAGGGAGCAGTGGCTCTGCAGATGCCGAGGCCGAGCCATCGTGGGGGGCTCGGTGGTCATGAACCCTCAGGCTGCCGAGCCTGTGAGGCAAACTGTCGAGGCCTTGGGGGGAGTTATTGGCCCTGGGTGCTGATTCCGAGGCCACAGTAGCCCTAGACGTGGCTCCCCATGCTGCGTTGTCCTTGGAGCAGGAGTTGGCAGCACAGTGAGGCATGGGTGTCAACCATGTGCATGGTGGATAGCATAGTGACGGGTAACCCCTGCCCAGTCCGGGGGACGTGCAGGCCATCGCGTGATGACGTCGTAGGGGGTTGTGGCTCTGTAGGTGCCGAGGCCAAGCCATCGTGGGGGGCTTTGGCGGACATGGGTCCCCAGGCTGTCGAGCCCCTGAAGCAAACTGTTGAGGCCTTGGGGGGAGTTATTGGCCCTGGGTACTGATTCCGAGGCCACAGTAGCCCAGACGTGGCTCCCCATGCCGCGTTGTCCTTGGTGTAGGAGTTGGCAGCACAGTGAGGCATGGGCGTCAACCCATGTGCACGGTGGTTAGTATAGTGGCGGGTAACCCCTGCCCAGTCCTGCCTCCTGTCCCATCGGCCATTCTGCTGTACTGTGCCGGGCACGCGGCTGTCGTCAGGGGCAGCAGTTGGCTGAGTTGATGCGACACGACGTTTTGCCAGAGGAACGGGAGAAGGAAGAGGTAGCGGAGTGCTGCCGAGCCCGCCATGCGCGAGACGGAGGGTCGGTGGCCCGGCCGAGGCTTTTGGCGGGGGATCGGCCGAGACCCGTGGTGAGGGGGCCTTGGGCGAATCGGAGAATCGGCCGAGGCCCGCGGTGATGGGCCTCGGGCGAGTCGGAGAATCAGCCGAGGCTAGCAGTGTTTTAGCTGGTTTCGATCTTTACGAAGTCTAAGCAATCGTTTTTTGGATCTTGCTTAGGGTACCCCTTCTCACCGGACGTTTCGATCTTGCTTAGGAGCACCGGACGTTTTGCCTTCCCGGGTAGACCAAGACTCTTTTCCCACAGAGGGGATATGGGTCAAAAAGCATTTCCTTGGCCCACACGGGCCTAGGAATTTGAGGGCTGGCCCAATAGTTTTGATGGCCATCCCAACAAGGGATGGGCCCACGAGCGGCAAAAACTCAGTCGCATGAGCCTCAAGGGAGTCTCGACCCACAATCAAGTCTCGACCGGGCTGACCCTAGATGAATCCACGTGAACGGGATACTGGGGTTTCCTTTAAAACTATCCGGTTGCCAAAACACCAAATCTCATAGTCATACCCATGAAGGGTCTGAATTACCCCCTGGGCGATTCTATCCAAATCACCCAAGGGATTAGGGGCTACACCTGATGGGTGCGCTCACGCGCACCCTCTAGCAAATCGAAATACCCCCCGGACAATTCTATCTGAATCACCCGAGGGCTTAGGGGCTACACCCATCAGGTGCGCTCACGCGCACCCTCTAGCAAGTCAAATCACCACGCGGGTGATTCTATCTGAATCGCCTAGGGGCTCGGGGGCTACTATCGGGAACTGAATACTAGGGTACCCAAAGAGGTGGAACTAATAACCATTAAACATTGATGCTTCCGAACAGACGAGAGCGCATCTACACTTCTTGCCCATATGACCAAAGATTGGCTGCGCCTCGCCCGACCCCTAAGAGCTGGCTCTACCTCGCCTGACCTCGAGGGTTGGACTCCACGTTGCTCGATGACCGAGGGTAGGCTCTGCCTCACCCAACATCCAAGGACTAGCTACGCCTCGCCCGATGGCTGAGGGTTGGCTCTGCCTTGCCCAATGATTGAGGGCTGGCTCCACCTTGCCCGACATCCGAGGGCAGGCTCCGCTTCACCCGATGACTGAGGGTTGGCTCCGCCTCGCCCGACGGCTGAGGGCTGGCTCCGCCCTATCCGACGGTGCATGGCCGGCTCTACGTCGCCCGACGTCCAAGGGCAGGCTCCGCTTTGTCCGATGGTTGAGGGCCGGCTCTGCCTTGCTCGATGTCCGAGGGTAGGCTTCGCTTCGCCCGACATCCCAGGGCTAGCTCCGCCTCGCTCGACGTCCAAGGGCAGGCTTCGCTTTGCCCGACATCCCGGGGCTGGCTCCACTTCGCCCGACGTCCAAGGGTAGACTCTACCTCACCCGACGTCCAAGGGCAGGCTCCACTTCGCCCGACGTCCCGGGCGCCTACACCCTACTCCTTCATAAATGACGAGCACATGGTAAGACAAGACACTAAGATCAACCATAGTACCGAGGACCATACCCTACACACATGCGGGCAAGTACCATCAAGATATGACGGGACGGGCACTTTAAGCCCTTCCAGGCATGGCATAGCCTAAACAGTGTTGTAGGCGCTGACTTTCGCCTTACAGTGTTGTGGGCGCCGCCATTAGCCCTCGGACGCGGACCTTGACATAAGCATACGACAACCACTACAATCTAGGAGGGAACTCAGATCATCTACAGTAACGGGCATATGGTCACTTCCCTGTCTACTCCCCGTTGGGTCACGGCTCGGCACCTTAGCATGCCACCCCATCCGTCGGAGTAGGTTGGGATGCGACCACTTGCTGAATGAAGCCGGAGCATGTCCCTATCAGGATTGACGAACTTGATATCCTTGGCACCGTCTGCCTTGTTAGCAGGGCAGGCTCAAGGGAAAAATGAAGACCCGACACTTTCGAAGGATCTTCTCTACCTCTGGTTTTTTCCTCTTGCTCCCATCTGTAATCCCTGCTCCCCCTTGGGCTATAAAAGGGAGGGCAGGACACCCCACTAAGGGGGGAATCAATTTCGCATGCAACACATCACACAACAAACAGCCAAGCAGCAACCGAGCTCTTGGCATCCTTTCGACCTTTCCATCAGAGACTTGGGATCCATCCCTCTCTCGACCGTTTGTACCCCCTACTTTTCAGTACTAATAACACGAGCAACAGTAAACTGGACGTAGGGATATTCTGCCCGAACCAGTATAAACCTTGTGTCCCTTAGTACACCATCTGGGCCTAACGCGCAACAAATATAAATTTACTAGTTGGTGTTTATTCGAAACACCGACAACCGCTTAGATGGTAGAGTACCCATAATAGATAACTCTACCGATGCGACTACGGTCCTACAATTTAAGAACATGCTCAATTTGAAGTAGACTACAAAGGATACATGGGGCTGTCATCTCCCGCTGCTACCACCCAACCAGAGAACAAGGTGTACTCATAGGCAGAGCATCGTATAAGCACCATGCTTACACGAGGCTCGGCTACTTAGCCCAATCGATAAACTAGTAGACTAAGCGCTCTATGAACCCGCACACAAAAGTAATGATAACCTCAACTAAGCAAGATACATATTAAAAGTAAGCATAGTCATGTAGATAAAAATATGATGAATTTATAATAAGTCTTACAAGATGTAGAAGTGAAGATTCAAGGCTTTACCGAGCTTCCAAGACTAGATCCGAAACCTGAGCATGAGCCCAACTCGACCCTCACTCCCGAGCTAATCTACTACATTGAAGAGTCTAGACCTAATCCTCCTGCTGTATCTTGATCTCTGATTGAAAGGTATGAATTAGGGTTTCAGGGATACTCTAGGGAGGGGGTAGGGGCTGTTATATATAGGCTGGAGCATCAATTCTAGACCCTCGGATCAAACCGACTTGAAAGGATAGCGTAGATGCAATCTAAGAGGCGATAGAGAACCGACATTCGAATGAGAGGCTGACAGGTGGGCCCAAGGGGCCGGGCGGCCTACAGGTGGTGCCGGCCGGCCCCAATGGCAGCCACCTGCCCTCCGCTTCGGTGGTTTGCCTTCTAGAGTCTTCTAGAGTCTTTCCACGTCGGTTTCGCTGTGGATAAACATGCTTTGCTTTGAGGAATAGGCCCTTGATGGTTTTCTGAGTAAATTCTCCTGCAAATATAGATTCACCAAAACTTGTGGAATTTATTAGTTTAAATGCCTAGACCTATGTTGGTGATCTTTTTTATGTATTTATATAAGTTATATTGACGGTTTATGATTAACACTAACTACGGTCAACAATGTGCACTTCATATTACTTTATATGTTTGCTATCCACGTCTATTTTTCCAAGCTTTGATTTTATTAGATTTTGGCTTTCAAGATATGATCTTCTTAGTTGCTGGGATAATTTAATTTAAATGTTAATTTAAAACTCTAGTGTTTATTATATCTTTTATTAAAAAATATATATAGGTCTTGGATCCTTGTTACTATAATAGCATAAACAGTCATTTGACACTCTAGACATTGGATATCCTCTATTAAAGAATTACAAATGTATTAGTACTTTTTTGTAAAAACATAGTGCTTACAATTAAACTGTTAATGTATACATTTTATAATGTCTCAATCAAAGCATATAAATTTTCTAGAGTAATAATCTAATTAATTATTACCATATAGAATATTTCATGATTACCGAACTATAGAAATATACATATTTATCTGTCATGTTTGCATGTCACTTGGTCTGCATGGTAACACAAAGCATTCATATTTATTTCGAGCTAGTTTTTTTGGGATATTTTATCAGTAGTAGAAGTGGTTGTGTAGAAATATGTGTAGGAGTACTTCATGGTTATTTCCTTCATATAGCCGACTTGGTAATTTAGAACCAAATTTGAGGGAATATCTTAGTTTATTTTGATGACGGTAGAGGTAGGCAATCTAAGAAGTTACTTATATTTTCTATTGTAGATTAGATGCATCTTTAGGGTGTTGCCTTATATTATTTTCCATAGCGTTAAATGTTTAATTTTTTTCAAAAAAACAGAATAAATTACGTGATACTTATTATTGTCTATGATTATTGTTCGGATGTTTATGGTTTTTGTGATATTTTTTAGAGGTTTTATCTTTTTTATTAGTTAATCTTGTGAAGATTAACACGAAGGCTCTATTTAGTAATAGTAGAATAAGATGATTCATTGCAAATTAAGTTGTTTATTTCCAAACAATATATGTGCTAATACTTTTTTACGAGCCATATAGAACACATAAAAAGAAGAAAATATCTATGTAACCTACACTAGGCCTCATGGCTCATTCAGTCCTTCTATACCGTGGTCTGCCTTATTGCAAACTTAAGGCAATGGGAATCAACTATTCATTGTCTTGGACAGCTCCATCTTATTTCGTCTCGTCATGGCTTTAGATGGCACTACTCATGCTAGAAGCCTTGGACAAGTTGAACAAATATCGCCATTTCTCATTGGTTCGTTGGGTAACCATTGGAAATATTTCCATGGCAACTATTTCCATGAGTGGACGCTTTCGATGGTCTCCTCCAAGTGATTGCAGTTTTAGTCTATGTCCAATCTGTTGGTCAGCGGCGGACCCAGAAAATATTTCAGGGGAACTGAACAACACTGTTGTTCGATCTTAAATCTCAGCCCCCTACACTATAGAACTTTATCTAAAAATTCATGGGGGCTCCACAGGGGTTCCACTACAGCGATATGGGTAGGGGGGCTTGAGCCCCCCCCCCCCCGCCCCACCGCTGTGTCTGCCCCTGCAGTTGGTTAATTATGCAAACCTTGGAAACGCCACCTTCCTACCTAATGTTTTCTCCATATTGTTCATTTTTTTTGTTTGGAGCAATAATCAACCAAATAGTAAAATGCCTCGGCAACATAGTGACCTAGAAAATACTAGGAAGGTGTGTCCATTGTCCGTCGTGGGTGTTGCATTGCAGGTCATGGGTGTTGCATCGCAGAAGATCCACGGCAGGCGCCACGCCTCTCTGCACTCCCATAGCTGGCAAGTGGCAATCCCTGATGGATTTGTGTGCACGGATCGGAGCACGCATTAGGCGACGGTGAACGGTGGTGGCGGTGGCGGTGGCAGAACCGTTCGAAATAATAAGTTTTTGGAGGCGCTCGTCTTTCACTAGATGAGCTATATTGGACAGTTTCGTCGAGCACATCTTAAGGAAGAACATGAAATAATCCACGCTTTATATCCAGAATCCAATAATAAGTGCGAGCTTTCAATACTTATTTATTTATTACAATAAGAGTTCTTAAAAATTATTTATTACAATGCCAGAGTTCAGAGTGTGATAATTAAACAACAGAATGAAAATAAACATCTAGCGGAAACGATACAAAGATTCGTCTGTACCCCACTAGAAGAATCCTCCACACAAGAGCTACTCCTCAAGCTGCACCTGCAACATGAGTAAAATAACCCTGAGTACACAATGTACTCACAAGACTTACCCGACTAGTAGGAATAGTTTGTTGACTCTCAAGGATATGATAGGCAATATGTGTCGGGTATCGATATTAGGGATACCCAAAGCAAAGAAGTTAGCACCCACGCTGACTTCTCTGGATGGCTCGAGACGTATTAAAAGGTCTCGCCCGATCATAAGGACGTGGGCTCTATCTCGCCCAACCTCGAGGCCGCGGGCTCCATCTCGCTTGACCCCTTCGGTGCAGGCTTCATCTCGCCCGATGCTCCGTCTCACCCGACCTCAAGGCCGCGGGCTCCGTCTCGTCTGACCCCTTGGCCGCAGGCTCCGCCTCGTCCCACCCCTTGGCCACGGGCTCCGTCTCGGCTGACCCCTTGGCCGCAGGCTCCGTCTCGCTCGACCCCTTGCCGCGGGCTCCGTCTCGCCCGACCCCTTGGCCGTAGGCTCCATCTCGCCCGACCCCATGGCCGTGGGTTCCGCCTCGCTCGATGGGGACCCATACCGCCACCAACCACTCCAGGTCCAAGTGTATGTGCTTGGGTCAAAACTCTAACACCAGGGAAGAGACTAGCACGCCTCCATGTAACACGTGGCCATGATGGGCCATACATGGGGATTCACATCAAGAACAGTGTCGGGCGTGCCGGTGCTATTCTGCGTAATCCTCGTACGAACGCTAACAGGCACGTCAGTTCACCACGATGTCCGTCGGGACGGAGTGGAACGCCATGACCGGCAGATGACGCCTGCACATGGCGCCAGTGACGAACAGGGCCGCGACGTGGAGCCATCCCTGTTGACATCTATAGGATCGGCATGACCCGCATAAAGGAGAAGAAGGACCCGGTGACCCTGGAAGCCTTTTTCTCTCTCTCTCGTTCTTCTCCTTTTCCTCCACTGTAACCCGCGCTTTCCCTTCGCCTATAAAAGGTGAAGCAGGGCGCCCCATGAAAGGAGGGAGGACATTGGAACACAAGAGCACGACGCGAGCTCACGGCTGAGCAGCAAGTGAGCTCTCAGCACTCGATCAACCCTACCACCAGAGACTTAGGATGCTCTTC